>NC_140454.1:13856877-14204377 GCF_963576455.1 Neolamprologus multifasciatus
AAATGGAAAGTTTCTGTATTGCAGACAGAATGATAATCCCACCAATAACATTTAATGCAAAGAGTAAGCCTGCTATAAACCAGTGGCCCTCCCTTGGGACCCATAATACATTAAGCATCCGAAGACACAGATTACGTTTAAGTTATTAGTACTCTCCTATTGTAAAAGAAGTCTTCGCTCCAAATTACAATTTCATTATGAGACAAACTCTTAAAAATATGTCTTACACACCTTAAACACCTGAAATGCTCACTATAAATATTATTCTTGCAGTTAAATATGTGCTAGTTGATCCCTCCCACATATTCTACTCTGCCAGGTTAATGCTTATTATTATTGTTTGATTAATTTACCAGCAGTTGGAATTATATTTGTTTTGCTAAAAAGCTTATGAATACATTTTTTTTTTTTTTGCCTGTCCCATTTGGTTCTTTAGCCATCAGAATTGTTGTCTGAAGACCAACAAGGATACCCAATGGATTTATTTTGCCAAATGGATCATCATGGCATTGCCGTATTGGTCCATTTGATTGACCTTTATTTTTATTATTTATTTTATTTTATTTTCAGTTGTTACAGATGGGACAGACATGAGTGAGGGATAGGAAAGGGAGAAAGAAAGAGGAAGGAAAAGAAAAACAGAAGGGGAGAGGGACAGTGAGAAAGGGAAAAAAAAAAACTCCGAGATCACCTGTTGAGAGAAAAAGAATAGACAACAAGCAAAAAAAACCAAAAAACAAAGCAACATACTAAACAACACCATCGCATTAATCTAGCTAAGTGTAAACAGCAGTAAATACTAAATATTGAATGTTGTTGTGCAGCACGCAGGACAGACAGCGCACAATGTGCTTTGAAGTAGCAGCCAAGAAAGGTGTGATTTAAGTCTACAAACAGTGAACACCCGTGTGCACACCTGTGTGGATCGGCGCACTTGTATTCAAATGGTTTCCCCATGTAATGGTCTGCAAGAGGATGTAGAGAGCCATAGCCCTGTCCCCCAGGGCATAAAGCAGGCATGGAGGAGATCCAGGCCCCAGACATCCAGAGGCCCCAGAGTGCAAGAGCCCAAGGAGGACCACCGGAGGGGCATCCGTGCCACCTTCATGGGAAGGGCTGAGGATCCCCAGACGAGGGATCACCCAGTAGCCACCGGGCAGAAGCTAGAGGGGGCTGCACCGGCGTGCCCGCCGGCTCTGCCGGCAGCCAGCTGTGCCAGAGTGAACCGAGCCGCAGGCACAGAGGCCGGAGGCCTGAGGGCCCTCTGCGCCCCGGAAGAGGCCTGACCGAGCAACAGGCGCCAGGCCCCGCCAAGTAGCCACCGGGAGTGAGCTGGTACATACCTGAGCGCCCAGCCCCGGACACCAAGAACCAACAATGCACCGACCACTGAGGGCATCAGTCACCGGCAGGGAGTGTGTTGAGGGGAGATAGGCCTCCACACTTGGAGGGCCTGGGAGTTCCCAGAGAGGTGGAGTCTAAGACCCGACCTGACATATAGACACAGACAAACCTCATGCACACATATACAAACACTCAGCACTCACCCAACGTAGGAATAAACGTAAATGGACATGTACACACAATCACACTCCCCAAACATACTCTATACCCCGGGTCCAGATATCCTCGACCCCAGAGGGGGAAACGGCACCCAGACCCAAGAGATGTTACCCTTCCCTCCGGGATGGAGGCAAGCAGACCGCCCCAGGCTCCGCAGCAGCAGGGAGGTCAAGTGTACTGTTGCTGCGTGTTGCTCTAAAGTGCATTTAAAACAAGGGAGAGCATGGTGCTGCTGCCAGAGAGCAGCACCATGCTAGCAGGCCTAGTAGCAGGCCCTACCTGTGTGGGTGGGTGTGGTGGAGCGGGAAGAGGGAGGTAGCCGGGGATGGGGAGGAAAAGAAGGGAGGGGAGGATGCCCCTCCCTAGGGCCAGCTGCCCCGCTGACCCCAGTAGGCACCCCTGTCCTCTGGTATCCACCAAGGCAAGGGAGCCCAGGCCTACGGCAGCAGCACCGCCAAGCCCCACAGGACCCGGGGCAGCCCACCCTACCCCACTGCAGAGGAAACTGTACCCACCCCAACATTCAATCATCTCCCAGACTACACAAGACAACAGACACCCAGGTTAAGTTTATTCTCCACCTCTCCTATGTCTCTCCCCCACCTGCAGAGTGGACTCCTGCAAGGATGGAACAACCTCCCTGCCAGTTGAAGAGCCCCCCGGTTAGGCCGATGCACAAGAGGCCCCCTGCGCCAGGGCTGAGCCCCCGTGCACCCACCCGCCCACAACCTCGGCGACACACCGACGAGGACCGAAGCCCCCAAGGCCCAGCCAGAGCCCCAGCACGGAGGCGAAGCACCCCCGAACCCCAAACCCCCACGCCTGCCCCGGATCCACTCAGGGGCAGCCAGGCCACCAGGCCAGTAACCTACGTCCGCCAGCACAGACCATCCTCCAGCCCCGCTGCACGCAGCCACGAGGAGAACAACCTCTAAGAGCGACCAGAGCCACTAACCAGGTTATGAACACATTTATGAATACATTTCTTATTGCTTAGTTACATTCATCAAATGACTAGTTACCAGAGGAGCAAAATTATAGCACAGATGGTAAAGAGGGCGGCACATGGAAGGATGTGTTCTTCTTCACAGGAAGAGCTCATAATAGTCATGGGAGTACGAGGTAGTAAATGGGGTGGTGAAATACTCTGAAAACTACAATGTATTATAGTGAATGCTGTAGGTGGCTGGCTGAGCAAAGGGAGTGGTTGCTCGGGACCTTGGTGAGAAAGCCATTGCAGGTAAACCACAATCAGGCATCATCAGTCAACAGCAACAAAACCTGCAACATGCAGACTACACGTCTGCCATGGGAAATTAGACTTACACTGCCCTCTATTTCTCCCGCTGTCCTGCTGGGTGGTTTTCTTAGATTTCTTGTAACTGCACATTTCCTTTCTGTGTCTTGCTTGTTTGGTTTAAAGATGTTTAGACACAGTTGAGCCTTAAGGAACTGACTGAGCTTGCATTGTAGACACTTTCTGAATGAGGTGGAGGGTATTGTATGGGGGACAGAATTCACTGAGAGACCATACAAGCAATCATCTTGTGGCATTTATATAAAAAGAGCCATTCATCCTCAGAGAACTGCAAAAAGTAAGGTCGGAAAATGCTCTAGATACTGAGAAAAATCTAAATTACAGCTTGTGCTCCTTGGCCTTTTTTTTGTGAATGCCCACATGGGAAAGGGGCATGGCAAAGCTCTCCTTAGATTTTTTTTTTTTTTTTTGCAGTCATCATGCAGTCAATACAGATACAATTAGAGGTCTCAGATCTGTAATCTCTTGGAATATGCAAGATGCAAAGAGTTGCTCTGAACACTAAAAAAGGATGGGGGCTTTTATACAACAGAACAACAGTAGCACTTGAGCTAACTTGACATATTAATAGTTAGATGCTAATACTTCAGAAAGCTGCATTTGCATGATGTGGGAATTCTGGTTAATGAGCATCTTGTTTCATATGTGAACAATTTGTGGGCACTGGTGCAGTGCAGAGTCTAATTGCAGACAACAGACTTGACTCACTGCACAGCGTTTAAGTACAAACCACTAATAGAGCAACTACTGTGAAGATGATTGCATGGGTCGCAATAAAGCCCTCGCTAACTCAATCTGGCTCCTTCCTGAAGTCTTGACATCCCACCCGGAGGAACGTCTTTGTGTTTTACATTGGACTTTTTATCGGTTAAAACGCTGTACTGAGTGAAGAGCAGAAAAGGTGCATGTCAACATTTTATTCTCCAGTTTGGGTGGCAACAATGGCCATGCAAGCCTTCTGCATGTCACTGTGTGTGAGATGAGTGTAAAAATGTGCTGCTTTGCAGGTTTGTCAGAGTGTGCAATGAACACCAGCTGCAGTGTGGCGCTGAAAAAGATGGGAAAAAAAAAAACATGACAGGAACCACACGCCATCAGGTCATATCATGCTTCAGTGGTGCGCTATTTGTTTTGGAAATGCAGCAAAACCTGAAGCAAGCTTTGAGTGACTTGTCTGAAAAAGCATCAAAAACTTTTCCAAGCAAGGAAGACAAAGGGAGAATGGACCTCGTTGTGTTTTGGGAAGTTTTCCCGTTTTATAATTTAATCTAGTTTGGTTTGAAACTAAGAAACTAAGACAAATACAGAACAAATTATCATTATAACTTATAAAACTTAACTTTTTTTCACTGATCTTCATAGACAGTCAATGATATTGATAGATTTTGAAATCATAAAGATAAAAAATAATAATTTAAAAAAATAAAAAAATAAAAAAATAAATAAATATATAAAATAAATAAAAATAAAAATAGTATCTGCTAATGGTCTTGCTGCTTCTAAAAGATCATTAAAACATAATAACAGAAGATGTGTGTTTTTTGGGTTTTTGTAAGTCTCAGCATGCACGTGTGTGTATGTTTGTGTTTGTGTTTGATTTCCATGTGCATGGACTTGATTTTCTTTCCCCCCATTTAACATGCATCTAACATCACACTATGAGGCAAAACCTTCATGACATTCTGGCAACTGTCAAGCTATATCAAAGGCATAATAATTGGGATTTGTCTGTGTGGAGTTCACGGTACAAAAGCTGAAGTATTGAATCAGAGCAAAGCACCCATCCCTCTCATCTGAGGGCTACAGATAGAGACATGAGATGATTCCAACTGACCTTGAGTCTTTTGGATCAAATAACATAAAGTGGCAGCGCTTTATCTTCTGTGTCTCTTTTCTTTATGTACATATATATATATTTGAGAGAGAAAGAAATAGTATTAGGGAGTGCAACTATGGAAATAAATAAAGAGAAGCATTATGTCAGCTGCATATTGTTTTTCTTTCCATCTTTATACAAACACACTAATATTTTACATATATTCATAGGATATGCTTTCATCTTCTTAATTCAGTGTTTGACTCACTTATCTCCAGCTGATAACTAATACTACTACCAATACTATAAAGATCATTCTCACTAGTGCAAGAGCTTTTATTGACAATATGGGGAAACTGCTGAAATTAATTTGTTAAAAATGTGATGTCATGCAGCCTTGTTATTAAAATGGCACAGCATGTGAACATGTTTGATTTGGAATATTTTAGTCTAAATACACTTGAACATGGGTATTTTTTAAAATGTGGATTTGCCACTTTTGAAAACACAGTGGTGATCTGGTCCCTTCATAAAGCGCCTCAAACACAAGATCTAATGGACTTAAAACAAAAACACTAAGGTTATATCGGAAAATTCTAAAATTTATGGATTTGCTGATCATTGCAAACGCCAGGTACCCCAGGTGTGGTGCCCGATCTTCAGCTCCTTCTCCTGTTAGTGTGATCATTTTTTGCTCTTTGTGACACATGACTTCTGACATCCCCAGTCCGTCTGTATCACCTTTTCATGATAATGAATGCAATGTTTTCTCCTTTGCACTGCAGGCAGATCATTCAAAGAAATCAGAAGTCTTATGTCTGAAGCAAGCTCAGTAACCCAGTGGTGGTGAAAGGAAAACAAGGATGGTCACATGTGTCGACACAAAGTGTTACATAGCTCTGAAGGTGATTTCTTAATAGCAATTATATATGCCAGTTCTATATGTCTTCAGTTTATTCTTATTTATTCATGTCTACTCATCCATCTAAATAATGCTTGCAAATTGCCCTACCTTCAATCTAAATGAAGAGTAGGAATGTGATGTTTGAAACATCCTGTCAATTCTCTGAGAGATGACCAAAGCTCCACTCAGGCCTTGGAGCCTCTGCACATGCTCATTAAATTCTTATGATTGACTTAACTCTGAATGACCTTTCAGACTTTACTAAATAGAGAAGACCTGCTTTAGACAAAAAATTTCCCTCTATGTTCAGTATTTTCTGTTGGCTTTTTTGTGTAAATGATGGATACCTTACGGAAGTGACTTTCTGTCATCTTCAAGCATTCAGAGCCATATAGAAATCACAGTTTCCACAGCAGTAGTTCAGTCTCATTTTGGTGTGGTCATTTACTCTTCTATATTATTGATTAGCTTTTGTAACATGCTTCTGGCCTTGTTGAATCAGCTGGCAATATTACTATCTGCACCTCCAAACCTGATGCGTAAATTCTTCTGGCAGGTTTGCCAGAAGACTGATTACAGGTTTTGAATTTTTTCTATAAATATCTCTATTCTGGTCGATGTTTAAGGCTTCTTCTTTTACAGAGACCACAGACGCTTTACCAGTGAAGTCTATTTATCTTAGACACAGTCTATTTATCTTGCAAAGATACTTTTGACAAGATGTGCAAATATATGCCAGACTGTCTGTGTGAATACCGGTTCTTTCCTGAATGTGTAGTCATTTATACCTGACAACTCTACAATAACTTCAGCAAATCAGTTCATATGATGAATTTTGTTGGAATTGGTAAAATATCTGTGGTATAACCTTTCCCCGTATTCTTAGCTGTAGTCAGCATTTGACAGATTTCTGGTCCATTTCTACTCTCATTTCCTTTCTTCAGAATGATAGCTACACCTTCATGATCTTGGTAGTCATCCTCAAAAGATTAAAGTACTGTCTCCTCTATGTGTTGGTCTTGTGCATACCTGATACTGCCTGTTTGCGCTTACAGATGGCCCTCACAGCTTTTTCATTTCCATACTAGGCTAGTTTCCTTGCCTCACACATGGTCGACATGTTCCCAAAGATGATCCCAGTCTTACATTTGAAGTTCTTGAGGTCTTGTCAGTTGATTCATTCTGAGTCACACTACTGATGTTAACAACTTTTGATGAGACTAGGAGCCTATCCCAACACTGAGAACTAATGGGCTGCACTTTATTGGGCCTCTATCGTCTTGATCTCTCCAGTTCTCTCCTGTTCGAAGAATTCCAGGGTTTCGTTAGGCATTCAAGCATGTCAAGGTGGCAAGTATATATAAATATAGTTCCATAGGAAAAGGACATCTTGTGCATGCCAGGGATAGAGAGTATGTGTCCTCCAAACACATTATATGGCATCAACAACAACAACCCTGACTCTCATGCCGAAGCTCAATCCTCTTCTGTCCCCTCGATGACTCGCCCCAGAGCATTATAGAAAAGCCTTTGAAATACAAACACGCAATCGCACTCACATATCGCTATGACTAGAATGAGCTCACACTTGAACTGTGTGTGTTTGAAGAGTTTGCTTTGTTTGAAGCTTTGCACGTGTTAGTATATGCATGTCTAATCTTGTGTGACCATTAGAGGTAGTTTACTGCACTGCTGCGCTACCAACAGATGGCCATTATCATGTAATGTAGCACAACTCAACACTAGGCAGGGGCCGCTCTCATTTCAGCAGTAAAGCCTCAGGCACATCGTAACAATAGGATATCTGCGTTCTCCCTAACATGTATAATACTGTAAATGTTCTCCACTCTACAGTAAAAAGATAGAGGGAGTTGTTTACAGTGCTTCATTATTTATGGGCCAGTATAGTGAGAGAAAAATTTGGGGGGCCCGTTTTTCAGCAAAACACTTCCTCAGCCTCAAAGTTCTCAGGAAAAATGTAACACTGAAATTGGATTGAAGGGACTGAGCTCTTTTAAAAGCTCATATTCATCTCTTTGATCTGAAAGAGGCACTTGGTTTCAAACTTCAACGTTTCAGTCTACCACTGAGATTTGGCAGCGTACAACGGAAAGAAAAGAAAAGAGGCGGAGAGACGGGAGGAAAACGGGAATGAAAAGCAAAAACAGATGAACAGGAAATAAATACAACTTCAGTTCAGAGTGTTTGTGTCACTGATGCAATTTGTCACATGCACTGATTTCCAAATGAATATTCAAATGTAAAGGCTGCCCTTGCAATCCATCAGAATCTTTACTTGATCAGTGCGGTAGCTTGGCTAAAAATGGGGGGTGTCAAGAATGACTCTCAAACATGCATCACTAAAAGTCTTCCTTTGAGGGAGCTTTTGGCAGAAAAACTGGGCGGGTGACCAGATTGCACCATATACACAAAATAAATACACATTCACACAACCTGCCTGAAGGATACACACACACCACGGGCACCATATGACTACCTCTAAAGCTCATCCCACCACAGAGAGGCCAACAGTAAGAGGCTGTGCAAGAAACTCTTACCTTAAAGGGATACGCATTAACCTAGCGAATATTGAGGAGGCTTCAATAATTAGTCATACCTTTAAAAGCCTAATTTCCATTGTCAGGAGATTTACTGGG
Source organism: Neolamprologus multifasciatus (assembly GCF_963576455.1). NCBI lineage: Eukaryota > Metazoa > Chordata > Actinopteri > Cichliformes > Cichlidae > Neolamprologus > Neolamprologus multifasciatus. The sequence goes on from NC_140454.1 coordinate 13,865,136, forward strand.
TCACAGCATTTGGAGAGTAAGAGTACTTCATTTTTAACATGTTTTTTTTTTTACCCTCTCTAATGATGCTTCAGTTTCTTTTAGCTTATTTTTTAATAATCAGTTCCAGAGATTTAAAAGTCCTCTTCACTTTTTTGAGTTTTAGATGTGGTGATACTGTAGCAATGACACAAAAATTGGTCTGTAAAATAATACCTGTATGACATTATCAGATTTCTTCTTTTTTTTCCCCAATCCTATGTCTACCTCCTACATTTTTTTCATCTGCTTGGCTATCTGACTTCTGAGTGGCTCCATACCGACTTGGCCACACTGAGGTCAGGCTTAACATGAACAAGTTGTTCTGAAGCCACTCAGTGTCATGAAAGAAAGAGTCCAAGCACCCGCTACTCTGAGCTCCCTAACAGATGGGATGGGAATACAAAGCATTAGTTTCCCAGTTTGTTGATTTCACTCATTTTAAACAGAATATTGTGCCAAACGAACCAAAGATCGACAGTGTGTCATGTATCTGCCTTTAACAAGACGAACTAAACTAAAATCCCATGTCATATCGTTACTGTGTGATTTTAATTGTAAGGGTAAATGTAAAAGCAGTCACCGTGCAAAAGGAAAATATCAGCAAAGAAAACACACTCACAGCTGTTTAATGCAATCATGCACGCATCAAGCTCTACTCCACCATGCATAGCAGCCTTATTTGTGTAGGTTGATTGTTTTGAGATTTAAAGATTCTGTGGAAATGTCTCAAATTGTTGCTGGACTCTCCTGTGCGCTCGAGTCTATGCCAGAGTGTTTGTGTGTGACCATGAAGGATGCTCGCGTGCTTCTGTTTGTACTTGTGCGTTTATGTGCGTGAGTAGATGTGACTGGAAGGGAGGTGAAGTATGAAATGAAGTCATGGGAGCTAAGTTGAATTTGAACACAAAATAAGGAGGAGAAGCTACTACTAAGTTACCTCGGGGCCACTGCACTGTCTCTCAGACTTCATCTGCAGTGTGTGAGAATTAGCTTCCAATTATACAAATGAAATTAAGCGTTAGTAATCATCTGCCACAATGCAGCATGACAGGACCAGTAGGCTAATGAGATGCAGGAATAGGAGACAGAAACAGTGACTGTGTGTTGTTGGTGGTGGCGCTTACAGCAAGAAGTTTAACATCCTGCTGGGACTTTTCTATATGTATAGGTTTGCATGTTATCCTTATGGAGTCTATTGCAGCTGTCACAGGGCCAAAGGTGGGCTGTAAGGTAGATACAGAACATACATAGAAGGAAGTGTTTCTTCTTCAGTCACCTTTCTCACTCACTATGTGTTGATAGACATCTCTCTTCATTGAATCATGCTTGTTATTAATCTCTGGCTCTCTTCCACAGCATGTCTTTAATCCTGTCGTCCTTCTCTCTTCCCAACTGGTCATGGCAGATGGCCGCCCCTCCCTGAGCCTGGTTCTGCCGGAGGTTTCTTTCTGTTAAAAGAGTTTTTCCTTCCCATTGTCGCCAAAGTGCTTGCTCATAGGGGTCATGTGATTGTTGGGTTTTTCTCTGCATGTATTATTGTAGGGTCTACTTTACAATATAAAGCACCTCGAGGCGACTGTTGATGTCATTTGGTGCTGAATGAATGACTTGAAGGTCTTGAGCCACGTCTTATTTCTGTATATGCTAGCAAAAATTGGAAATAGGGGCATTGATTTTTGAAATGTGCAAACATAAATGGAAACACGATTGTCAGCTGACTGTTCATGGATCACATGTAGGCTTTGTCAGCAAACTCTGTTTGATAATCAATAATTAAAACTGGTGCCTGAGTTGATATTTAGGTCTGTATCTTTTGCAGTCCTTGAGAAGTCAAAGACCATTTCTTTCTTTCCAACTCCAGCTATCCCCACTGTTCCACTATACATTACCTAGCAACTTCATAGGCGCTCATTCTTAGGATAATCTTACCACGTGTTAAACAGACATGCTAGCAAAATAGCACATCAACTAAATGTGTCAGTACAAGATGTGCAAGAAAGCACAGACACTAGATTTATCTTCCCTTTTCTTTCCTCGTGCTCACTCACCAGAGAATAGCTGCAGCCTGAATTTGGAGATCTCAGGAAACATGTCACTCACTGTTTCTACTATACCTACTTCTTTTCTTGCTTTTTGTTTGTTTGTTTTTTTAGCTTCAAATTGGAATTAGAATACAAAGTCTTAAAAAGAAGGGCTGATTTCTTGTAACACATCCATTTTCACCCTGCACTAATAACTTCATTATTTATGATTATTTTTGGAAATTCTGGTAACACTTCCTCCCCTCAGGGTCGAGTAATGTGGAGAAACAAAAGCGTTTTGTTGTTTGGAACATAGCATGAGGTTAATTTGATAATTATAAAGTCAGTTACCTTTTTTGACTTCCATGGGATTTCAAAGGTATTAGGCTGATAGCTCATCGTGTAAAACCATCATCCTACCAGCTCAATATCCTATTAATCATGTTACCTTTAATCCAAATATTGTACTGATACAACCATTTGATTGTTACCTTCTTCCGCAATACCTAATTATTCCCTTATTACAATCAGACCATGATTGTTTCCCTTATGGTATTAAAAGTTGAACTTTCTTGAGTACTACAGCCTGCAAAATGTTTTCAGTCAATAACTTTCTAAAACAAACGATAAGCTATATTTCATATTTTAACTTTAATATATCAGTGACTATAATCATTATAATCAGTTCATTACTACTATTATTAAAATACTAAAAACTGCATCTTTTATTCTGTTTTATGAAACTTAGAAAAGAATAAAAATTTATTTTAGTTAATTAGTTAGTCTAATTTATCATCCCTCATTTCTTTTGAGATAGAAGAAAGCGTTGACTCTTTTTTATTATTAATATTTTCAGCCTCATTGATAAATGATGTATTTAATTTGTTATGAAGCTGTTTGATGTGTGATTAGTGTTTGAAAGTTGGGGAGGATATCACCAACGTGCTATGCAAGAGGCTTATCTGATTGTTACATGTTTATCACTCTGTCCTGGAAGTCTCTCTTGTTTTTCCAAATACGAGCCTCTCCAGGGATCCTTTCTGCAAATGTTTCCCGCTCTCCAGACGTGTGATGATGAATATCTCAGCTTTTGTGTGTGTAGACTCTCGCTCTCTCCAGTTCTCCAACCTGAATCATTTGAAGGCAGTGCTTTCTGTGGCGATGAAGACTATTTCGCAGCCCAAAGCTATAATTACACTTCAGTTTGTCCAACTACCATTCAACACGGTCAGAGCTGTTTGAGTTGTTTAAGCTGTTTGAGTTTTAAGTTGTGCTTTTAATGATCAACAATCTGAGAAATGTGGAGGGACTTTAAACACTTTATGGTGCTTGAAATAACTACTCTCCACAGAGGATTAATGTACAGTTCAATAGGTTTATCATCTTCAGAGAGCTGCTCCTACTCAGATGAATATAGGTATTTGATCATCAACTAAGGGTGTGATGCTAAAATCTCCCTCTCATAATGTCTATAGATCGACTGTAAATGGAATTAGATTGTTGTATAGAAAAAATATATATAGAAAAAATGTTTCTATATAAAGGTCAGGCTTGTGAATGAAAGATTCATTCTACACAAAAAAAAATACACATGACATATAATGTAATTGCAAGGAGGTATTTCTGTAGTCTATTTATTACTAGATAGTGGAAAAGGGGTGGGATTAAATAAGCTTATGCTTCTTCCTGCTCCTTTTTGAACATGAAAGTTTTTTGTAGTTGTGGTTGCTCGTTTTCTTTTTGTTTTGCTTTGTTTATTTGTCTCTTTTAATTCTATGTTGTTGTACTTTTTAACATGTTCAAAATAAAGATTCAATCAATCAATCAATCAATCACTTTTAATTCTTTCGTCACTGTTTCACTGCTTTAATAGGCTCAGGATAAAAACAAATGCAGTTTGGGGAAATTGACATTTTAAATGTAGAATGAAAATTTACCCCTCAAAAGTCACAAAAGTCTGATGCAGCATTGTCGTAACCCCGCCGGGTGGGGTGAATATAAGTCCAGAACAAGGTGACGTATGAGTTCAATACCATAGATGTATCTACTAAAAATTGTAAATAACCTGAGATTAAGGTCAAATTCAGGTCAAGTTTTAACTTAAAATGCGTTAACTCGAAAGCAATGTAAGATTTTGAAATTGATAGAATATTTGTGTCTACTAGGAGGCTGAGCTCCACAAAGGCAAGACAGAAGATGATGGTTAAAGCCAGGTAAGGGACAGACAGCCAATCAGAAGAAAGAAGGCTCCAGAAAGGAGGGCCTTGAAGACATAAGATCTAAAACAACTTTTTTCAGACAGACTGAACTGAGGTGGCTGAACAACATAAATACATCTTATAAATTAAATTTTTTTTTTTTTTTTTTTTTTAAAGGTTATGTGAGGGCATTTTAACTTTAAAATCATCCCAAGAATCTGTAACACATAGTTTTGAGACACTGAGTTTATGCTTTTTTTGCTCAATTTAACCAGAAGTGGGAAGTAACAAAATACAAATACTTTATTACTGTGCTTAAGTACAGTGGCTGTGGTGCTCACAGCCAGTTGTAAAAGAGATGAATTCATTCACTGAATTCAGCCTTCATACCAAATCTGTACTGTCTAGTATAAAGACTGAATACTATCAGTGTAGGGGATGGAAATCAGCCAAGGTAGCTTGTGTAACATCTGCTTACATCTTGCTGAATTCTGTTGTGTAATTCCACAAATAGCATCAGGTCAGCTAATAACAGCCTGTACACAAAGAAAAAACCTACTGGTGCTGATTGTGAGTTCTGATAGGCCGATTTGAGGGTTCCCTCATCTGCTGAATCGCACTTTAACCCCCGACTGTGCTCATTTTTCTTTTTAGCTGTGGAATCAAAGTCCAAAAGAAATTTGTATCCCCATGTACTCATATTATCTAAGTAGTATCAGTTATCATTGCACAAAAATAGCTGGTAGAAACATCCTTCAAAGACTCTTTTTACTGTCTAACTTTGAGCACATTTCAGGGCCAGAAATGCGCTCAAAGTGCTTCTTTACTCACTTTTAAAGAAGTTGAATCGGTTCTTAAATTTTTAATACATGTAAATGTAATTCTAAAAGAATGCCACCACTAGATTTAAGAAATCCAAAACAACATGTTGTTTAGAATTATAGGCAGCTTGCAAGATGTCTTTCTGCAATACAAAACCAAAAAGAGTTGCTTACAAGCTAGTGTCTTAGCAGCAGGTGTGCTTTTATTAAAGGATTATCTACCAGCCAACTGTTGATCTTGACTGGCTGAAATAAATGCATCCGACATATGAGTGCAGCTTTTCTTAGTTTCTGCTTTTGTTGGTGTGTGCTGTTTTTGTGTTTTACTCACCCAAAAAATTGGAAAAAAATAAATAAATCAAGCTGCTTTGTGAAAATAAGACACACATAGATTCCACATACACCCATTCTGTACTTCAAAGAAAACACTCTAGGCATGTCTAAAGGTAACAATTTACAGCAAATGAAAAACTGGAGATCATAATCTCATTTGTGAATTTTATCTGGTAGAGAGCTTTCCCAAAATACATTCAGGAATATTTTAGATAAGACTTTCATGCCACATACACTACGTAGCATATCAATAAACTGATACGTTGTCGTGTCATTTTTGACTTTTTTTTTTTGCAGCTGATGCTTTTTAGAGGTTGCCCAAAGAGACAGCACACCAAATAATACACTGTTTTTTTTTTCTCAGAAATCTCAGAATGTGAGGCTCTCAGACAAGCAAACAATACAGCTTGGCTGTCATCACCTTCTTTAGGGTGTAACCACATTCATTTCCACATTCTGACTGGTTAATATCTAAAAAAAGGCCACTGAGAATTCCATATGTGATCATATCACATATAGTTTTGATTATCTTGACAGAATGTGCAGTGTGTAAATAATAAGCGATGAATGAGATTACCGACTCATGTCAAAAGGAGATCCTATCTGGAGTCTTATTGGACAGCTGTCGTGTTCTCCAGCCAATGCGGAGCCGACAGCATCATCTCTGTTGAAGCTCTGGGGCCTCTGTAAGTTGATATTCAAGCCTGCATATTCTCTGCTCCCCTGGGGTTCTCATGAGCTCTCACTCTCCCTCCTTTTATCTGCCTGCATCCGTGTAGTGGTGTGACCCTGTCTTATATCTCACGTGTCAACAGACTCCATTAGCTTAGCTTCTTATGTCTTCGCTGACAAGGGGCAGCTTCCCTGGCAAGCTTTTTTTTCAGCCACAGGAACAGCAGACAGCGAATCTCTGATGTTAACACGCACAGTTGTACTTTTCTCTCTCTAACTCAATTACTAGTTTCCTTGCAGTGTGGTGAAAGCACTATATTCAAGCTGAAGATAACAAGAGAGGGAAAATGGGGGCGAACAAATATTGTGAGAACCATGGGTTGCCATTGTATAAGTAATTTTCAGCTACTGGTATTATGAACTACTTAACACTGCCTTCTTTTTAGATTTGCATTCAGACTGTTGGGTCATCTTTTGTTCAGATTGTTGTTTTTTTATGTAGCTTACTTAGTTCTAAATACAGGCAGTGAACTGTGGCCTGCTGGTGTATATGCTGAGGGAAATGAATGAAGTGGAGGCAGGTGAGTAAGAGGGCAGGTTAGGGTCAAGAAAGTGTACCAAGTGAGAGGGGTTGGAAAGTTATGAGCAGGAAAACGGTAACTGGGATATAAAATTGTGACAGTGTTACATTATTCAGCAGAAATACATGCAAATCATAGACATTGCATTGCAGTAAATGTATAAAATATATAGATAATATAATGGAATCCTTTATAATATCTAAATCTTTCAAAAATATTTAAAACTTGCTTTTTTGAAGAAAGATGCATTGATCTCATGTGCAGTTCTACTTGCTGGACTGATTGATGATTTTAGTTTGAAATGTTTGCTCTGAACATTTTTATATAATATACAGAAACACAGAATTTTTACCACAAAACCTGAGAACTCAGTCAGAATCAAAAAGATGTATATGAGGCAGTGAATAACCATGTGGTTTTATTTTTTTATTATCTAATGATTGCCTGATTTGTTGTTGCACCTACTTCACTGATCTTTGTCAAATTCAGGAAATGTGAGCTGTTGTGATGACCAGCTTGCAAGGTGATTGCACAGGTTGCCCGACTCAGATTGACTGCAATCACTCTCAGACAGATTGGCAAAGGTTTGCAAATAGATGCTGTGTAACTTACGAATGCCAACACATTGTAGTCAGTCGGAGTCAGCCTGTGCCAGTGAGTGCATCTCGTCTCAAACGTGTCTTTTTGCAATAATGGACTTGACTCAACTAGTTGTATTCCAGTTATGTCCCTATATAAGAACCAGGCTGCTGAGTGCCTGTGTTGTTTTGCAGTTAAATTGGTGTACTGCAACAATTACTCACACCACTATTTGTGGAGGAGTTTCTAAATTTCCCTTTCAAATTTACAAGGTTCTGGCTGGAATCTGAGTGTAAGTGGTTGATATAAATTCATGTTTAATGTGAGATTCTTTGAATATAGATGGCAACTATATAGATCACTGTTAATCACTTTATTATAACAAACAGAAAGGATGTATGTAATTCACAACCCTATTCAATCACAAACTGGTAGCAGCCTCAAATATTAAAAACACACTTCTGTTTAAAACAATGACTGAAAAACAGTATACATTACAAACAACAGTTGGAATATATTGATGTGCCTACTGCAACAATACAGTGAACACAAAATTGTTTATTAATCCCCACACCATGAAAAGTCCCTAATTGGGTATTTATAAACGGTTAGTTGACTCATGTCATTTACTGCTATAATAGCCATGTGGTCTAGCATATGTTAGACAAACGTCTGGGGCATAGAGCCACTGCAGGTGGAGTGGAGGGAAAATTGAGAAAAACTAAGTGGAATAAATGTGATTTTTGGAGGGAAAAGAAGTAAGTGTTTCTTGGTGTTTGGAAGTTCAGCTGACTGAAATTCAACTTTGTTTGGCTTCTGAAGAGGAGAACAATCGTTTAAAAAGAACAAATATCATGAAATAAAACTAAAATGGATCCGTCAGCATGCTTTTTGCAAATCTAAAACATGTTGAAGCAAATGTCTGTCTACTAGAACACATGATGTAAATAAGCCTGTCTCAGAGAGATATAATGTATACCATAATAACCAATGTTGGAAAAATTACTGACAGAATAGAATTAGTGGAGTCTTAAAAGCAGAATTTAAGTGACTAGACCATATTTCCTTTTTCAGATGTGTATTTCTTCAGAATTTCAGTGCACCATGTAAAAACAAAAAGTTCATTCAATCTCGGGAAGGTTAATTAAATAACAGAGACTGGGAATAAAAAGAGAGAAATGCTTCAAGAATGACATTTGCTTTTGCAGGATGTCAGCGTTGCCCTCGGTTTTTGGTTTTTTGTAATCAATGAGAAAAATAAGCTCAGTGAGAAAAAGAAAGTTTATGACACATTGCACATTTTGTTCAGCAAGAGAACCTTAAAACAGTTCACATAAATGCAGTCACCAGAAGTAAAACACTAACCCTTTATGTGGTATGACACTGACTGTGCCCAGCAATATCAGTAGTCTCATTTAGCCTGCAAAATGCTGGGAAACAGTAAACAATATGAATTCTATCTATCTATCTATCTATCTATCTATACATATATACATATATACATATATACATATACACATATACACATATACACATACACACTTTGGCTTTATGTTGGGCAATATTAATTCACAAAAATACTGAGCCACAGTTCTGAGAGAATTTAATGCCTCTAAAGCATTAGGTCCCAGCAGGTATTTAAATTCACAGTGAAACAGAATCAAAGGGATTTTTTTGATCTTCTTTAATGTCACATATTTAGATGCTGGTAGGGTTGTTTTTCAGTCTAACTTAAAAAAAAAAAAGAGCTTTATTTTTGGGTCATATGAAAAGTTTGCATAGGTAAAAATGATTGTGCAGAGCTTCCAGATCAGGACATATGACTTTTCAGGGGAAAAAAGAGATGGATTTTGGTATAAGTTAATAGTTTTAAACATTTTCTCCCCTATATTGAGCTGTAACTCAACACGACTAACATAAATAACATATACTCAGCTTTCAAGAACTTTGAGAAGGTGTTGTTTTTATTTCAGTAAAGTCTATGGTTTACACGTCGGCTCAGTTTAAGAATGCAGCAGGAAATGTGTGCAGACACATGAAAATAATGGAAATTCTGCAATGCCTGAAACACTCTGACATTGTTTAATGCTCTGTGTCATAGTCTGGTTACACTTCAGCTATCGCAGGCCCTGTAAACACTTTTCAAACTGAATAAAAAACGTTTCTTCTTCCTTAACGTGTTTTTGTCTTAATCTGTCTCTTTCTTACACATGTGCATCATTCCCCACGGTTTACACGAGAACGTAAATCATTGAAAATGTTTGAAAAAAAAAGTTCAGAATAGGTATATATTAACGCTGTATATGTATTTCTTTACAATTTCCAGAGACAGTTAGTTTAATTTAACCATTTAATTGTTTAAAACAAAGAACAAACCATAATGTATTTATAGGCTAAATCATAAAACAACTACAGTACAATTGAATTTCTCCTGTGGGCCTGTATAAATGTGAGTGACGAGATAGTAATTTACAGCAAACAATTTAATGATTTTTTAAAAAAATACGTTGTTCTACATTTGAAAAAGTTAGCGTCACAAAGAAAGCAGTTTCAAAATTGCTGTCTGTTTAGATACTTGCACATTCGTGAGGCTAAAAATTCATTAAGAATTATGATAGCTGTATCATAATTAGATCAAAGCTGTGTTTAGAGCCATTTCTGTGGTTATGACAGGATAGCAGGTGTTTGGAGAGATGATGAGGCACCAGAAAAGGGCAAACATTGTCCTGACAACGGTGAACAGCTGGTCGGGGCTGTGACACCTGTGTGCCCGCCCAACGTTATGTTGGCCCTCTCCGGTACAAACTTCAATCAGGCTTTGACAACTGAACCAAAGCCATCAGAGCAAGTGCTAACAGCATCTGTCACAAATCACCAGGCTTACTGAGGAGAGATGATGAAGCAAGGACTTTGGAGGGCAGGAGGACTCTTCTGCAATGTAATGCTTACTCATCGGCATTGTTGTAAACTGGCTAAGGTCAGTGACACCATTTGGAAGAAACATTTATAACAAACTTGCATGACATTTGAAATAAAAGATAACATAAATTATGTCACTTAGGAAGAAAAAGGCTCCTGAACCAGGAACGCAAAACTAACCATACAAGTAGCAGTCGCAGAAGAGGAGATGTCACAGCATCAGTCTTGCTTTGCAATTCTTGCACAGTTTACAGACTTGGAGTGATGAAGAGTTGAAGCATCTGGGTCAAACATGGGGTCTTTGCAATATTCAGTAGATAAGATGAAGACAAAGTCAAAATGTCAGGTTGAGAATGACACAGTTTGTACAATGGCAGCTGAGGAGTCGGATTCTGGGCTCTACCGTGTCAGATGACGAAACTATCTTTGTATTTGTGGTTTTAAAAATAGGTTATCACAGCATAAATAATATGGGATCATTCAGTCAGTCATTTCAAATCTTGCATCAACTATAGCTGTCGTTCTTTTATTAAACTCTAAAGCCATGCTCATGTCATAGCGTATCAGTTACCGTAGCGTATCAGCCCCCAACAGGATGATGCAACTTTCATCAGAATATTATAAAAAGTGTGCACAGTTCGAAAGTAAAACTTCCTAGCTGTCAGCAAATATGTTGAGGCCCTGGAAAAATTAACAACTGTGGATCATGCTGAGTGGTTGCTAAGTGATTGCGAAGACTGACAGGTAAGTCTGAAAGCTCACAAGTTTCTTAGCAACAGAAGCAAAAGACAGTGTGTAGTTATTACTGGGCATTTGTTACTGGAGCTTTTCAGTTTTGTGAAGAACTATTCGAGAATTTAGTAGTTTTACCTGTGCTGGTGTTGTGCTCTTATATACTTGTACTTTTATTTTGGATTCAGTGTGACTGCATGCAAATAGATTAATGTAAACCAGAAAAACAGATTCAAATATGTTCAATGTATTTATGTGTGCTGCATTTTAAAAAATAAAGGGGGGAAATTACAACCCAGCAATTACAGGAACGCTCGAGGCAGACAGCAGCAATCTGGATTAAAATATGAATCATTTTATCCAAATGTTTAAAGAAACAAACTAAATTTCATTTCAGCTTTTTCATTTTTTCCAGCATCACCATCATCTTGTTGACTTCAGCGACTTTACTAGTTATCATGGCAACGGCGAGCACATCCCAGGTGTATTTAGAAGTTTTTAATGCACTTCATTTCGGTATGCAGTTGTTTCCTCACTATGCATGTGTAGGTGTTGTCAAGTTGGTGAAGAGCTTCTCTTACTTAACTATTGAGCTGTCAGGGCCACAGAAATAAACAATCGACAAGCCCTGGAAATGTGTGCAATCAGTACAGTTGTGTCTGAACGCACTTGGCCAGGATGCATGTACATGTGATGTGCATATGTAATAGCAGGCATTAGGCCTGAGAATGAAAAGCTATTAAAGGCAAAAATGCCGATGTTTTTACACTCTTAGCAAAATATACAGTGTGATCTGTTTGACTCTGTCCCCAAAGAAAAATCTCTAGCATTGGATCTGCTTCCTTCTGCTTCCTTCTAGACAGATTAAAAATAAATAAACCCTTTTTATTTTATACTACTATATCAAAAAGCAGTGATTTAAATCAATAGAATAGAACCATTCCCTTTCTAACAAAGATGAGTACCCAGCCTAGATGATGGCGATTGTTAATCTCTCTTATGGCCTTTATTAACTTATTTAGTCAAGCTACATAATACCTACTTATGGTTTTTGTTATAAAAATATATAAAGTAAGACAAATTAAAAGAAAAAAAATTAACCATGGGGCTCTAAATACAGCTCTCCCCTCCATCGACAAGAATTTATTCCCACTAAAATATAAATAATATCCACAGACAGGCCAGTAGCACAAACTGAAAAATGGATTATGGACATTGCTCATGACTATAACATCAACCAGCAAGCAGCAATAAGTACATCGAAATCTAAGTGCATTTTTTAAGCATTCACTTAAAGACTCACAAATATTGTTGTTCAAATCTCACAGAAAATGCCATTAATGATTCCCCATGCTCTCGGAATCTTCACACATAAAACGTTTTTGGTCATAATAGTTTAACTTGGTGAAGAGCCCCTGAAAAACAAGGCTAAATTGCTAAGAAACAAAGATCTTAAACAAACCACTGGCTCAGTCTGCAAACAGTGCATACCCATGTGAACTAACTGCATTAATAAAAGAGAAAAACAAACTAGTTTTGTTTAGTACCTATAGATCTTCTCATCTCCCCTAAAACCACAAATTATGTACACAAATAAAATCATGTAACCATATAAAACTATAAAACCATTCTGGCATCAGTTCAAAATGTACAAAAGTTCAAAAGAAGGAATAATTTGAAATAACGCCACACATAACTATTCACAACTCCATCACCCTCTTCATCAACTGCATGTTCTCACCACAGCTCATATCAATGAGCCATTGGTGAGGACTGTCTCTCTCTTTTGCCAAGGTACGCAATGTGTACCTCCATCTGCACGTATAACATTTGACAAGTTGCCCAGTGTACTAGACATTTCATATTTTGATTCCTGTGTGAATGTAGATACTAAGATACTTATTTTTCATCTCAAGCTCATTTTTAGAAAGTTTTTTTTTTTTTTGGGGGGGGGGGGGGGGGGGGGGGGGTTAGGGGTTTTTGTGCGTGTAAATTTCAGGGCTCAAGGGTTCAGCAATAGCCTTGGTGCTTTTGGGTGATTCAGTCCCAATTGTTTATATGTGTAATCTGGAAAACTCCAGAGGAACATAGGATACTGATTTCAGACATCATATTACACTGACAGGTATTGAGGATAACGTTAATCAGGAGTGACACCAGGGATTTGGAAACAGGTTGTCAGATAAGTCATCTAGTATATATATGTACAAAGGGTCTGCCTGGACTGATTAAATTCATTTTCTGTTAGAAATGAAGTAAACTAACTACTACTAGGAACGTCGTTTCATGTGGACTTGGACATAGGCGGAATTTAATTTCCACCTGTGTCTCGTTTCTTTTTTGAAACACAGACCTTACTTCATGGACCCATTCTTCTGTCTCTTTCTCCTGCAGAGGTACGACTCTAGTGCTCAGCATCAGCTAGGAGCACCTGGACCAAACCAAATCATAAAATAAAGAGGGGGAGGAGGGGATTTTTTATTCGTTGTTAAAAACAACATAAAACTAATGCTAGGAAACTTTATAAGTACCTTGTGAAGAAAATATTATGTTATGGTGACAGGTTAATAATTTCCATTCAATAAATTACCAACTGGCAGTTTTTTGGGCACCTGTCAGTCAAGGGCCCTTACAATCGTCATCACTTTTCTCCCCCTTACAGCACCCCTGACTAAAATATAATTATCAATGAAGTTATTTCCTCTACTACACATTAATGAGAATTCTTGACAATGATGTGGAATACATTATGTGGGAGCCTTAACATAGAGTTGGCCTACAACTTTATTGTTTTAGCCCACCACTGCTTGTATGAGTATGTGCACATGTGCTTGTGAAATGTACACAATGTACACATACTTATATTGACATGTGTATATATGCATGAAAAAACTATAATAAACTATCAGTAACTTAACAAAAATGTTAAAAAGGAAGTATTTTGATAAAATTTGACATTTGTTTTTTATTACACATCCCAAAAAATCTATCATTTTAGTGAAATTTGTGTATAAAGGAGGAAGTCAAAAACTTTCAATATTATTCTCATGTTGCTGTTATTTAGTTTATACATACTGGTGAGATTTCTTGGTGAGTTCAAGGATGTCTTGAACATAAAGCGTAAATGCTATTCATTTTCCAAAGCGTACTTCTGTGGCGGCTGAAACCAGAGGGTGCATAAAAGAAATCTCAAGTAAGGTAATAAAAACAAAAAAACACTGAGAAGACAGGATGCATTCTGGATACTAGCAGAGGACCCCCACTAGGTTAGAGTGGTTCTTCAAAGAGATTCCTCAGCAGGCTTTTTCAGTCCTCCAATGAGTCTGTCAAGTCATCACAGCAAATGAACTTATAGAGTTCACCCCCCCCCCCCCCCCCCCGCGGTATATGGTTTGTGTATTCATGTTGTCAATGTCCTAGAGATATAGCAAAATGCAATGTAAATTGTAAATTACTTATTATTATAGATTGGATATAGTTGGTCTCATTTTCATGATAAGGCAAGGAAGATGCTGAGTTTCTAAAAGTTCATTTTGGTATTTTGCTCTTTCTGGACTCTTTCAGATGATGAAGTGCTGAAAGGGATAATTTATAAATTGCAGGTTATATAGATCATAACAACTCTTATTGAATAAACCTGTCCCCATGCCAGAGACAGTGTTGACTGAAAATTGATTTCGGGGCATAAATTGCAGACATTTTTGCTTTTCTTCTCCCCAGCTCTCCATATCCTTTTTTCTCTTTTCCTTTTCTTGCTTTTGCGGCGCTGACCAGCTCTCAAAAGCTCTGTTAAATGCTTTGGGATTATCAGTGCCTGTGGTGAATTCGCTCATCTGTGCCATCCTGTCTCCACCTCCTGAGCCACCCAGCGTGTTACAGACAGATACCTCACACTATGAACGGACAAACATCTGTCACCGTACGGTCTCGAGTAATGCCATATGGCTGAAAGAAAGTGAATTTTTCAGAGACAGGAAGCTTCAGAGAGAAATGGCACAAGACACTGACAGTAAAAATGCAAGCTGGAGAGTTTGGAAAATTGATAGCATCGGTTTAGTTATGTATACAGTATGTCAGGAATGTCAAACTCATTTCACATCGAGGGTCACATACAGCCCACTTTGTTATTAAATGGGCCAGACCTGTAAAGACCAGCTCCGTTTTTCTACATGATAAATGTTCAATATTACAGAAAAGATTCTGGTAACTCCAGAATCTTTTCTGAATCTACCCAAACTGTGCTGTGTGAATTTTTTGTTCGTTGAAAAAATGTTCTCAGTATATATTCTGGACCCAAAAGCAGACTTAACACAAATTTTGCAGCATGTACAAAGTTTCACTAGGAAACAAGAGTGAACTAAGAGCAACTATGGAGGTGAGTACCGGGCGGAGCCGTGATCGGGACTGTGGGAAAACTGCAACAGAAGAGAAAACAATTACTTAACTGTGGGGAAGTAGGGGTGTGAGGACAAAACAGGATAAGGGTGCTGCAGGCTTACCTTCAGAGCCAAACCGTGGAGCTCGGAGGGGAAAGACGTCCATGGGAGAATCTAGCGAGATGAAGTATTCAGCGTTATCCAGCGTGCAGGGCTGGCAGGAAGTAATTCCAGCGAACAGGATGGAGACCTGGGCACAAGGGAGCAAAATTAAGCACGAGCCAAAACCAAAACGAGAACAGAGCACAAGCAAGACTTAGTTACCACTAAGAGTGACTGAACGGACTAGATCAACAATACAAATCTAACACTGGTGGCCCCACCAGAGGGTGTAGCCGGAGAGCCATCCGGAAGCACTCCCGACACGATTGCTCCCACGGACCATGACATTATGTATTGCATAACTACTTTACTGTAGTATGAATGGCTGTGGGGAGGTCAATAAAAATTCCAATAATTTATGACTTTGATTATATTTTCCAAAGCTGTCCAGTGGCCAGATTGGAGTCTTTGCCAGACCGATTCTGGTCCCTAGGCCTTATGTTGGACACCCCTGCACTATATGGATGGAATTATTGGGCTATACCTCCTAATCATTGAATTCAGTTCATTCAGTCAGTCCCATGTGTATAAAATCAAGCACCTGGGCATGCAGACAGCTTCTACAAACATTTGTGAACACATGTTTTGTTCTATTCTAAAGAGTTCACTTAGTTTGAGTGTAGTACTGTAACAGGATGCAAAGAGCTAGTTTGCTTTCTTTTCCCCTAAATATTAAACTGTAGGTGGTATTACTGAAAGAAAGTCAACCACAGACTACACAAAATTACAGAACGCTGAGGTGCAAAGTGCATCAAGGTCTCCAAAGCTCTGCTGACTCAGTGATTGCAGAGTTCAAAACCTCCTCTCAAACAATGTGGATGAACTAGAATGGACATTATGAGCCAAGCTCTCCCATGTAACAACAGCGCCTGACCTCATGAATACCGTTTTGAAAGAGTGGGCTAAAATTCCCACAGACACACTCCAAAATCTTCTAGAAAACTTTCCCCAAAGAGCAGAAACTGTTATAGCTCCGAAAGGGGGACGAGCTCTATATTAATACCCATGGATTTATGTATTTATTGGATTTCACTGTCATAAAAGCTGCTGAAGGTGTAATGTGTAGGTGGGCCATTACTTTTGTCCATATAGTGTAGTTTGACACTGCTACTGGGCTTCATGTTGTGCAAGTCCAACTAATTTGTCTAATGTGTGGAACTATAAAGTAAAGATTAGCTAGTCAACAATTTTAAGGGAGTGCTTGTTTTCTCAGGAGAGACATGTTTAAAGAGGATCAACAAACATCAGTTATTTGGCAGCATTCTCAGCCCTGTCTTTGGCTGCTAGCTCATGCATTGCTTAGTCATGGATTTATTGTTTTGTAGGATTCTATCCAGAAACGGTTGAGTTGACAAGCTCGGGTTGTTTTATTTTTGTTGGACAGTGACTGCGTGTTAAATGTGTTCCTTTCAACATCTGCTACCGAGTTTGAATTTATGTGAGGCAGAGTTGTCTAACCAGCTGTGCTGAAGGGAAGATCTGTCACTTTTTAAGCACATTCGTTCAACTCTGCAGATTTTACATCGGTGCTAGTTCAGAGGGTGAGGGGAGGCCTAACACACCGAGCTGACATTTGTCTGGTGAGCCATTAATAGTTGACTGATGTTTCTATTTAGAATGAATACAACATAGTACTTGTTCCTTCCAATGCAGGAAAGGCTCTGCTCAGTGATGAGTTGCCGGTGTCTTTTGCAGCACTTCCATTTTCCTTTAAGAGAAGAAAATGAGAGAAAATGAGAGTCAGTGCATTAGTTGGACATTGTCTGGGCCAGCTCTTTGTAGCTGGCTTTGTATGTCAAGATCTTTAATCTTGTGGTCTGGGAATTGTAGGACTCAAACAATTTCACACCACCTGCAGGAAGAAACCTATTGGTGTAATCCGGATTAGGGTTTTCATTGCTACTAGCTGTCATTTCTTATTTGAGTTCACTGCATTGCATGACTTAGCACACATAACAATGTGGTGAAAAAGCCCATCAAACATCCATATTAAGTCCTTGCATTCTTCAAAATGTGACAAAACACCAAGAAGCTTTGTTCTAGTTAACGTTCACATGTTTGGTGGTTTGTAAGGAAATCTTTTCTAAAGAGAGGCTAAGACATTTCTCAACATTTGCGGATTTTCAAAGTCTGTATATACCTCAAATCAACTGTGGAATCGTTCATAAAAGCTGCTCAGTTACTGCATTTAACTGTACAAAATGTCTTCTTAGGATATGTAAGTACTGTAAAAAGTCATGAGCCACCATTAATTTCTTTATATTTTTCTTCCAAGGAGCCAAAAGTCCTTGTATTTTTATAAGGTGGTCTTGCACAAAGGTTCTCTTGCCTTTCTGAAGGTCATTCAAAGTTTTTTTTGGCTAATTCTTCACTCATTTTTAATCCAATCCTCGGAATTGACCATTTTCAGGTTTGTTTCTTTAATTTGTTTGTTTCTTAAGCCACTTAACTCTGACCTATGAATCATTTAGGTGCATAAACATGCACCTTCCTCGCAACATACAGCACATCAGACAACTTAGCAAAGTCACACATTTAAGCAGAATTTTCAGGCACTGCCTGTTGCAAAAACATTTATTGTTATTTCTTTAGTTGAATCAGTTTCACAGACATAGTAAATAGTATTATTGCACCAATAAGGTCATCCCCAAAGAGCTATTAGCCAAAAATCTTGGCATATCTCAGCACGGTGGGCAGTGTGTTCTTAAAACATTTAAAGAAACTAAACAAGTAGAAGACAAAAGAAGAAGTGGTAGGTGCAAAAAAAACCTACAGCAGACATAAAATATCTGATAATTTTTAAAAAATAGGAAAAGGCCAGCAAAGACACAACACAGGACCAGAGAAATGGATCTGTTCCTTCAGCTGATCCATCTACTGTTGAAGAATAAAGGCGACCATACTGATGATGTTGACTTTCAAGCTTGTATGGAAGAGGATTAGGGCCTGTGGCGTGGGTGTGGTCTCTGGCCAGCTGCAGAGGAGGGGTGACACAGTGAGCTCCCGGGGCGGCACAGGGGCGGGGTGAACAGGTGTGCTGGGATCTGACATTGACTGTGTGTCTTTATATGTTGGCAGTGACAGTCGGAGGGGGGCGGACGTGACAGCAGAGAGAGAGCGGGAGTGTCTGTGTCAATGAAACCACAACATCAAATAAAAGTTCTGCTGTGAATATATTCGCTCCAGCATATGTTTACTGGGTCCAACACTACAGGGCCACTGACCAAAAAGGCATCCCCACTTTTTTCTTTTTCCAGTGTCCCTAATCCTTTTCCAGAGGACTGGGGGGCAAAGTTTGTTTGCCCATTTTTTTCTGGCAACAAATAAAGATATTAAGAGCAACTCAAGACTTTTGCACAATATTGTAGCTGATTGAGGATACAAATTGCTGTGTCTTTTGTTAAACCTGCTTATACGTTTTGGGAATGCCACTGAATTTAATGAATGTTACATTTTGGAACTGTAAATATTCCTGTTTTCCTGTTATGGATTATTCTGTTTTTAAAAAAAATATTATATTTCCTGTTTATAGTTGCTTTTCCTTTAGCTGCTTTTTCCATTCCCTTGGTTGATATTGGAAGGGTCAAGGGTTAGCAGTGATGGGTTAGGATATGGCCACTGTATTTATGGGCTCTCAATGGTCCATGCTTTAATATGTCAACATAAACGAGGCGAGATGGAGTGTCTGACGACAAGGGGCATTTTTTACTGCTCTCTTTATGCACTCCTTCTCTGCCGCACTGTTCAATGTCCAGGCACTTTTTTTGTGGCCTGTGAAGGAATTTTGTCAAGGACACACAGGTGCTTCTAAGCAAGGGACATTTTAAAGGGCAAACCAAGTAAAAATGCTGGGATAACATGCTTGACAAAGTAAGAGATGATCAATCTTTTATTAGCTATGAGACTGACTTTCATTAATTTTAGTCCTGTGGAGTTTCAGCTCCTAATTACTTGACTACGAGTCCCACTGGGATATTAATTATACAAACCCAGAATAAGCTGCGGATCCGCTTCTTAACATGCACAAGATACTGATGTAACAAATTAGAGGAAAAAGCTTAAATCTCAACCCCTGTTTTTAAGTTTTCCATGGAATTCTGCCGGAATGCTTTAGGTCCACTTGTTACCTTAGACCTTTCCCAAGGGACCACATAAAAAAAGTGGGACTGTTGAAGCTGGACTTAATTCTGCCCAATATACATTTTTATCTCCTTGGAAACATATTGATGTGGGCCTCCACAATAGCCCCAGTGTGGCCCCCCGAGAAAATGAATTGACCAAACCTGCCTTAGAATGAAGGACTGCTACAAAGATATACCGAGTTTCTTTTGTCTTGTCTTTCTCCCATCATAGCTGCTGAGCCTGGTTCTTGTTCTACCCAAGGTTTCTTCCAGTTAAAAGAGAGCATTTCCTTCCTGCTGTCACCAAGTGTTTGCTCATAGGGGTTTGTTTGATTGTTGGGTTTTTCTCTGCATTGACGTAGGGTCTTTACCCTACAATACAAAGCTGGTGAAGTGACTGATTTTGTGATTTGGAGCTATATAAATACAAATTTATATAGCTGATGATTGATTAATCATCGTATAGTGACAAAATATTTCTATCCTGATGCGAGTGGTATCATTTTACAGTTTACGTTGATTGGAAAGAAACACACTTTGGAAGGAAAGAAACACACTTTGTTTTTCCTTTTATTTATAAGATGTAAAGATAATATAAAGTGTGACTGCTTTGAAATGAAAATGAAAAACATCCTACAAAAGGCAATAAAGCACGAATAACTATATCTGTTCAGTCTTTGCTGTGTCCTCGTGAACAGCACTAGTACTTGAGTGCATTTAAGGTCCTTTGCAGTTGTTTCAAGGGTTTTGCATAACAATCTAAGCATCCCAAGTGCCTAAGATTTTAAAATTTCAGCACCATGTGGTGCTGAGGCTGATTTGCTTTTGTCACTGTGTGTGTGTCTATGTGTGTGGTCTTTCTTAAGACTTTGTAATCCTTTTCTTTATCTGTCTTCTTTATCAGCACTGAAGATATTTTTCAACCCCCCTTGAAGGACCAATTCAGATCAATTTAAACTGTGTGTGACATATTTGATAAATGTGAATTAATCTCTTCTTTACTCTCAGTAATTAAATTCTAATCGCTATGTTGCAAAGATGCAGGGTGATATCTGTTCATTGTTTAGTCAACAATATTTTGCCCCCGGCTGTTGTTTGATGGCTATTTGCTACATGGGGATAAATGTATTCTGCCAGCCGAGGGTTCCTCATCTCCATTACATCTCGCTATAAGGTAATAATTACCAATCCCAGATGCCATGTGCTTACATGTACTGTCTGTATGTTGGTTACAGAAATGTGCACTATCACGGGCCAGCCGTTAGAACAACACAGGGTGGGGAGGAGTGGCTGCAGGCAAACATTTCTCCACAACTTCATCATGGTTTGCAAAACACTCCATGTGTGGATTCCCTTTCAGAAACCCAATCCCAGAATGAGCGGATCCAATCAATCTCAAAATTATAGCCTGCTGGAACTATCCATTTACTTTTGAAACCTATAACATTAAACGTAGTGCAGTTTTGCTTTTTTGAAAATAAGTTTGGAATATCCAGCTGATATTTTTCGGAAGTGATTTCAGAGTCCCTAAAGACTCGGCTAAGCTCACTGCATTTCATCTGCTGCTCTGTGGATTATGTTCAGGTTCATGGGTTCGTGGTGTGTTGTTCAGACTTTTGTTGTTGTTTTTAACCTAAAACTTCACAGTTGTGGTTCACTGTCACCACTTTAATCACTGCCCATTCTAAGTGCAGGTAGCTTTTTAAGTAATCTGGTTACAAAGCACTTGCGTATCAGAATGCACAATGCACAATCACACAGCCGCGTACATTTATAGCCATTTTGTAATATATTGGAAATGAACCTATGTGTGACACAGGATCAGAGTTAAGGAATCACTATGCAGTCTGAAGACTTATGGCTTGTGGTGCTGAAGCTTAAGCTCCACGAGGGGGGAGGTCATTGATCTGTGGTGGCAGAGCCTTTTTCCCTCCATGAGAGTACACAGAGACAGGTTATCACTTCCCCACCCCCCCTTTGTCCATGCGTTTTCTGATTATGACGGTAAAAATTGACTTTCTGTCCGCTCACAGAATGATCTGTGCACATTCAGTGCATTAGGTTTTACATCACTGTGATGTTCGGTAGATTTAGCATTTTAAACTTCTCTCTTGGCCTCTGTGAGTGATGATTGCCGCTCTTGTAAACAATAGTGGGAGTGGAGACCACTGAACAATATACACACAGGCCCGATGGTTGAAACAACTGCCTCACCCTTACACACTGACTAAAAATGTATATTGTGTATTAGCAGGAATGGGAATTGATAAGAATTTAGTGATTGATACCAGTTATTGATTCAATTTCTTATGGAATCTCTTATCAGTTCTCAGTAGGTTCTCATTGGCTCTGCTTTGAGAGTCACGGCCATCTCTAAGCGAAATGCTGCTTAGAGATGGTCGTGACTCTCAAAGCAGAGCCAATATGATATATGATCTTTTTCTTAGTATTTAGGTATGAACACAAAGCTGACAGCACAAAGCGAAGATGAAACCCAGCTCAAAGAGACTTCAAAACGATCGCCACAGTGATCCTACTTTGGAAACATGAAAAGGTAGAAACTGTTTGCAGTCGTGGAAAGCTGCAGCCTGACTGCTGATCACTGCTTTTGTTACCTGTTAAAGTTCAGGGTCTCACCGTTGGGATGGGGTCGGCATTCACTCAGCTTTATCATTACGCTGGTTTCTTAGCTAGCTTAGCGTTAGCGCTCTAAAAATAAAAGTAAAATGTCCAGGTAGACTACGTCACTATTTCCTCCTCCAGCACACAAACTGAAATCAGCTGATTGTAGTACAAATGAAACGGGTAAGCAGGATCGATAGGCAGGCAGATTATTACTTGGATAAGCTGGCAGACAGAAATGAACACCGAACACCAAGTATTGTTTATCATCTGATTTTTGTGTTCAGTTTTATACATGACGATAACCCCTGATGTAAGTCCAATTCCACTATTTTTTAAGTAATATCTAACACTTGTGTTAAAGTGTTATCGTACATGGGTAACAACCTTAAATTTCAGTCTTACAGTAGCAGTCTTCCTACACACAAAATGCACAGGGTGAAAGAAGTTGTGATTTGCTGTAGTCAAACAGGTACGGATGAGTGAATAAAAAAATAATCATTAGGGTTACTGGATACTGCAATGTGCCAGCAACACATAGACGAACACTGTCCCGCCGAGGTGATGTGTCTCAGAAGCATCAGTGGTAAACAAGCCATTAAAGTGCTGCTTAGATTTACACAGCAGTTAAAGCCCAAATGCAGGTCAAAGCTGAGTGTACAAGCACAGAGATACACAGCAGCATACCTGTTTCAACATCCCTGCTTTACACAGACATGGACATGTTTTACAGGCAAGAAAAAGGTCAGCCTCAAACTGCGAAGGCACAATATAGATTCTTGATGGTGGAGAGCGAGGAGTAGACAGCAGGTTACCTCTTCATCTCCCTAGTCCTCACCCTGTCGTGTATTACCACGTGTACGCTGGTAAAAGAGACCGGGATGCTGATTCACGCTGGCAGAAATGGACCAAGCTGAAGAGAGAGAGAGACAGAGAGAGAAGAGGCCCTAAAATGGCTCTGAATGTGTGAAAAAGTACCCTGCCAATACCGGCCATAAAACTTAAGCGACAGCAGGCACAAACCCATGAATCAGAGTGTGACATGATTGTACAGTTCAGCATGGCAGGGACAGGTTCCAATCAAACCAATCACTAACTGTCAGCGTGGCTGGTGGCTGGGTAGCATGATGTATGTCGGAGGCAACGCTTTGAGGGAATTAACGACTGTTTGCTGATACAGTAGTTTTATCTTTTTCTTAAACCTGCTGCAGCGCTATTCTGAATCTAGAGTTGGATTAGGAAAACACTGACTCAGATGGATTTTGTCAAAAAGTGCTATCCTTGGAGTATAAAGTACAGATGGCTTTGTCTTACCAGTTGGCTGTCAAAGCCCACAAATAAATGTCTACAGCGAGGGATAACAGTCATCTTGCTTTATTCTTATTTTGTGGAGCCAAGGAAAGAAGCAGAAGCAGAAGCTACTCTGTTGCAGACTGTTCACAGGCTTGAGGCACTTGTGCATGAGATCTAAGAGCTATCGATTTCAGATCACAGTATCACAGCATTTTCATTCTTTCCGTGTCACATTGTCGAGCATATCTCCTATTAAAAGCATCACCTCAGGTAGTGTGACGATATAGTGAATATAGATTAATGTTGCTGGTGATGTGGCACCCAGTGGGAGTGCGATTGTGAGGTGTTTTCAACAGCTTGCCTTCTCATCTAAATCTTCTGAAACCTCCTACAACCCCATAGGGAGAGAGGAATATACAGCTTGCCAGAAGAAGACAATGGAGAATGGCCAGAGGACTATCATCTCATCAATCTTTGGCTCACTTTACAGTTTCTAATTGAAGCAGAAACATATTCTTTTCAGTCTCTAAATCACAAAGTTATCTCCACTGGCTTTTTATTAGGTTTGATTTTCAAGGAGCTGGAAGTTTTATTCACAACACACACATACACACACATATTTTTTCTTCCTTCACTCTAAATATGGTATCATAAGGTATCAACAAAGATTGTGGCCCAGTAATTGAGGTATTAACGGTGGTTTTGTGGTATTATTACACCCCTAATATTCAGTGTTCAAGCCATTCAAGTATATTGTTAGAGCTAAAGCAATATGTCAATGTTTTACAAATTAATACCACCACAAATTAATGTCTGCTTAAAAAAGGCAAAGAGGAAAATAAAAGCAATCAAGTGCAGTAAAAAAAAATTCCAATGCATATCCACTCGAGTTTTACCGACAATCAGTTCGGCATAGGCACTGCTCAAACAAGTGCATAGCGCACGTACATACACTCACAGAGACACACATGCATCATGCTGTTATCTCTGGGGTAAGCTCCAGGGAAAATTAGTCTCCTAGCTGCATCTCAAAAATCCCTGTTATGCAGCTGTGGAAAAACTTATTAGGGCAACAACAGGATGAGGTTTGTTGGACTGACAAGCTTTG
Organism: Neolamprologus multifasciatus; assembly: GCF_963576455.1. NCBI lineage: Eukaryota > Metazoa > Chordata > Actinopteri > Cichliformes > Cichlidae > Neolamprologus > Neolamprologus multifasciatus. The sequence goes on from NC_140454.1 coordinate 13,889,695, forward strand.
GTTTGTTGCCAATGGCAAATCATTAATTCTGAGACAGACACATTTGAAAAGCTTTACTGAGACGAACAGTTGCTAGTTGTCAAATGGTAATGGTAGCAGTAAATGGTTCAGTGATACCCCTGATTCACCCGTGTCTTTACCTGGAAAACACTAGAGAACGCATAATAGGCCTAAAGTTACAAAATTACAGGTAAAAGAAGTTATACAGCTAGTATAACAAACGTGCAGTTTCATGACCCAAACACAGTGGACAGAAGAACTGATAGTGATAAACAAATGATGCTGCTGCAGCTATATACCATTTATTTTTTTATAAAGAATTGCTAATGTTACACTTTCCTTTGAAATAAAAACATAATCAAAATGTAGGTTTTATTCAGACTGGCAGCTGTATTGCTGTGTGAAATATCTTAAGAAGTATTGGATGGTTTTCTAATAAAGACATTCACGCTTCCCCACAGACAAATCCTAATACTTTGGTAACCGCCCGAATTTATTCAACTATGAGGCTCACATTTGTAGTTTTGGGTTGGTGTAATGTTAGAAATTCTAAAGTCAATCGCAGGCACTGTAAGCTTAACAATAGTTGCTCGTATTTGCATTATTATTATAGGAGCCCTGGCTGCATTTAATCACAGAGCCAATTTACTTTTTTCTACATATAATGGGATGTCAGGATCACTTGAAAAGATTTACCAGTTTATGGTCGTTCATCAGTGTGTCACTCATTCCTTTCTCTCCTTTCTCTGCCTTGTGTCTCGCTCTTTTTTTTATTTCTCGGTGGTTTGTTGAGGGATAATTGCCAAGTCTAGACATTTTTGATCACTGTGTGACGTGTAGACAAACCCCCTGCTGCTTATGTGTCAGCATATACAGTGTGGCCTTAATGTCAAGGCTACTCAATCTTCTGCTTTCACAAAAAGGAATCGTCTCCTGCATGGCCTCTTGTTCTTGCTGTGGCTTGCTGAGCATAGCGCTGATGCAGTTAATGAGAAAATGCACAGCAGGAGTAAGACAGCGAGAATTACAACTTGTTGGCCTAGACTAGAAATCTATAAACAATTCCTCAAGAAGCAGCGAGACTTCCTGTTTCCCTGACACCAAAGCCAGCTTTACCCTTGAAAAGTGAACAGAGAGGAGCAGCGGAGCAGTTTATTCACAAAGTTGTTCTTTGTTTTCCCCTCTCTCCTTCCTTACCCTGGCTCTCTTGACTTAGACATTACCTTGAATTGTAAACATTGTGTGTTAATATACCGTATAATTTGACACTAAATATGCAGATCTGTACAGCACAACACCTGATTTCACATCTGAGTGTCAAAGTGCCATCTGTGGGGTCACCTGGTGGCCCTGGTCTGGTGTCATGGCGAGTGCTGGAAAGAAACACGCAAAAGGAGGGAGAGGGAACAAGAACGAAAGAAACTATAAAAGAGAAAGAAGTGGCAGGGAGGTCAAAACACTCAGCATGTTTGGGTACAAAGAAGAGACTGAACTTCTAACAATGTTTTTTTTTTTATAACAGATGAGCAGAGGGTGCATATGCAAGAGAGGCTCATGGAAGAGATGGAAAAAGGAGCATCGGCATAGATTGAAGTTGCCTGCTTACATGTGTTCTGAACTGCTTAAGGTGGAGAGCATTGGGGCAAGAAGAAGTGTTCACTATAGTCGCAGAGACCATGGCTTAATGAATTATTAATATTACTTACAGGTTTCTTTTTCAGCTGCTGGTTAATACAAATATCTATCAGCCAATAATATGGCAAAAAATACAAACTGCATTTAGGAATCCAGACATGGTTAAGATGACCTGCTGAACTTCAAGCCAAGCATCAGAATAAGGAAGAAAAGTGATTTGTGTGAATGTTGCATTGTTGTTGGTGCCAGACAGGCTGGTCTGTGTTTCAGAAACTGCTGATCTACTGAGATTTTCCCATACAGCCATCACAAGGGTTTACAGAGAAGGGTCAGAAAAAGAGAAAACGTTCAGGGAGTTGCATTTATCTGGACAAAAATGCACTTTTTTCTTTCTATTTAACATTCACACACATTCATACTCCAATGGCCACATCGGAGAGCAACTTAACATTCAGTAACTAACCCAAGGATCGAGCCACCAATCTTCAATTAGTACAGACCTTCCCAAAGTGTGGGGCCCGCCCCCTAGGGGGGGCGCAGAGCCATTGCAGGGGGGGGCGCGGCATGAAAAGGGAAAAAAACAAAACAATGCTTGGACACTGCTAGCACGGGGCGCCCACACAAACGCAAAGCAGGAGATGAAGCATTGCTGAATATGTTTCCAAACCAAATTCATTCTAAGCCAAAGAATAGAAAATATGGTGAAGCATATCTGCCCTTTGGTTTCACCTGCACAAGTGCCGAGGTAGGTCTCCCCTGCGTAATTGGTTTTCCCTTCGTTGGGAGCAGCGCTGGGCTGTTCAAACCACGGACAAACAGTATCCCAGGGGTGGTGGGGGGGCGAATATTTTTCTTGTAAAACAAAGGGGGGCCCAGCAAAAAAAAGTTTGGGAACCACTGAATTATTAGATGAGCTGCTCTATCTCTGACCTGCTCACTCAGTGAATCAAATCACACTAAATCTTGAAGCAGATGGACTACAGCAGCAGAAGAGCACACCGGCTGTTACTTCTGTCTGCTAAGAGCAGGAAACTGATGCTACAGTTTGCAAAGGCTCGCCAAAATTTGCTTTCAATTTCTTCTGCAATATTTAAATGGTCGGGTCAGACTGTCATATGGAACTGGAAATTCCAATTGTGGATGTGCAGCTAACAAATCAACAGAAACACATTGCTAGCAGTGAGTGTATATATCTACAATATGTTACTCTACAACTATTCACTGTACCTCACTTTAGTGAGTATTTCTGAACACCAGTTATGCTTACAGGTTTTGATTGATTGATTGATTGATTGATTGATTGATTGGTAATTTATTTCAACATGTGAACAATATACAAGTACATTTAGAAAAGAAAATAAGAAAGAAAAAATACTGTACAAATTACATACAAAAAAAATTATTAATTTACATGTTGAAAGGGAGTGGGAAGAAGTAAACACTTATTTAATCCCACCCCTTTGCCATAAATTATCAGTTAATATTTAGTCAGCTTCCTTACTGATATAATTTGTAATAAAAACAGTGAACAGATTTCTGATATACTATATACTATAATATCACATCATGAGTTGTTTTGTTTTTTTTAGTTTTTTTTTAAATAGAGACATTCACTTAATTTCAATATTTTCCTTTTCTTTATAGTTTGAGAAGATCATATTTTTATAACTCTTTTTGAACAGTTTTATGTTTGGACATTGCTTTAATTCCATATTCAGACTGTTCCATAGTTTCACTCCATGAACAGAAACACAAAAGCCTTTTCTTGTAGTACGTACCTTCATTGTTTTGAAGTTACAAAAACCCCTTAAATTATAACTTCCTTCTTTAAAAAAAAACATACTCTGAATATCACCTGGCAGTTCTTTATTTTTTGCTTTGAATAGAATTTGTGCTGTTTGGAATTTCACTAGATTGTCAATTTTCACTATTTCAGACTGCAAAAATAGTGAGTTTGTATGTTCCCTATAACCTGCATTGTGGATGATTTGAATTGCTTTTTTTTGAAGAGTAAAAAGTGAATTTAATGTGGTTTTATAGTTATTGCCCCAGACCTCTGCACAATAGCTTAAGTATGGTGAAAGCAGTGAACAGTATAGAATATGAAGTGATGTTCTGTCGAATACCTGTTTTGCCTTGTTTAGTATTGCAATGCTACGTGATACTTTGGAATGAATATATCTTACGTGAGCTCTCCAGTTAAGTTTTTCATCTATTATTACCCCCAGAAATTTATTTTCACTGACTCTTTCAATATCAACACCATTTATTTGAATCTTTGCATTTGTATTTAAACTACTATTTCCAAATAACATAAATTTAGATTTATTCAAATTTAATGATAATTTATCTTTATCAAGCCAGAACTTCACTATACTTATTTCATTAGTCATATCCTCCAATAAATTCTGCAGATCATCACCAGAGCAAAAAATGTTTGTATCATCAGCAAAGAGAACCATTTTTAATACTTTGGACACTTTACAGATGTCGTTAATGTACAAGTTGAAGAATTTTGGACCCAAAACTGACCCTTGGGGTACACCACAAGCAATGTCCATACATAAGGAACAACCACCATTTATTTCCACAAACTGCTTTCTGTCACTTAAATAACTCCGGACCCAATCTAAAACTACCCCTCTGACACCATAACATTCCAGTTTTCTTATTAATATATCATGATCTATAGTGTCAAATGCCTTTGTCAAGTCTATGAATAACCCAGCCACATATTGCTTTTTGTCTATGGAATTTGTGATGTATTCTATTGAATCTAATAGTGCCAATGATGTTGATCTGCTTGATCTGAATCCGTACTGACTCTCAGTGAGTAGTTTATGTTTATCTGTAAATTTTTCCAGTTTTTAAACAGTTTTTCAAGAACTTTTGAGAATTGAAGTAGTAAAGAGACAGGTCTGTAGTTTTTGAAATGGTGTTTGTTTCCAGATTTGTATAGAGGTATAACTTTTGCTATTTTCATTCTGTCTGGAAATCGACCAGTTTGAAATGATAAATTACAGATGGTAATTTATCATTACCATCTGGTAATGAGGTCATTGAGGCTATTATAAATGGTTTTATAATAGCCTCAATGACTCTTTTAACCACTATCATATCAATATCATTACAATCCAAAGATTTCTGATTTTTACATTTTTTGACAATTTCAAAAACTTCACTTTCATCAACGGCTGTGAAAAACATAGAATATGGATTTCTGTCTATCAGTGTATCCGGTTTTTCCTGTGTTTTCCCAGGATGAGTGATTGTTCTTGCTAAATTTGGTCCAGCAGTTACAAAGAATTCATTGAGACTATTTGCCACAACATCCATATTGTATTCTTCATGGTCATTACAAATGAAATACTTGGGATAGTTCTTTTGTCCAGTCCCACGTTTTATAACACTGTTCAGGATTTCCCATAATCTTTTATTATTATTTCTATTTATATCTAATTGCTTCATATAGTATTCCTTTTTACTAAATCTAAGTATATTAGTTAACCTATTTTTATATCTTTTGTATCTGATTTCAGCATCTTTAGTTCTCGTTCTTAAGAACTCTCTATATAGAGCATTTTTCTTTATACATGCATTTTGCAGATCTTTTGTTATCCATGGACAGTCCATATATTTATGTTTCCTACTATATTGCTTTATTGGACAGTTGGTATTGTACAGTAATGTAAATATTCTAAGGAATTCATTATAAGCACTATTAACGTCCTGTTCCTGATATACTTTACCCCAGTTCTCTTTCAATAAATCTTTTTTAAATGCATTCATTCTTTCTTCTGTTCTTACTCGTCTGTACTATTTTTTACTGTCCATTTTATTGATCTTGTAATTCCTATCATAGATTGTAAAAATTGGAAGATGGTCACTTATAACGTTAATCAGGAGTCCACTTACAGTCTTATTTTCAATGTCATTTGTAAAAATGTTGTCTATGAGAGTTGCACAATGTGATGTAATCCTGGTAGGTCTAGTAATTTTAGGGAATAGATTCATACAGTGCATTGTGTTTATAAATTCCTCAGTGGTTATATGTTTATTTGGGTTTAGCAAATCAATATTGAAGTCTCCACAAATGAAAACTTTTTTGTGAGCTATGTCAATAAATGTTTCTTTTATCCACTCTTTAAATGTCTCAATACTACTACCTGGAGCTCTGTATATACAGCTAATGATTACATTTTTACTTTTTTCTTTACAAATTTCAACTGTAATACATTCTAGTACATTATCAATCACCATCGTCATCTTTTCCACCACATTAAATTTCAAGGATTTGTCCACATACAAGGCCACTCCTCCTCCTCCTTTGTTTCGCCTAGTTATAAATGTGAATTCATAACCCTCCAGTTCAAAGTCTGTTCCTTTTTCCATATTGATCCAAGTTTCTGATAAGGCAATGACACTAAATGGATGTGAAAACTGGTTAAGATATTCTTTGATATGATTAAAATTAGCATAGAGACTTCTACAGTTAAAGTGGATAATTGATAATTTATTCTCAGTTTTAATCCTCTGATTGTAGTCTTTATTTGTATAGTAGCAGCAATTGTTATTGTTAGATGAGAAGAAGTTGTTGTCTGGATCTATTTCATATTCCAAGTCCTGTGTATTGTGATCCATATAGTTAAATGTTTTCAGTTCCAATTGATCATATTCTGCAACTGTCTGACTGATGCAGCTGTTTCTTCCAGATGTATCTGAGTTCTTCCTTCCAGTGTGTGTCATAAGTGAGTGTGTGGTTGTCTGTTACCTTGTTTGGCGTCCAGATCGTGTTGCTCACTGATATTTTTCGAGATCCGCCATATTTTTAATGGTCAGAACTTTGGCTTCCTCTGGTGATCCGTTTAGTTTAATGAATATTTTACAGTTTGTCGTCCAAGTGCTTTGGATTTTTCTCAGCTTCTTAAAGTGTCGCGCTTTTTTGGCTATTTCAGCGTTGTGTTTGGCTAGATGTTCATTGATAAAGACATTACATCCTTTTAATTTTCTTCCTTGTTTCAGCAGCATAATCTTGTGCTTTCGCTTTACAAACCTTAATATAATAGCCGGTATGTTGCCGTTCCTCCTGGGAAGAGGGTGGCATGCTTCGACAGAGTTACAGTCCAGGGCAATCCCTTTGGACCGCAGGAAAGCAGCCACCTGTTGTTCCGTGTAGCTAATGTCAAGCTCTCCAGGTTCCTCATTGCTGTCAGCATTCACCGCCTGAGCGTATGACCGGGGTTTAATATGGAGCCCAGTGATGATAACGTCATTTATCCTGGAGTATTGTTCCAGGTCAGCGACCTTACTTTCCAGGTATGCAATCTTTTTATCTTTTTCGGCATTTTGGATGCGGAGGAGCTTTACCTCCTCCACAATTTCAATGATATTTTTCTGCTGCAACCTGATAGTAGAAATTTCCTCCATTATGAAGTCAAGAGACTTTTTAATGTCCTCGACTTCCTAATCCAGACAGGGTTGTACCAAAAGTTCCAACAATTTGAGTAGTCTTTGCTCCAGAAATTGATGGCCAAAAATTCAAAAATCCACAGGACAATGATCAAAACACAACTTTCAAACAAATGGCAAACAGGAAGGTTGTTAGGCTTTGTGATAGGGCTCATAATAGTCAACACTTCTTTTTAAAACTTTTTAAAGTGTATTAAATCTTCTACTACTGTGTTTCCTTTATATTTCACTGCACTACTGTCTATAATTATGTCAGAAATCAAGACAGAATGATAGAACAGAATGGAAAAACTGAAAGGAAGAGAGCATCTGAGCAAATGTTTATTAGAGGGCACATCTGTGTGTGTCTAATGTGTGTGTGTGTGCCTTGTATTTGTTTGCGTGTGGGAAATTGGATGACAGCACGTTTGTCACTGCAGTCGCACTCCACCGCTTTGGAGTGGCACTGCAGATGGATGTCTCTCAAATGCTTCAGTGAGTATGCCAATTCAACAGCTCAAACAGATGCTAAATGCAGATATAAGCTGTAACTGCTATTTGCCTAACTTTGATGATCATGCATTCTCACAGGAAACTCTCATAAGCAAAATACAGTCTGTTCGCCTTTAACGCCATGTTACTGGGAATCATCGGATGTCAGGTTTGGGTTTTCAGTCTTGCACTGGACCAGCTACCATAATAATCTGATGGCCTTTACATTTTGTACTTGTATTCATATTTAAAAGAAGATAAATGTGCCTCCATAATGTCTACCTCTGTAATCCACGACATAACTAATTGCCCACTTCTGATTAGCTCTGTTTGAGATGAAAGCTTACCCAGTGTTAGATGCACCACAAGTAATGAGCTAAAAAACATGTAATAATGTTTAGGTACTAAACATGTTAAAATGACAGATAATTGAGATCATGATCTCAAATTCACCATGGTTGAATACCTAGATATGACACTCTCTATGTATTCAGCCCCACTGAATTTAAGTGAATGCACAATTTTCAGTTAAATTTTAAGCCTAACTATGCTTGTTTCCAGTGATGTGCACCAGAATCGAATAAAATGACGAAAAGCAGAGCTTAGCTCAGTGGACAGAAAATAAAATTAATTGAATTTGATATTAATGTTACATAATAACAGTTTCCTTTCAGTAGTTCATCCATTTAGCATTTTTTTAAAATAATTATTTCTATAAAAATGGACATTCCAGCCTCACAGGGATTCTAGAGGCCTTTGTGCCAATTCAGTTCATAAGACAATATGCATGAAAATGTTTTTATTCTCAGCTGAAGTGAGAAAGCATCCTATTATCTACTTTCTTTCTTTCTTTCTTTTTCTTCTGTGATTTGCCAGGGACTTTTTGATCTGGAGGCACCAACACTAACACCTGAAAAAAGGCCCTTCAGTCCTTCCAAATGTATTCACTGTCAAATGTCTTCTCATGACCAGCTGTTCTACATTTGCATGCTCCAAGCAGGCACGGCTCCCTTGCTAGCTGTGGCCACCACACTGGAACAGATGTCACACCTGGTTTGTGTGATCTCTGTTGTGCGGATGACCTCTTGGTCTCTAAGCAACACACGTGTCCCAGCACTGATGGCCCCTGCAGATGCAGAAGCGTGTGTGTGTGTGTGTGTGTGTGTGTGTGTGTGTGTGTGTGTGTGTGTGTGCATAAAGGCTTCACCTCCCTGTGGATTTAATTGAGATTTTCAAACCTGTATGCCTGGGAGTTTCTTTTGTTCTCACACAGCATTTGATTTGCACAATTGGGTAGAAGCAGAACTAGGCTCATGGTAACAGATGATATACTATATATGGGTAATATTACATGGTACGACAGAGTTGATATATAACGGGTGTGACACTATGGATATAAATAAAGTATTGCACCCATCCCCCTACAACCCTTTTGGACAATAATGGTATTCCTGGTTGTCGTCTTACTGTTACCAAGAAAGCCTCGGAAATCCTTTCTCCCAGCCATCCACCCCAAAGGCACACTCATACACACACTGATACAACACTAATCTTCATCTCACAGTCTCTAATGCAAAGGATTCAGCTGAGTAGTTGGGGGTTAGAATGCAAAGTGAGGTAGATCTGAGGGGGGCAGTAGACATTCAGTGACACACAAAGGAAATAACAGAAAAGCACGTTTGTATGTCAATAATCACATACTATCACATACTGTAGGCATGAGAGAGAAAATCCAAGGTAAGAGGGAGGGGAGAACATGGAAATCAAAAGGACACACACACAAAGCGCGCCACCAGAAAGGGCTTAGCACTCTCATTTCATTCGACAGTTGGAGCTGAAGAGGAAAAAAAGAACACTTTTCAAACGTAACTGCACCTACACAATCGGGGATTACTCTGCTATCCACACACAGTGTCAGTCCATGACAAGGTTTGCCAGTCTGACCCTAAAGTGATAACATACCTGTACAGCACAGAACATGTCTGGTTGGACGTAGACATTCACCCTTTTCAAGTAATGCAGATGCTCTGGCTCATGCCATAAAACAAGACACTGAGCAAATGTATAGGAAAAGCATATGTTCACAATTTACGCTTTCCTGCGTGCAACAGTGTGTGCTGAAGTCTGTGCGCACATCCGAGTGAGACTTCAGCAACGCCCCTTCAATGCGTGGACAGCACTCTGGATTTAGGAATGCGTGGGTTTGCAGGGAGCAAGGAAGGTCACTGGGAAAATGTAAATGAGTTGCATGATTCAGCCAATCCAAATGTAGGCTGAGCATTGCGTTATATAAAGGCCATGCACCAACAAAAGATGATACACCGTGCTGTGGCTCACTCTGCTTTACAGGTGACTGAGGGGGCTTGTTGTATTGTCCCAGAGACTGACAAAATGGACAGTAATGATCCTTAAATGGGAGACACAGTGGAAAATGTGGTTCTTTCAGGGACTGAACAATTTGATATATTGAGGTATTTTGGTTTCAGAGCATCTTTTTTTCAGACTAATGGGGAAAAAAAAGAGTCCATAAAAAAGCCCAAAAATGCACACAGGGTGTTTCGAGCAAATTAATGCATATTAATGAGATAACAACGTATTTGCTTGTTTAAATTAGAAATTTCAGAGAATCTGAATTACAAAATAGAATTTTATTCATTTAAATTGTTACATTTTTAAAGTGATTTTTTTTTCTTATATATACTGTAAGTATTCAATTTCAATATAAAAACATAAAATAGCTTTAAAGGCTGTGAACATGACTGTTTTTTGTTTCATACTCTGAGCCAGAAACTTCCAGGTCAGTAGCGTTTTACTTTACAGTAGTGCCATTTGTACCTTTAAGCACAAAAACAAAAATGCCTTGTTCTTCTTATATTTAGTTGCAAATGCTTGATATGCAGATAATATTGAATGCTGTTAAAAAGCTATGAACAATAACAATGCTACCATTCTATTTTCAACAGTAACTCTCTATTGAAATGTTCTGTCTGCTTCAGTTTATGCAATAATAATGAGTTAGATGTAAATAGATTTGAAAAAATACACTGCACAATTTATTTTCATATTTTCTTTTGTTACTTTGTTACTTGATTTCTTTTATTATTACTCTTCAGAAATGTATTTAAAAATCAAATACTTTGAATCTGTGTACAGACCTCCCCACTCACTGTCATATCTCATGCATTGTTTTCCATTCTCCAGTCTCCAGCAATTTTCAAGTACCTAGAAAGTACCTAGGCTGATAACCTAATAATATGGAAAAACACAAGTGTAGTGATTTTCTAGTCTCACTAACCACTCAAAGCTTTTTAAATGTAGTTTGGTGAGTACAACCTACATTAAACTACGCTTAATTCTATACACTTTAACACTTTATATACCTCACATTTGTGACCAATTTAGAATTTTTATCTCTGTGGCAATATTTTCAAAGCTGTGTACACTATACATCAGCTGACACTGGTACTCCAGAGACATGTTTATTGGGTTAACTGGTGACTCCAAAATTAGCCATCGTCCTTTTAGTTTATTAATCACATTTGCTTTCAAAACCAAAAGTATAAATAAAGTGTTTTTAATCTATTTAAAGACATTTAAAATTACATACTCTGCAATTCTCTGTTTTTCTCTTAGTCTGCCCATGTAACTGCACTGTGTGTCTACCTACAGGTACAATATGTACACTTTTACTGCATGGTTCTACTTTGGTGTTTACGAGTGGGGGAGCACGTTAATGAGATCTTGTCCGAGGAACTGTCTTAATGTGTGCCTATACACCCATTTATTGTAATATAAGGCATATTGAGTAGCATGAGGACAGTGTAATGAACACAGGTTAATCACATGCCCCTGATAATCACTCGGGGTAAACAAAGTTTTTTATGAACACAGATGGAATTACTGTGTGTATGTGTGTGTATCTGCGTACCTTAGAGCATGTTTCTGTAACCGGTGCCTCATTATCTCTCTGTCAAACGCAGTCTGAGGAGGCTCGCCTCGCCACAGAATCATAGAATGACAGGAAGAGATGAAAATAATATGAGGTGATTTGAAATGAATACAGACCCAAGTCTGCATTACTGTGTGTATACCTGAACATTATTGCTTTTTTACTCCTTTTATATTGAGTTATCTTTGCATCAGTATAATGAGGATACAAGGGTTTCTGCTGCAAATAAAATAGGTGGAAAGATATATATGTTATATTATGTATGTTATAATAAATATATGAGTCATGTATGAAGACTGAGTCAGACCGAGACAGAGGGCAAATCATTCATGTATTTTTCATTCGAAAATAAACACAAGTCACATAAAATCATCATTGATTAATACTTCAAAAATATATCAAATGACAATGACCTTAAAGACTGTGACATTTATGAACCAAAAATAAATTTAGTGATATCAAACAATCTAAACATGGATAATTTAGCAGCTGATCTGATTAATGGTACATAACAAATGGATCATGTTACTCAGTTTGACAGGAAAAGCTTAGGAGAGATATAAATAGCTGAATTAAGATGTTGGTTTATATTAAATACAGGTTTCAAAATGGATTACAATGAAATGGGGAGCTTTGTGAGTTTTTATTTTATTAGTGTGCGCTCAGGTTAGTGTGTTTACAGCACTGCAAATACAAAAGGAAAGGGTGAAGTTGAATGCAGATTAATAACTGCGATTAATATATATATATTTGCGTGCAAACAGGTCATCATTGTCATGGAAGCTGAGCCGATCACACTTCAATAGGTTAAAAAATAAAGGATAAGCTTTTTCAGCATTTCCCGTTTTCATGGTCTGTGGGTTTTTGTTGTGTCGTTTTGTGGATTTTTGTTGTGTCGTTTTGTGGGTTTTTGTTGTGTCGTTTTGTGTGTTTTTGAGCTTTGAAGATTAGATTTGTTATACTTTTACCTATTCTATTTTCTGATTTATGGTCCTTATTGTGTATATTGTTTAGAGACAGATTTCCTTTTATTTACTATTCTGCATGGTTTTTAGTTCCAGGTATTTTAATGTTTAAGTATTTTCTTGTCCTCAAAGATATTCTATGTTTCCAGGTTCTATTACGTTTAAGTGTGGCTACTGAGTTTCTGTTATGATGGCCATTAGACCCTTCTATTCCACACTTGTGAGTCAATTTCCCTTTATTTACCATCTGATTTAATTATTTCCTGACCTGTTTTGTTGTGCTTTGCCTCTTGCGTCATGTCTTTAGTTTTACCTTCTGTCATCTTCCTTGATTATGTTCAGCTATGTCTTGTTACCCTCCTGTGTCCCATTCACATGATTAGCCCTCAGTGTCTGTGTGTGAGTATTAACTTTGTTAACTGTCAGATTATCTGTTTGTCATCTTTGTGCGCTCCCATCCTGTTAAGATTCTGTTTGTCTTTCTCTTTGTTTATTATAGTTACCTTATGGATTTTGTGTGTTGGACCTTTCCCTGCCTAAAGCAAACGATTGTGACACCTGTTGCTATCTGGATGGTGCAGAGTGTGAACAAAACAGAAGGTAAAAAGTAACAAAAAAACCAAAACCAAAACAACAAAAAAAGACAAAAAACAACCTGATTTTATTAAACCTCCTACATGTTTGCTACCACTTCATTTTTCACCGTCCACACTTTATTGGTTTCCAGTTTGCTTTTATGTTTACCAACTTTGGTTTTCCATTTTACCCAGCACTCCTTCCCAATGTAACAATCACTCTTAATGACTAGAAAGCTGCACTAATCAGTTGCTTCTGTTCACTTTCACTCTATATGAACTCTATACACTGCTGATTTCATTTTAAACATATACATTGTTTTTGTCCATTAAGCTACAATCAATCCCATATGGAAAAGATATATATAAATCTTATAAAGTTTGTATCTGTCTTGTATGAAACTTGTATGAAAAGCATACAAGAGTGAAAACACATATAAGATCCCTTGAAAAATTATATAATGAAACTTGTATGTTTTGGATACTTACTAAAAAATATATGAAAGTAATGAGAAAGTGGCCACTTTCATGAGTAAATCATATATGTTTTTACTATTTATTTTCCTTATGGGATAACCCTTGATGAATATGTGAAAACCAATGTTTTACTCTCTAACGTACAAAAATATTAAATCCAATTGATAGAGAATTCTATCTATCTATCTATGTTGTATGTTAAAAAATACAAAAAGTAGTGAACTTTAATGTATTTTATATTCATTGCATGTTAGGTGAAATATTTAAAGCCTTCTTTTGTAAATTTGGATAATTATGGCTTATGTTCAAGCTTTGAAAAATTTACCATGAATGACTGGATCAGTGTGGTGTTTTATGGAGGTGATCACCAGGCTGCAAACCATTTGGCAGTAGTCTTGGAACACTGGGATGATGCAGTCCAGCTCTTTTTCTCCTTATCACAGGTAAGATGATTCTGATATTGTCTCTGGGTCTCTGACTCAACGTTAGGAATGTAATTGTTGTAGCTGCTTTCCTGAAGATGAATGTGGTGGCTCTTGATGCTCTAACACCAGCCTCAGCCCACTCCTTGTGAAGCTTTCTTACCACACTTTTCCTTTAATTCAACTTTCCATTAGTTTGCTTCGATGGAGTACTCTGTAAACAGTCACCCTTTCCAGCAATGACTTTCTGAGGCTTACCCTCCTTGTTGAGGGTGCTGATGATTGTCATCCGAACAACTGTCAAGTCTGTAGTCCTCTCCTTGACTGTGCTAGTGTGTACAGAATAAAACAAAGAGGTGAAGAGTATTTGTACTGTTGAATTATTATTTTTAAAAGTGCTTTTAAACAAGCATTCCTGTGTTGGGCTCCTTTGGTATCAAGACAGGCCCCTCCAGCTTAATAAAAGGAATTCTTTAGCACCTGGCTGATGCTTGTCAGTGTCAGAAAGATGAATAAAACTAAATAAAAAACATAATGGAAGTCTTTGAGGAAAAAAAACTGTTTCAGGACGTAAGACTTGGACAACGGTTGATCTTTCAGCACACAAGGAAATAAATGCTTCAGGACCAGTCTCTGGTTATCCTTGCATTACCCACCCAAAGGCCAGAATTTAACTCCATAGAACATCTGTTAGACCTGAACTTGTCAGTCAAGTTTGCAGCAAAGCCTGTAGAAATGAGATAAAACTTAAACATATAATTGCTGCCAATAGTTCTTCTTCATACTATTTCATGAAAGATCTGAAAACCTAATGATTAATTTTTAACTTCATTTTTAATAAAATTACAAAAACTGTTTCAGCTGTTTCACTTCACTTGATTTGATCTCAAATTTCATAGTGAAAGCATCCAAATGCCCTCCGAAATAGCTGTAAATATGCTTGAATAAGTTTTTAAAGCTGCAAAATGCCTCCTAAACCTTTGAAATCTGTCTTTCTTGCTTCTCTGCTAGAATAGTAGTGCTGTGCAATACTCAAACTTTGGTATTAA
The DNA here is from genome assembly GCF_963576455.1 of Neolamprologus multifasciatus. NCBI lineage: Eukaryota > Metazoa > Chordata > Actinopteri > Cichliformes > Cichlidae > Neolamprologus > Neolamprologus multifasciatus. Next base: position 13,904,707 of record NC_140454.1, read on the forward strand.
TTTCATACCAAGTAAATACAGGGCCAGTATTGCAGATACTGATACTTTAAACCTATAATGACAGCTTATGTAGGGAAGATACTGACTGCAGGTTTCCCCAATTCCCCCAGCTGAGACTGAAGAAGTCACTTGGATGAGTGACGAAACGTTTCTGCCACTGAAAACGCTACATCCACATGAACAGAATCAACTTTTGGGGATTTACTTACCTGGATGACTGAGCATGCATCAAGTTGAAGATAGAAAGAAAACATGTTTATATTGAAACAGAAAGCATTAAAGCTCCAACATTCAGTAAATCAGAGCATCATTTATCGACCCAACTGTTGTGGACACACGTAATATTCACAAAATCACATATTTAAGTACACGCTCTCATGACTTGCCAGTGGTTTCTTAGGAAGCAGGTCTGTAGAGTTTTCCATAAGGATGCAGTATTCCTATGAAATACCCTATGCAGATAGTGTGTGAATAGCATTACCAGTAAACAACACTTAGTCTTACAAGTTATTACATCAGCTGCTCTCACACACATTCACTTCAGCTCAAGTTATGCGATAACAAGTCAGCTGTCTCACTGAACATTCAGAACATATCTCTAAGATCTTAAAAGCATTACTACACATGCATATACACAAACAACCACAGAGTATTATGGTAGTTTTTAACCTTTAACAGAGTCTTCACATAAGAGCTTGAGTTGTCATCAATTTATATATGTCACCTTTTTTCCTATCCTTTTGATCTTTACACCTTTTCAGCATCATGAGTTTATTTTGTCCCTTGATATTCTTGCGTTTCTCACATTTCTGGCAGTCTTCCTTTCCTTTTTCGTGCTTCAAAGACTTGCTACTCTTGCATCTTACTCCAATCACCTTCTTGCACACATACACATGCAGGCATGCTACAATAGGGTAACCCCGGGGGGTCAGAACAAAGCGTGCACTGTTAATCGAACCTGTGGCGAGAAGAGAAGGAGAGACATATGGGGAGGGGCCTGGGGTTGATACCCTTCAGCAGGCTAAGACACAGTGGTGATGGAGGTTCAACAAGATTTCTGTTTATCTAACAGAAATGATTTTTTACACTTACATTTTTATCAGCCTTTGCAGAGTGGGCATTTTTTTATTTATTTTGAATGTGCTCAACTCAACTGAGTACATTTCTGGGATTGTGTGGATTTAAAGTATTACGGCATTTGGGGGGGATTAAATAAAGATGTGTTTAATATAATATTGAAGATGAAAACTCCAGCTTTTTCCCATAGTCCAAGGACAAAATTGAAATTTGAAATTGAACGTAGGTATGAATATGTTCCTGCAACAGACTTCGACTAGTGTCCTGCCCAGGGTGTACCCTGCATTTCTGGACAGCTGGGATAAGCACAAATGGAGTAAGTAGAAGAAGACTGGATGAATGGCTTAAGGATGAACTTCAAATTGTGATCTACAGTTTACAGTGAGATATTTTCAGTGTATTTGTGTCAAAATAAAACAGAGCTGGTGCAAAGGTTTGTTAGGCTTAAAAATTCGAGATACATGCTTGAACCTGTACAACTAATATTTTAATGGATGCAAACATTCAGTCAGGCATTTCTGCCTTTCTGTCTTATTCTGGACCAGAGAAAACATTAAATCCTTTAAGTGCAACTTTGTAAATCTCGTGGTTCAGAATAAATATGGTCACAAATAGCACAAGCTATAGTTCAGGCTTACTCTTAGCATGGCCTTAGCTGGATATGAACATTAACAATTGTTTTACAAAGATTTGTCCAGTAAACACAAACAAGAACTGAGTAACTGGCCCTATAGTGGCGAGTCTTTAAATCCTGTCTTTGGAACACCTCCCTCTATGCATTCCCAAAATGATCTGTATAATTCAGTCAGAGCACTACTATAAAGGCATCCACTTTTAGAGAATAACCTTAGAGAAGTGATTATGATTGTAGACAGTTTGCAAGGGAAAATTTGGAGTATTACATGGCCCAGTGAATCATAACCAACAGAAAAGTGACTAGACAGCTGACACTGACAACACACATTACCGGCTACGTGTTGTCATTTTTCAAATATGCCTCATTTAGCTTTCAAAACACATTAATCAATAAATTACAGCTTTTAAATCTGTGCAGTGAGTGAGCATAATTTTTGGGTCGCCAAATTGGCATCTCATTCCAGGTGCTGCAAGTGTAGTTTGTTAGCTGTTATGTTTGCTATTTCCACGGACTTCACAGGGAATAGAATAAGTAGCACAGTCACACATCCTGACTGGAAGTTGAGTTTAGGTTATTAAACAGCTTTTCAGTTCATTTTCTTGTAAAGCTGGACTTGACTTCCCTTTTCTTGACTCCTGTCATGTTAATTTGATGTTAAAAATGCTTAATTAACCTCCTAAGACCTGAACTCCTCCACTTCATGCATTTTTAATTTCTCTTTGATATTTGGGCATATAGGGGCCAGATGAATGTAAAAACAAAGAATTACCTGATTTTTTTTTTTACCTTATTTTTGTTTTGAAGAAAAATAAGAGCTACATATGAGGATATTTGTTTTTATAATTTTGATAGAACAGTAGCAGTTTAATGTCCTCGTAAGTGGATATCAGGCCCTTGTAGAGCAAAATTGAGTATTTTGGTCTAAATAACCCAAAATGCGATGTCCACATATGTGGACGCCAGGTCCTAGGAGGTTAAATTTAAGTCATTACAATAGAACTTGGATCTACATTGTAATGTTTAAGTTATATTTATTTAATTTATGAAATCTTAATGGGGCCAAATTTCAGTCACTTTTTGTTGTGTTTTTTTTAATCTATTTTATATTCTAATAACAAAGTTATTACATATTTTTAGATGTTGGAAAGAAAGTTCTCCTTACCGCCTTAGTATTTATAGCACCGTGTAGATAGGATTACACAACACCAGTAGTATTTTAGGCCTGTTCTATATAGGGATGGGTATCGTTTAGGTTTTATCCGATACCAGTACCAAACCGGTACTTTTGAAATGGTGCCGGTGCTTAAACAGTGCTCGAACCGGTACTTAAAGAATGAAGAACACAAACTTTGTCCAAAAACTCTCATGTTCAGCTGTTTTTTTGTAAAAAGATAACAATGTTAGCCTTTTCTGCAGCTATAGGGGATATATGGTATCACTCTTGGCTGGAAGCAATGCTTAATCAATGGGAAACACCATCCCCCCCACCAACTTTGTCCAAAAACCTCTCATGTTTAGCTGTTTTCCACTTTTTCTTTGGTCATTTTAACCTTTTTGGCCAGGGTGAAGGGAGTATCTGCCATCAAACAAGAAGACAGCCGCATGTAACTACGACGGTGTTTGCTAGTTCACCTTATATGCATAAATGTAATAACGTGGTTAGCGTACTCAACGTTACATTACACACGAACAACATTAAGCTGCTCACGCAGAGAAGAACGGCTGCTGCTGCCATCATCATCCATCATCATTTCCTCTACACTGGCAGGGCTAGGGGCCAGGACTCTCCTCTTCGGGTTCTTGAGGGATGTTGCTAACTCCGGGTCCGATAACAGGCAACCCACCCGCAGTAGATGTGCACTGTGTGAGGTCTTGCAGCAAGCTATCAAATATGGCACATTTCTCGGCTTTTAACAAAATGCTATACGTCGCCAGGTGTTTCATCAGATTCGAGGTGTTACCTCCTTTCCACAGTATCACCTTAAAGCACTTGTTGCAGGCTGCTGAGTTTGCATCTTTTGCTGTGAAGTACAGCCAGACTTTTGACCGCTTCGCCTTGGGCATTTTTAATCTGTAGCTCTGCTCTAAAAGAACGTACGTACCTGGGCCCGCCTAATACGCTTGGAAAGGTAAAATGATTGGCTGGAATCCAAAGTGTGAGTCAGGAAAAAAAAGCACCGAAATAAAGCACCAAAAAAAAAGCACCGAAATGTGCGTTGCTTTTCGGTCTGGTTACTACCATTTATGTCAGAACCGGTACCCATCCCTAGTTCTATATAAGAAAACTAATTCCTCTGTATTTTAGCTTCTTGGCATCAAGCTGTGTTTGTTTATCAGGGAGTTGACAGTCAATGGCATCATGTTGCTCGGCAATCAATAGGAAAGGTTGAAAGGTTCAGATTATCTTTTCTCAGTGGCATTAAGCCGACCTCTCATCTCAGCTGCTTTCATCTGAAAACAAACAATGGCATTATCACCAATTAGAGCTTTAATTAGTATACAGACCTTATTTGTGCAAGGCAAACACAAGCAAAAGAAACGATCACATTTATAAATTACGACAAAGAGAGAATCATTCTTTAAAAAGTTCATAAGAATTCATAAGAATTCTTCACATCACGGTCATGGCAGCAATGAACACAATCCCAGTGAAAAAGGGATTATCGTACAATGTTGCATATCTGAAGGTAAATTCAGCAACCTCCCGTACCATGGGTGAGGCATATGTGCAATGTATATCGGTCATTTCCCTATTTATAATCTTAACATGTAATTACGTCTATAGAAACACTTTCAGTGTATGCATTTGTTTGTGTACTGCATGTTTTTGTAAAAGTGAGGTTAAGAAATGGAAATTTAATACAAAACTGTGTATTTTATGTAACAGTGCAAAGTAGATCAGAGAGCAGAGCATGACCTATTTTTAGGCCTCCACTGAGACAATGTTTCTGTTCCATACGCTAGAAACCCGACACATTCTCACTCAGCTCAATGCATACTGATCTCAGGCGTCACATTTTACTGCACTGTATACCTCAATGTGTTGTTTTTTGGATATGCATGGTAGTGCTGTGTGATCTATAAAGCCTCTTGATAGATTATGATATATGAAAACCAACTAAAGCACACAGGAGTACTGGGATTTTTCTTCTATTATTTTTTCAGTTGTTATGTTAAGTGTAAACATCTTGGTCAGGTTTCGGAAAAACAAAAATCATGGTTTGGGTTAAAATATTTCAAGATATTAACTGTCATTAGTTGTATATTTGTTAACTATTATAGTTAACTGTATTTTAACTGTCAAATGTCAGCACAGAGGATCGAGTTCCAGGACAAAAGGCAGACAAAGTGAACAAAATGCTGATGCAAAAGTAAAGAAATTGACAGAGCCTAAAAGAAAACAAAAACTCAAACCCAAAATAATGAGTAGTAGAACATTGGAGGACATTATATGCATAGTTGAGTGACTGCTCATTGAGACAGGTGGGAACAGGTGAAAACAATGTGGGAAAATTTGAAAAAGACACATTAGAAAACCAAACAGGAAATAAACAAAATATAAAGAACATGGAGAGACTAACACTAAAAAAGATGACAGAGACAGGGCAACACAAGAAGACAGCAGTATCCAGGAGACAAGACAGGTACACATCAAGGACACTATAAACTCAAGAAGAAAAAAATAAAAATCAATATCACAAAAGTGACTGGATAAACTAACATAATGAAAAATATAAGGACTGTTTTTAATACTTAATACATATTGGCTTCTCTTCATTGGCTCACTGTTAAATCCAGAACTGAACTTAAAATCTTTCTCCTCGCATACAAGGTCTTGAATAATCGAGACCTTCCCAAGTTAATCTTGGTTTTCTCTGCCCAAAGATTTTTTTTTCCTGAACTGTGAAGGCAGTTCTGGCAGTTTAATCTAGCCTTGCTTAAGCATAACCAGTGGTTTGTGCCACTGGAATCCTTCACTTGTATCAGCATCTCTTTAGGCATCGTATTAAGCAGTTCCATTAAAATAAAAGCTAGCAGCTACAAGTTTAATACTTAGAACTTAAAATCTTTAAAAGTGCTGCACTTAAACAAAGCCACATCCAGCACAGAAAAATACTTTTGCTTTATAATACAGGCTTGCTTTAGGGCCTCATATACAGCTTTATAATCTATAATTAAAACTCAAAAACTAATATTAGTTACAGCATCACCTGCATGCCTGGGAATACTGAAACAGAAGTCCTGAAGGGTAAGGGTAATGGAGACAAAACTAGAGCATCCATGGAAAAACCAACCATATTCTATAAAAAATGTCAGAGCATTCCTTTTGACTAGTGATGTGCGATACCACTGATTTCCTTTCCGATCCAATACCAAGTAATATTCAGGGTGGTATCAACGATACTGATCCAATACCGATACTTTGTACAAAAACTTATTTTATTTATTGTATCTCAAATTATATCATCATAATGATTACAGGACATCAGAGTACTTGTTTCCAACAATGACGGCAGCTGCTTAGTTTTAATATTACTCTTATTTCTCTTTCTGGGTCGCAAAAAAACTTTTAACATATTTTCAGGTGAGAATGTAGCTATGTAAACTTCAAATATCTGAGCCGACCGACACATCGTCTTCAAATCCCCGAGGTCTTTCGCTACTCGGGTTAAACATGATATATAAGTCACTTAGATAACTTAAAAATGTTATTGTTTGGCTTTTTCAGTGTTTTATTTGTTCGTGAGTAAATCAGTTTGGCTGAGATTAAAGTTATTAGATTAGATTAAATTAAATTTAACTTTATTAATCCCCCGGGAGGGTTCCTCCGGGGTTTTCACACAGCTGAATAAACGTCAAACAGAAAACTGATTAAACAAAAGTGTGAGACGGTCGAGAGTTTACGCCAGCGCCCGGTTATATTTTAGATAGCAAGGAGCAGACGGCAGAGTTTCACTCCACCGAGGGAGCTCGTGACGTATACCCGGCTTTCTCGACCACGAAGGCCGGGTCCTCAGGTGGAAGCAGCCTCTGAATTTGGACACCCCCGCTGTTTCCGGACATTTAACGTATTTCATCCGATAAATAAACACTATAAAATGTATTTATCCCCCCAACAGCCCTTTTGAATGTCTCCCTAGTGTGGCCACAACACCTCACGTTTTTGCCACATGTATCGCAAACCACGTCTCAGTTTTTGTGGAGGTAAAATAGGTTCCCACATGACTCCAATTACGCTCAGCTATTGTTGTGAGTGCGCACGCCAAGGGGCTGCGAGACAGCCTATTTCGCAAATGACTATGAAAGGCGGAAGAGGAAATAGTTCCTTTGAATGTAGACAATCCGAATGTTATAGTTTATTTCCACTGTGTTCCTGTTAATGATAAACTACAAATTTACCCTAATTAGTAAAATATCGATATTTTAATGTGAGAATCGATTCTAGAACATAAATTATTGGTATCAGAGGAATTGATATTTCAGGATCGATCCGCAAATCACTACTTTTGACTTCCTGCACAGGCTTCAGCCTGGAAGAAGCTAGACACATACGCCACTGGTACTCTGAGCAAAGCCCAAATTATTCCCCTAACTACCATCTGTCCCACGCATACGCGCATGCATGCAAGCACACACACACTCATAATCTCACTTCACCTGCAGCGGGATCATTAGGACTATTTGATGAGTAAGTGGAGAGACCATGAGCAGAAAATTTTATCTCCTCAGGCAGAGAGCTGCCTGGCATTTAGTCCAGTCCCAGCACTCCTATCACCACTTAGGCAGTGCGAGTGTGAGTTGGCATGAGTGTGTATAACTTAGTGTGAGAGAGCTTTCCAAACACTGTGCTCTTACTCTGGAAATGACCACACACGTGACATTATTAATTTTTGGTTGAAATCTTCAGGACGTGTGTTTAAGCTTTTATTATATTTAATATTATATAACATTTAACACTAGAAATTTTTTCAGAAACAGATGAGACTGATCCCTTAGAAAAAAAAAGATGTAACTTATTTCTTATGGCCAAGAAACGCTTTGAAAAATGAGTAACTTAGAAATACCACTAACGAGTATTACATGTGTAGCCAAAGCCTGATATAGATTTCTCTTTGTGCCATAGCCCATACAACATTAATGAGCCATTACATTGCTTTTGTTTCATTACAATGACACTGTAGATATTTTTTTTAATCAACCCATGTACACTGTCATTTTTATATACACTGTAGTGCACCAAATATGGATTAATCCACTGCTGAAAGTAGTGCTCAACAAATGTGCTTTTTACTCCTTATTGTAAATATTTGCTAAACAGTGCACAGCTGTTGGAGGAAATTACTCACAAAGGAAGCTATGCATTTATGAGGCATTTAAAATTTCAGCTTTGTTAGGAGTAATGAACAGAAAAAGACCAGGAAAGAGAGCCAGGCTAATGCATTATTGGTTTTGGTCTTATTGTGGGATTCAAAATATGTGTGTATACACATGTAGCCTCATCCATTTTCTGAACCAGTAATGTTATAATGCTATTTAGGTTTAAGGTTCATCTTATTCATTATTTTCTATATATACTTTTTTTCTCTCTTACTGCCTCTTTCTTTTGCCGCCTCTCTACATCTCTGCCTCTCTTGTTTTCTCTCTTCTTCTCCTTGCACGGTTACATAAAATGATGCGAAGGCCCGGCAGTGTGGGCTGCCGAGTGGAGGTGGGCCTCACCACTTTGTGAACTTTCATTCACTAAGGAGCTTCTAAGTTCAGCAGCCTGACGAACCTCCTCAGCGAGTACACAGTGTTGGCGCTCAAGACTATTTATGAACCCACTTCCATTGCAAGTCACATTAATGTCCCAGCACACTCTGTTGTTTAAATATTATGGTCCCTCTGGAACATTTCGGGGTAATGGATGCCCTGCTGTTTTGTCTTCTGCCAGCATTGTTTAGTTTCTGCTTCTCTGTGTTTGTCATTGTCTGACTTTGGTTTAGCCTCTTTTTTTTAAAAATCATCACTTATTCAAATGATAATTTCCCAGGGTGAACTGAGCCCAAACTGACATTTTCAAAATTATAGCAGTTTTTTGGAACAGCTAAAATGCCAAATGTATTTAAATCACAATGATAATTCTCATTTTAGGGAGACTATAAATGTTCTCTTTGGCTAATTGTTTCTGAAATACAATTATAATAGCATTTTATCCACTGTGCCAAAGTGGAAAAAGCTATAAAAAAATACATTAAATGACCTTCAGCCACTAAGGCCACAGTGGTTACGTTTAAAAACAATGTAGCACAAGTAGAGAAGAGCCCCTGCTTTATGAAAGATGGAAGTAATCCAACTTAGTGCCATGTAATAGAGTCTATAGAGTTTACATAGTGACTACAATCTTATGCCCGTTTGCTAACAAAATACCACATATAAAATCCAACGAATTCTAAAATGTATTTCCTGACCTCCATAATTTCCATGTCTTGTCTTCCTGGGGAACATCTACATAATGCTACATTCACACCTTAAATATGGACACTAGGGAAAACAGATGTTGGAAACGGTGGCACACTAATATTAGTGCGACTGTATACAGTGACTGTGTGATCTCAATGCCTTTGAAATGGTTGCTTTGAAGATGGAGACCTGGTCTGTGACCATAGCAATAAGGAATAAGACAGCATTAAGACAGAGTCAGTTTGTCTTATGGGGTAAGGTTGAGAATTAGATACGATCTGTTTTTGATAATACAGCAATTATCTGTGATAAATCTGCAAAAATAGCACATTTTATGAAGCCTGCTTCATATCTGTGGCCATGCACATACACAGAAATTCACATTAAGTACTTACAGTGAGAGTCCAGCCAGAACCTGCTCATAGATTCTTCTCATAGATTTGAAGCAGAAATTTAGAAAGCCCTCAACAAAAAGTCAAAAGTTTGGACACACCTCATTTAATTCTTTATTTTCATGACTATCTACATTGTAGATTCTCAGATTTCTGAGGAAGGTGACTCGGATGAATCTATCCTCAGCAGCAGAGATGACTCTTGGTCTTCCTTTCCTGGGGCGGTCCTCATGTGAGACAGTTTTGTTGTAGCGCTTGATGGTTTTTGTGACTGCACTTGGGGACACATTCAAAGTTTTAGTAATTTTCTGGACTGACTCACCTTCAGTTCTTAAAGTAATGATGGACTGTCATTTCTCTTTACTTAGCTGATTGGTTCTTGCCATACTATGAAGTCTAACAGTTGTCAAAGAGGACTGTCAGCTGTTCTGCACAACACAACTGATGGGCCCAACCCTATTAAGAAGGAAAGAAAGTACACAAATGAACCCTGACAAAGTACACCTGTGAAGTGAAAACCATTTCAGGTGACTACATCATGAAGCTTATTGAGAAAAGGCTAAGGGTTTGCAGCACTGTCAACAAAGTAAAGGGTGGCTACTTTTATTTATCAATTTGTTCTTTGCTACATAATTCCTTATATCTTGCTTCATATACTTGATGCCTTCAGTATGTATCTACAATATAGAAAGTAGTAAAAATAAAGAAAAACCATTAAATGAGAAGGTGGGTCCAAACTTTTGACTGGTAGCGTAGCTGCTGGACAAAAATTTAACTGCAAAATATAACTGGTGTTTGGCAACCTTTGAAATATAGGTAGCATTATACCAGTTGGCAACCAACTGAAACCAGGTCTCTTGTGCTCTTTGGGGCAGACTTACTTACACTGATTGCAATGTCTTGGAAATCTGTCTAAGACAGTCAGATTTGGACCTCAATTGTTTGGAGACAGGTTGCCTCCCACTACTTGCAATTGCCCACCAACAGTAACAGTGCACTCCCCGATCTGTTCTGTTGTTACTTTAGAGTGATTGAGCCATAAGCCACAATTTGTCAGACTTTAGTTGAGCTCACTGAACACAATAACCTCTGGAGAACTTCATATGTGATTTGCTCTTGTAATTTCAGACTAACTCAGTAGCTCCTGTACTTCATTTACTTATAAGATTTAAACCAAACAGTTGTTGTTTTTATGGTAGTATTGTAGGATTTCTCTAGCCAGTAGCCTTTTTTAGAAGATCTGATAATGCTCAGTTTAAACATTTCTTAAAGCCTTAAAAAGTGAAATGCCTCACATTTCACAGGGACAATACAGACCCTTTACGTGACACGGAGGAACTGACAGTTTGTCTTTGTTGTCAGTAATGAATTCTCTGCACTTAGTTGATAAAAATACAGGCCACTGACACAGGAGGGGTTATCTGTCTGTCACCAGTGGCAAATTAGGTTGGTGCATTTTTAATGTTTTTGCAACAATGTCAGATCTCTTTTTATAGATGTCATAATGCACCAGGAAATTTGTTTTTCTCAGTTCAGGTTTTCACACGTTCAGCTCACTGTGACATTTTCAATGGCTCTTTTTTTCTCTAAAGCAAAGAAATCTTGGCCTTAGATTACCTAATCCTACATCACAGACTCAAGCATGAACATGAACAGAGGAAGCAGCTATATTGATATATTGTTTTCTGATGAACTCTGGTTAACCATTTGTTTGTACAAATCCATTAATGTCAACAAACATGAGTGTCAGTATAAACTGTGGGTGAAGATTAAGTCTGTTTTGCCTTTTTGTGCATTTTTGTGCATGAGTTCTGGCTCATGGCAAGTTAAAGTCTAACATTATAACTTCACTAACACTTACACAGTCAAATTCAATGAAAACCTGAGCAGCTCATAAGAGGTGTCGAAAGGTTTGACCACGGGATAGGTAATAGGCTTTAAATGACATACCAATATTAAAAAAAACTGCAATAATAGTTCTGATGATGCTTGTAGTTTGCAGGCAGCAGCATTTAAAAAGTGTCAGTAAATGAAAAGCATTTTCCATCCTTCTTTCCTAATGAGCTACTGTCCTTGATGACAGGCTACCTCATTTAAAGTGTTTGAAACAAATTACCAGCAGCTGAGCATTATAGTGCTATAGTAGAAACACAGTATTTTTTTTTCCAGTGATACAGTGTAAGTTAGATGTAAGCACAGACGTAGCCTAGGTACTGTTTTACCTGGAAATTTTGCTTAAAACTAAAAAATACTTAACATGTTAGTTTCATAATAAAAAACGCTGCACAATGCTGCTGCATAACAAAACTGAAATAAAAATATTTTCGAACAGGGATTTTGTGCCTTAGATTGCACTTTTAAAACAACTGCTCAAAGCCCTCCTTAACCATCATGTAAACACATCAGTTATTTCCAACCACCGGCTGATCTTCCTGTCATATGAAGTAGAGATGGCAATACCACTTTTTTTATGTCCGATACCGATACCATAAATTTGGATATCTGCCGATATCGATATGAATTCGATATAGTGTATTTTTTTAATAAATAAAACTGTTTTTTTAATATCTTGCTGTTTTTGTATAAGTTCATACTCAAGTTAAAAAACAAAACAAAACACTAAAGCTATTCTGTTATACCTGTATGCAAAAAACACACAGTACCCAAATATTTCATACTTCAGCAATACTGATCAATCTAATACACATAACCTGCACCATCCTCCCTATTCTGGTATTTTAAAGAGTAAGCAACCTAAATAATAGGGTTCTAAAACTCCCAGCAAAAAAAAAAAAAAAAATAGACAGGGAACCACCCACCCTCATGATGCTTAATCAACATAATCAACTATAATTTGATGCAATGTGAAAAAAAAGGAAAGAGTAAAATAGCTTATTAGGGTATATTTTCCTCCAACAAAAATATCCGATCCAGTAATTTACGTCAGTATCAGACCGATACGTAATATCAGATCGGTCCATCTCTAATATGAAGTGCAGTAATATGAATGCACTTCATATATTGTATTATGAAGTAATAAAATACACAGAAATCAATTATTTTTTCAAGAATAATTAAATAGATTCAACATCTTTCTTCAACAGAATTGCAGACTGTCACGATTGAAGTAGCAACAGGAGAGGGAGGGAGAGAGAAGAGGCAGTCGCTCCATATATCGGTTGTTAAGCTTAACCCGGGAATGCTTTACAAACATTCAGAGATGAACTTACACATTTGCTTTACTTCTCTGTGGGATAACTTTCTCGGAGATGAAATGCCGGTTTGGTAATGAGGCTACAAATACACACAGCCGCTCTATCACGTGATGCACACTGCTCCCACGTGCTACGGTTATGAGCCGAGTTATGCCATGTCACAAGTTTTGTGAGGTGCTTTTTTGAGATTTAATGGATCGGATTACATCTTTTATTTCTCTCCGATATCCGATCCAGTAATTTACGTCAGTATCAGACCGATACGTAATATCAGATCGGTCCATCTCTAATATGAAGTGCAGCTAGCAAGTGAAACTATTGAGTGCTCCAGCAATGCTTAGTAAAATTATATGGTTTATGCTATTATCTCATCTTTCATATACTGGTTGTATTTAAAAGCATGTTTTTTGCCTCAAGTGGCTTCCACATTTTGCAGGAAAAGGCTTCTTGCATATTTTGCAAAGTGCTTATTCGAAGGCTGACAAGGCCCTTGTGGTTCTCTCAGGCATGTGTTAGCTTGTCTCGCTGGGGGATGTAAGTGCATAATATTGAAATAGCAATAATTGTGATATTCTTTTTTTTTTTCACATAAAGAATATGTGAAAAAAAATATTCTTTTTTTCACATATTATGGCTGTGTTATATGGCACAGCCATAATTTGTACAATGTTTAGATGCACATTGAATGTTTAAGGACCAATGCAAGGCAATAACTGCAACTAAACACAAACACTTTTTGTGAATCTTGGTTGATGAAGACGTTTTAAAACATCCCTCTGAAACCAATCAATTCTGGCCTGACTGAGTTGTTTATATGAAACATTTCTATTTTGTGTGGGCTTTTAAACCAATTATACTCAGAACATTAGGCTCCATGTAAGCAGAGCCATGAAAAAAAACCCCAAATGTTCAGCAATCATTTTAAAAAGACAATTACATTTATCTAAAAGCTGCTAAAATTAGCAATCATGAGCTGCTATGCATTAGTTATATCCAGTGTTGGGACTAACGCGTTATTAAGTAACGCGTTACAGTAACTACGTTATTATTGTGGTAACGAGCACGGTAACTAGTTATTATGCCAAAATCAGGAACGCGTTAGTCGTTACTGGGATTTAGATACGGTCGTTACTCGTTACTTCGTGTGGTGGCTATCGCGGAGCTTCCACAGATTCTGTAACATTAGCAAGTGGTGGAGGCAGCAGGTGGATGAGGGAAAGGGGACGCAGAAGGAAAAGAGACCCGAGGCGGCCGCCGGTCCAAGTGTGAACTGAACTTCAGGTAAGAAGTTATGACCTGCAGGCTATCCGAGTCAGATATAAACCAAGTTTAGGTGGAGTTTATTTTCGTTATTCTGACTTTTTCCGTACTGCGTACTAGCTAGCATGACGGAGTTTCTATACAGCTGGGTGGGTGCTATGATGTTAAAGATGTTGAACTTTATTTTGTTCATAAGTTATTAGAGTTGCCAACTGTCCCGTCTGGTATTCAGATAAAATATTACGCGTTCCTTATTGAGGTTAAAAGGAACAGTTTGTCCCGTAATTCAGCTACAATGAAAAAGACACAAAGCTGGAGTTATTCTGTGTCTTTGCTGCACAGCTGCCTCTTCTTCTTTCATTCCCCTCCCTCTCCTGTTTCTACTTCAATCATGAAAACTGATCAATGATCAGCTGATCGGCTCTCTTGTTTGTTTATCGCCCACTTTGCGCCAGAAAGAGGAAACCAGCCGATGTCGCGCTAAACAACAGCAGCACGTTTAAGCTTGATCAGCCGTTGTTAGAATTTATTTAATATTAATTTCTAGTATCAGCTGATGTTTGCTGGAGCCACAGCTGCAAAAAAGCTGCTGGTCATAATATCGGTTTGGTTATCTGGTGAGAAGGAAACATGAAGATGAAACCAGGAGATGTCCTTACTGAATCATCAGAGCTGAACAGGTGATGGAGAAACAGGTTTACCTTTTAGGTGACATGAATGAGTTGAAGGGAAGTTATGAACTGTTTCTGAGAGACAAATAACCCCAGGATCCTTTTCTAAGTAGCTGACAGCTGGTAACTGTGCAGGGGCGGGTCTAGCAAAGGTTTGCCAGGGGGGCCAGGTAGGGCATTAACAGGGAGAGGGGGGCACAAGGAAATACTTTTCTTTCTTATTCTCATTTAAAATGTCTGGCTTTTAAAAAATAATTATCTGAATCTTACAGCAAACGATTGATAGATTGGTGCATATATACCATCAAAACAGTGAACATCACTGTCACAACAGCGTTTGTTTTCATTCAAAGGCTTTATGATTTTTCCTATAATGGCGGGCCAGTCTCAAGTCAAAATGCCCAGGCCAATTTTCTGTCCCAGTCCAGCTCTGTATGCAGCTCATCTGCAGTCTGGTGTTGCCTACATCTTCCTATTCAGAAGGCAGAATTTCCGAGTTCTGAGTACAATCAAAGCACCACGACTGCAGTTTTTGTGTTGGATGTAAAAGGCGCACATGACGCTGTGACGTAGGCTAGAATCATGGCATTCTCTCGTGGAAATATGCACATTATCTTTTCCTTTCTATTGGTAGGTGGCACAGTGCACTTGTGGCAAGTAAGCAAGCTAGAAGACTGGCAAAGTTATGGAAGCAACACATTAACAAGAGAATTCTGAGTAAAACCAAAGTTACTTTCCCTAGTAACTAGTTACTTTGAAAGTAACGAGTAACTTGAAGTAACTGAGTTACTTTTGATAGAAGTAACTAGTAATGTAACTAAGTTACTATTTTAAAGTAACTTACCCAACACTGGTTATATCCAAAGTAAAGCTTTAGATAAAAATGGCTGAACGTATTGCAATAAGAGCTTTTTATTTACATTTAAATAGTTATATTGTCTCCCTTTGAAGCCTTGTGTAATGTGATTGTATTCCTGTGCTTTGAAAAACACATCACTTCAGCTGTAGCAGAGTTCAAGCAGACATGAATAACTGTTGGCTGAATAAGGGAGGCAGGTTCTGGTTTTAATTTCCGCCAGTGTTGATCTTAGAGATGCTGTCCATGCTGCATAAAGACTGAGTGTCACTTCATAACCTGGACAGACAGGATTAGTATCAGCACTTAACAAATGAAGAACATCCTTCATACTAATCTTCCAGCTGTCAGACATGAGCGAGCCAGGGGATACTCCTGCTCCCTCCAGATCAGCTTACTACTAATGACACACCCACTCCTGCTTTCTAACCCACCATACAAACACAGCAAACGCGGCACGACTGACCAGATGTGAGGCGGTTATGGCCAAATTGTTGTATGGTGACCGATGAATGGCATGTGTGTCATTGCCATAAATGCAGCCATGCTGATAATGTAGGATAATCCAAAATAACTTGAAAAGAAAGAGTGAAGCAAGCTTGAACTTTAAAAGAAAGTCATTCACACGGCTGCTTTTTATAGATATTTTTCCCACAAGATTTTTATGGGGGTTTTTTTCACTTTTAATACTAATTACAAATATTTTGCTGCAGAGCAAATCAATCACGGCATATCATGAATCATCACACAAATTCATGCAAAATCATTCAGAGCAGAATGATGAAGTGGCAAACATTTAACACTCCTCTTTTTGTCACTCCAGGCTAACAGTGCTCTTCTGTCCTTTTCCCACTCCGTCTGTTTTGTGACCTTCAGTAACTTGCTGTCTTCCGCTACCACACCGTGCTTCGTTTGGTTGTTTTGTTTGCAATTGTCCTCTGTGTGTGTTTTTTATGGTTGGCTGATGGTTTTCTTTCCGCCATGCCACAATGCTGATGCTCTCATTTCCCTTCAGTAACACAGCCTTAGTGCCCTTCAATGTTTTTGCCTGTTTATATTAAAGAGAGATGGAAGATAAGCCTATTTCCACAGTAATCAGACACAGGGCTGCCTTTTATTGATGGCAGGGAAAGAGCTATTTTAGATAAATTCCACAATTTGATGTTCTTAAAAAACAATAATGTTGAAATCTAATAATGGTGTGATGAAGACATTTCTCACGATAAGAGTTGGAGCCTGATTGCCGTTTGTCTGGTTCAAATCTTGATTGGAGTGGTCACATACACGCTGAATGACCAAATATGGCTGTTTGGGTGTCTCAGCCACATTCGTAACTTTTTTAATTTTAGTGAAACGGGGCAAGAACAACTCATGAAAAGAGATTACAAAGTTGCAGAGCAGTGACAAAAAGAGATTTCAGCAACCTTGTTCTGTTCTGTTAGAGAAATTGTAGAAATCACATGTTTTCAGTGCATGGAAAATGCAGTTTGGTTTATCTTTTTGACCCATGAACCCAAGATAAACTAAAGCTCTACATGCATGAATAAATTGCTTGTAAATGTTTTCCACATGACCATTTGTTTCACATGAATGAACACAGTCAAGATTCTGATTTCTTTTTGTCAGTATTGGGGTTTAAGAGTGAGAAATAAAGATTTTAATGAGTATGGCTAAAGGTCTCAGTGTAACCACCGCAGTCGTTGCTTTATGCACCGCCGGTAATGTCATCACACAGCCACTTCTGTTTATGCTCACTGCTACGTTATTCTCCTGAATGAGGTGTTGCCACATCAGCACTGATAGAAGAGGAGAATCATTATCGATATCACTTATTGATTCGATTTCTTATTGATTCTCTTTGGCTTCGTTTTGAGAATAACCAGCGATGCTAAACAGGAGCAAAGAAATTACATTCATGCTAATTAATTGCAGGCTCTTTGTCAAATGTTTGTACATGTTTGATGATGTATTCACCCTCTTTCTTGTGATCAGTGTTGGACCTGTTACTCAAAAAAGTCATTATTACACATATTACACAGAACAGCCTTCTTAAAAGTAATGCAGTTTGTTATACTACTCGTTACATTACATTAATATTGTGGAGATATCATCTGAATTTCAGGAGCGGGACTACTCCTCCTTCACGCCCCCTCCGGCCTCAGGCTATAAAAGCCCCCCTTCTCCAATACCTGCTGTTCTCATTTTCATGCCCCCCCCCCAATTTTCCCCTCTCTTCTCTTCTCCTCTCTTCTTTTCCTTCAGTCATGGGGATCTGCCCGGCCAGGGAAGCCATCGCCAGTCCCCTTCGGGGCCTTCCCCAAACCGCAGCACCAGTTCACACTTACTCATCCCTCATTGCCCATGTGGTCATAGCAAGGATGTGGTCCCAGCTAGTGAAACTCTGTAAAAAAAAAAAAAAAAAAGCTGGCACACGCTCAACACGACATCCAGCTGATTTTAACAGATGTGAGCAGAGTGTAAATGAGTAATTTATAACTTGTTATGACAATAAGACAGGATTATCTCTAAACTGCATTCTTGCATTATCTTAGGAAGGCGCTCTAAATAAGTATCAGTATTGGTGTTGATATTATTGGTTGAGTGCTACTTCCTAGATACTATGTAACACCAACTGCCTAACTCAAGGTATACCATAGAAGTTGCACCAAGAAGGACCCAGAAAGTGTGACAATAGAAATGTAGTAGCCAGTATCAATAGTAGAAATGCATGATTTTCAATAGTCAATTTAATACAAATAATATTTATAATCCCATATACTTAAACATACTCCTTGATTAAAAAGTCATTTGAACTCAGTGACCTGTGGTGCCAGAGTGGTGGTAGTGAAGCCTAGTAACATTACTACAACGTATAATGTTAGTTACATTACATCAGTATGAAACATGGTTGCTCTTACAATGCGAATGCCAACTCTTAAAAAAAAAGTGTAACGCGTATTTCACAATAAAAATGCCTGACTATTCCTTATTGTGTGAGTTGTGAGTTGCGCTGCAGGGTTGCTTGTCATCATCTTCAGTGTGTTGTTTTTGCTATGCCATGTGTAGTTTTGTGCCTGCGGGTGTCCGTCTTCTTGTTCAGCATGTAAGGATAGACTAGAACACCTGTAGGTTTATCCTGCCTCAGTCATCCAATAGAAGCCTTGGTACCAAGGGTTAAAAGGATTTTAATAAAAAGAAAATTCTGTCATGTTTTCTGAATTTTGGCATTGAAAGATATCTTAAGAACTGATTCTGGTAACATTAACATCTGGGAATTTTTTTTAAATGAAAATAAAATAAAAATAAATGATTTTATTAGAATGAGAAGAACATCATTGTGAAGCCTGAGAGTCAAATATGGATTTTAATTTAGGATTACTGGGATAAAATACCTAAAATTAAATCCCAAATTAGAAAAAAATAAGTGGTAAAGGTTTAAACTTCCCCTCTTAAGAATGTGTGTAATTATAAACCGGTGTTGCCTTTTTGTTTTGTTTGTAGAAGTACAGCATAAATAGAAATGATACAAGTCTAAAATTATCAGGGAGGAAAAGTGTGTTTGCTCTCTGCACGATTACCATATTACAGCTAAATAATTCACTGTCTTCATGTTCCTTCTTTCTGTGCGCAGGGGTCAGAGTGGATTAAACTGGTAATAATAGCAGTCTTATTTCAACAGGAGAGCAAGCCAAGTTAGAGCCCCTGGCCCTAAAATCTAAATTAAGAAGAAGTATGGTAGGAAATTCTACGGCTGCATGCTTAAGTACGGAAAGATACACAGAAAGAAAAGGAGTGATTGTAGTTCTCCTGCCTACATCTCTGCCAGACAAATTAAGTGTGGATCTAGTCAGCCTCTACCTAATGCAGTAGGGCTTCTGATATGATGGAACTAAAAACAATGAATAAATCATCTCTACTGCACTTAATAGCACCCCTTTTATCTTTCAGACCATTCCAACACTTGCTTTTATTGCTGTTTAATGTGAGAAAGCAGTAGGAAGTGTGACCCATAGCAGATCCAAAGTTAGCAGAAGAATGTATCTTTTGTCTCTCTTTATCTTATTTGGCCTAAATTGGGCTTGAAATGATAGGTAATTGAGCAAATGTGGAGTGAGACTTTGTTCTGGCTGGGTCTCAGGGTTGTAGATTTCCTCGAGGAAATTTCAGCACCATTTACCAGACCCTTACTCTTATGATTGCTGGATGAAAACTTTTGAAAGACAGATTTAGACATTATATAATTTATAAAAGCATGCTTGGAGAAGTTGTGTCTCTCAAAAGACAGGTAAAAGGCAGTTAGAGGCAAGGAGACCATGTTCAACCCAGTATGCCCTACGTAATAGTCTGTAATTGTTTTGCATGCTGAGTGCTGACGTCCTGCGGGCGTCTCTTGGAATGAGATGGGTTATATTTCCATTTTCAGTTCTATATGGATGAGTCCAGGCCTGCACTACTAATAAGCAGATCCACCACACTTTAAGAACTTGCTTAATTGCTGATTCTTGGCTGACCTTGCTGTCTGCACTTCACTTTAGAGCCTCAATTGTGGCTTGTCAATTTCTATGTTAATGAATACTAGAGGCGCAGGGAGGGACGGGGAGAGGACAATTGTTTTCAGAAAAACTTGATGTTCAGCAGAGGAGTTATGTGATTAAAATATTGTTAAGTAACCTTGTATTAAGAGAGTGAAAAATAAAAGACATTAGATTACAAATGCACTTAGCTGCTGTACTTAGTGTCACATAAAAAGTGCTACTTGTCAAACACCAGCTTTGAGAACATCACAAGTAAGACTTATCTAAATAAGTCCCTTACTCTAGGATTTGGTTGGTAAATGGACTGTTTCTTATATATTGCGCTTTTCTTTTCAGAAGAGTAGCGCTTTTCTACTCTTCTGAGCACTCAAAGCGCTTTACACAACTTGTGCATTCACATAGAAAACACTTTTTCTAGGTGCTTTCTATGTAACAGCGTGAGCGATTTGAGGTTAGTATCTTGCCCAAGGATATTTGGCGTGCAGACTAGGGGAAGCCAGGAATCAAACCACCAACCTTCCGATCAGTAGATGACCTGCTCTACTGCCTGAGCTACAGCCACCCCAGATTATATGTGGTGGCATCCTGTCACTACCCTATTCAAAACCCCATTTGTAGAAGGAAGTGGTGCTTGTGTACCTCTGAGTTGACTTTTTCTAGTTTTGTGATATCAGTCCACCGACCAGCTGGCAAAAAATAACTTGCAGTCATTTAAACTTTGACCCACAGATGAGTTCATGTGACAGAAATAGTTATTGCCCCCCCTGAGTTTGAATTCTGTAGAACACATGTAAGGGTAGCGTTGTGTTTGTAGTCCACCATGTGAGCTTCATAACTGAGCTAGCTTGTGTCTTTTGTTTGGAAATTCTCACCACCAGGTTCCTTGACAAAGTTCTGTTCAGGCCATGTGAGAATAAAGCAGGTAATTGTGCTGTGAATTCAAGTGGCAGAGTGGGTGTCATGTGCTATGCCTCCTGCTCTGTGGTAAAAGTGAGGAGAACAACTTTGCCCAGACTTGATTTTTCTAACACTGGAGTTCAGGAAAACTGCTAATGCAAACTGTCAACTGCAGTGACAGCTACACAGAGGCGTAACAGCAGAGGTGTAAGTGAAACAGCTGCTGATGCTGTATAAAATTACATGTCAAAAATGACAAAAATCACTAATAGCTGGATAAGATGAAACAAGGACAAAACACCGCTGTGCTCCAAATCACCGATGGGTGTGGGCAGGAGTGTTGCTTCATACCTGGTACTACAGCATCACGGTATAATGGCAGTAAAACATAGCACTGAAATTGTTTAGGCTTTTAGGTTTTGAAAGTTTGATATGAATTCATCTACATTTTTGTGAGAAAAGGCATACTTACATATATTTATACACAGTGTAAGCATGTTTTTTTCCCTTTGGAAGCATCTTTGCACAAATTCACAGCGCGTGGTTATTAAATGTAAATCTCTCCACTCCTGCACATCTGAGACTTCCCACTCTCTCGCCCTCTATTCTTTTCTTTCCATCTCTCACTATCTTTCTATTTTGCTGCACCTTACCATGTATTCCTTTTTAAATGGAAAACAGTGATCCTGCTCCAGTCTTCTGATTAAAAGGAAAAACCTCGACTGGGAATCATCAGGGACGCTCCCATGACGGCTCCAGATGCAAGCTCTTGATTGGCTGCTTGATGTATAATTCAGATTAGATGGGAGATCTTAATGAGACTGACTAATGATGTTGACACGTGTCTCAGCGTGGAAGAGGGGAAAAAAGTAATGCCTGCACACTCACAAATTTATTTAAACAGATAACATCAAATGTTCGTCAAAGTCAGAGTATAAAGTCGCGTTTATGACATTCATGTACTGTCAAATTCTTCATGCTCTAGATACAAACGGGTCTGCACCAAGTCTGCAAAACATCTTGTATTTTAAGCTTCTTAGATATTAACTTCTAATAATTATGGACTTGTGTATTTTTTTTCAAGTTTTCCCATCACACATGTTTTGATGTTTGTCTTCACTGCAGCTGTTTTTCTATTGCTATGATTTTTCCCTGTTTTGTTTTGCTTTTTTAATTTCATACTTTATTTATAGTATTTGCTTTCAGGTGCTTATCATCTTAGGCATGGTCAATAGTTTACTCACACCTGTTACCGCACAGACTGCTTTTTGCGTCTGGGTTTAGATTATTTTCTTTTGACAACTGCAGCCTTGTTTCTCTAAATGAATTTGTGGATGTACAGCCATTTTCAAATAGCTATACTCCCACGGTACCAGTGACATACAGTGGGGCAAAAAAGTATTTAGTCAGCCACCGATTGTGCAAGTTCCCCCACTTAAAATGATGACAGAGGTCAGTAATTTGCACCAGAGGTACACTTCAACTGTGAGAGACAGAATGTGAAAAAAAAATCCATGAATTCACATGGTAGGATTTGTAAAGAATTTATTCGTAAATCAGGGTGGAAAATAAGTATTTGGTCACCTCAAACAAGGAAAATCCCTGGCTCTCACAGACCTGTAACGTCTTCTGTAAGAAGCTTTTCTGTCCCCCACTCGTTACCTGTATGAATGGCACCTGTTTGACCTCATCATCTGTATAAAAGACACCTGTCCACAGCCTCAACCAGTCAGACTCCAAACTCCGCCATGGCCAAGACCAAAGAGCTTTCGAAGGACACCAGGAAAAGAATTGTAGACCTGCACCAGACTGGGACGAGTGAATCTACAATAGGCAAGCAGCTTGGTGTGAAAAAATCAACTGTGGGAGCAATCATCAGAAAATGGAAGACATACAAGACCACTGATAATCTCCCTCGATCTGGGGCTCCACGCAAGATCTCATCCCGTGGGGTCAAAATGATCATGAGAACGGTGAGCAAAGATCCCAGAACCACACGGGGGGACCTGGTGAATGACCTGCAGAGAGCTGGGACCAAAGTAACAAAGGTCACCATCAGTAACACACTACAACGGCAGGGAATCAAATCCCGCAGTGCCAGACGTGTTCCGCTGCTGAAGCCAGTGCATGTCCAGGCCCGTCTGAAGTTTGCCAGAGAGCACATGGATGATACAGCAGAGGATTGGGAGAATGTCATGTGGTCAGATGAAACCAAAGTAGAACTTTTTGGTATAAACTCAACTCGTCGTGTTTGGAGGAAGAAGAATACTGAGTTGCATCCCAAGAACACCATACCTACTGTGAAGCATGGGGGTGGAAACATCATGCTATGGGGCTGTTTTTCTGCCAAGGGGACAGGACGACTGATCCGTGTTAAGGACAGAATGAATGGGGCCAAGTATCGTGAGATTTTGAGCCAAAACCTCCTTCCATCAGTGAGAACTTTGAAGATGAAACGAGGCTGGGTCTTCCAACATGACAATGATCCAAAACACACCGCCCGGGCAACAAAGGAGTGGCTCCGTAAGAAGCATTTGAAAGTCCTGGAGTGGCCTAGCCAGTCTCCAGACCTCAACCCCATAGAAAATCTGTGGCGGGAGTTGAAAGTCCGTGTTGCTCGGCGACAGCCCCAAAACATCACTGCTCTTGAGAAGATCTGCATGGAGGAATGGGCCAAAATACCAGCTACTGTGTGTGCAAACCTGGTAAAGACCTATAGTAAACGTTTGACCTCTGTTATTGCCAACAAAGGTTATGTTACAAAGTATTGAGTTGTATTTTTGTTATTGACCAAATACTTATTTTCCACCCTGATTTACGAATAAATTCTTTACAAATCCTACCATGTGAATTCATTAATTTTTTTTTCACATTCTGTCTCTCACAGTTGAAGTGTACCTCTGGTGCAAATTACTGACCTCTGTCATCATTTTAAGTGGGGGAACTTGCACAATCGGTGGCTGACTAAATACTTTTTTGCCCCACTGTACATAGGACCA
Source organism: Neolamprologus multifasciatus (assembly GCF_963576455.1). Taxonomy (NCBI): domain Eukaryota; kingdom Metazoa; phylum Chordata; class Actinopteri; order Cichliformes; family Cichlidae; genus Neolamprologus; species Neolamprologus multifasciatus. The sequence continues at coordinate 13,928,689 of NC_140454.1, forward strand.
CCCCAAACATTCCCAAATGCATATTACTAGCAGAAGTTCAGAGTACCACTCACTAAGTTCTCTTCTCCTCATTTTCTCAGTGTTTTCATGAGATTCAGCTTTAAACTTTTTTAGGTTTTTGTGATAATTTAGTCAATGGTTTGTTGGCAAGTTGCAAAAGGAGAAAATGTAGTTCCCAGTTGAAATATTCAGCACTACTCAAAATACAAATAAAACCCCAAAACAACCTAAGCTATGAATAATAAACTAGCATTTTGCAAAACGTTATTTAACACAGCAGTGGAAAAAAACAAGACACAGTGATGCAATGACAAGGTCATGTCACAAAACAAGGAGTTTTTGCTGTTTCAGAGGAGAAATTGTCAGTGTGTGACTGACGTCAAAAGGAATGGCTTGAATTTTGGATCAGAAGGTGAAATGTCCTTCTTTTTTGGTATATATATTTTAAAAAACAAATGAAAGCATCAAATATGTAGGTTGATGTCCAAGACTTTCTGTGACTGAAATAAAACTCTCCACAATGCAACAATAGCTGTTAGATGATGAGTGGTTTTAGATCATGATGATCCAGCAGTGGGTGGTACATTCTTATAAAAGCCCAGACAGAGAAGTTATTCTGAATCCACCACTTGTACTCTTCAACTTTGTTTTAACCCCCTCCTCTCCTGCTCTGCATTTTAAAACAAAGCCCGGCCTTTAACTTCTCTGGAAGTGCATCACTTGGTGAGGTTAATTAGATGTTGATGCCTTTCATACGCTATGATCAAACACGTATGCCAGACCGTCAAATTCAAAGGCAATGGCACTGTGATTCGGAAAGATGCCACTTTAATCAAAAAGGCTGTTCACAGCATTCAGCACATGAACTGGCCAAAACGATGACATAATCAAGGACAAGAAAAGGTGTCCAAAAGTTTTAGAACTATTAGATTTCTTGTACGTGTGAGCAATTGCTTTTCCCAAGGTCACACATGAATCTGCTGGCAGCGTCAGTATCAGTTATATAGAGGTTAAATCACTTCTAACTGAAGGATTTGAAAAAGGAAATGGCATTTTGAAAAGTAAACCTCTGAGGGACTGGTAACAATAAACCAAATCTCATTCTGATGTGTTGGTTTTAATTCAGTTGTGTGCTTTGGCTATCAGTGGTTTTGTGCTGGCACAGATGTGCATACCAGATGAGCAGGGGAAATGGCATCATCTCTACAATTACAGGAAGGTCACGACCTGCTGTCACAGCAACCGTTTGGCATCCGTTTAGAAACTGCTTGGCACCCGCAACCTGCAGATTTCATAAACCTGCAATTAGGCAATGGGCATGTATCAGTCAGCCGCTCTGTGAAACATCTGCTTGTCTGTGGGTGTGTGTTATTGCGTTTGTCAGAGTGTGTGCATGTGTGTTCGTCTGTCCATTTTCAGCATGTGTGCATATCACAGAAAGAATTAGAAATGATGGACGATGGACACAAGCTAACTAGCAAATTGTAAAAATCTCTCATTGAAGCCTTAGAAATGGAAGGTGAGGGGACATCCAGTATAGTCTCTTGGAGATAAAGAAGCGTTATTTCTCTTTTATGACAGCAGATTCCTAAACAGTTGGAAAAAGAAATATCGTCTTCCTGATATCTTAGTCTTTTTGCATATTTGTCACACTGACATTTCAAATCATCCAGCAGACTTTAATATTAGCTAACAATAGTATGAATAAATACAAAATGCAGTTTTTAAATGAGTGATTGCATTTATTAAAGGAAAAAGTTATGTAAAGCTACTTGGCTGTGTGTGGGAAAGCAATTGCTCCCTAAACCTAATAACTGGTTGTGCCACCTTTGGCAGCAAGAACTGCAATCAAGTGCTTTTCACATCACTGTTGAGGAATTTTGGCCCGCTGTTCTTTGAAGAATTGTTTTAATTCAGACACACTGGAGTATGTTCAAGCATGAACAGCCTGTTTGAGTTCATGCCGAAGCACCTAAATCTGATATAAGTCCAGATTTTGACTAGTCCACTAGTTTATTTCTTTCTGGAGTCATGCAGAGGCAGATTTTCTGGTATGTTTTTTTGACATAACATAAGTGTGGTTGAGCTTCAGGACACAAACTGAAGGGAAAACATTCTCCTTCTGAATTCATGATTTTATCAATAATGACAAGTCTTCCTGAAGTATCAAAGCAGGTCCAGACCATCATTCTACCTCCACCATGTTTGGCTGTTGGTATACCCTTTTTATGAAATGCTGTGTTTGTGTGACCTTATGATGAAGATGCAGGTGAGGCCTGCAGTTTTTTAGATGATGTTCTGGGTTCTTTTGGGAATAACCTGGATGAGTCATCAATGTGCTCTTGGAATAATTTTGTGGGCTGGCCCCTCCTGGGAAGGTTCACCACTGTTTCAGGTTTTGTGGATTATGGCTCTCACTGTAGTTCACGTGCCTCAGTTAAGGTCAGCGTTCATGATCCAATAAACCCTTGAAAATTGCTTAGCGATCACTTTTCAGACTGATAGATGTCAATGACTTTCTCAGCTGTTCTTGAGTTTCTTTAGATCGAGGCATAATCTGCTGCTTTCTTAATAAAAAAAACTGTTAAAAAATAGTTTCATGATCTGAAACATGTAAGTGACAAATATGCAAAAAAGCTCAAAATCAGGAAGGAAGCAAATACTTTTCCACAGCACTGTAGGTGGTGAAATTAAAGTATCTTTACTCTAAACATATGCTTTACACAAAATGCTTCTAAGAGTTGGCAGAAAATATCCAACAGCAACAAGAACAAGCCTAACTCAAAGAGGGAAGGTGGAGAAACAAGAAATGGTGGAAGGCACAGAAACAGGAGGAAGATGAGATGACAACAACTGATGGACAACACACAGATCAGACAGTAACAGATATATAAACTAATGAGACAAATATTGCTCCCAGGAGATGATGAAAAGCAAAACAGAGCTAAAGGAAGAGTGAATATTAGACTGATTCTGTGATATCACTCATTTGTTGGAGGCTAAGGTTACACCATGTTTGTGTGCTATCAAATCTATGACAGCGCTATGTGTAAGTGGACAGAAAATAATTAAATATGGGGTTCATACACACACTGCTACAAGCAAGATTCACTGGTGGATTTAAGCACTTTGAATCAAACCCACAGCAAGGGGGAAACGGCTTCATCTTATTATGTTAAAACTTTGAGAAATGTTCAAGTAGAAACCAATGGAGAGAAGACCTCAATATTAAGATCAATTTGTCTGTGTGTGAACTCACATTGCAGGAGTACTGCTGTGTTTTAAAAGTCCATGGCTACATCTGTTCTTGTGTTTCCTGTGGCCCACTAGGACACATTATTTTCTTCTTATTTTCAATTTGGACCAAAGAATTAATTGTTTCTTTATCTGGCAGCATTCATATGCATCGTCTATTTCTGTCCACTCAGGAAAGTGGGACAAGATGTTAATTCAAGATATCGCCTATTTAAAAGCAAAGTTGGTGATTATTTATTTTTTTAAATTAGTGAAAGAGTCCATATGGAGCCGTTCCCATCCAGTCAAAGTAGCCTCCGTGCAGTGCCACTGAGCAGAAGGAGACTGGACAATACAGCAGCAAGAAAAAAAGAAGAAGTGTGGGAGTAAGCTGTGATGGAGTCCTGTGATCTCTAAGCAGTTTCTATGGCATCACTTATGCACCGTTTATCTACCGAATATGGAGGAACTAGCCATGAGTGAGTGAGTGCGTGAGTGAGTGAGTGAGTGAATGAGTGAGCATATTTTTTATTTTTTTATGGAGAATGAAGAGGAGGGTTTATGTCATATCAGTCAGCCTCTATATTTTCTGCAGGCGGAATAATGGTCAGGTACCTACTCATACTCTGAAAGGAAAACTGCGGAGGCAGATACGTCTGTGACGAGTTTCCTGAGCCCTGGGCCAGTGCAGTTATTCAAGACATCCCTCTTCCTTCCCCTCGTTTACGGACACCACAGTTCCTTTTGGGATTTAACAATGAAAGGTGGACAAGACACAAACACATGCAGTGTAATTGTTGTGTGCATAAAAATGCCCACGTGCTGCTTTAGCATTCCTTTTATTCTGTAACCTCAGCTTCAGTGTTGCTCTTGTTTTCTTGAGGGCAGTATACTATGAAGATTTTCTGTGTAGTCCCTACAGCTGAGATGACCACTATTTAAACAGGGTTGCTATGTTAAGTGGTTGAGAAATATAAAAGACACACAAATGAAACGCAAGTTTTTGTTTAGCAAACTGGACAGTATACCTTAGCTGGCATTTTAAATCTACAGAGCACTTGTACTCTTAAAAGCTGCAATCCTGGATTACATCATATGATGCGACCATAATCAATACAGCAGTGAAAAAATACTAAATGAAATGCATAACCGAATTTCACCAAAGAGTTAAGAGAATCGTTACAGGTGGGTGGATGGAGATGCAGTTTTATGACTTCCAACAGCTGTTACGGATCTGCACAAATGAATGTTTAAAGTGAGAAACTATGGTGATGGGTCTGACATGATGGATGATCGTGCTTTTTCTAAAACAATTACATCTGCCCATAGTAGATCCCATATCCCTGCTTCCCTAGCTGACACAAGTTGGTGAATGGTATATGGGATTTTGTTTGTGGGGCTTACAGCACTGTCGAAACTTGACCAAGAAGAGATGCTATAGAGTGTTTTTCAAGAAAATTAGGGTTTTTTTGTGAGCTGCTTAGAGCTTTATTCATTTCACATTTTCCTGTGATGGATAAATGTTGTAGTAAGGCATGCACTGGAGCTCCACCATACACCATATATAAGACAGCTGTTTGGGCAATCTTATTACATTTAAATGTTGAATCTCTTATTAAGAAAAGCAATTTAAGGTTTCAAATGTTTCAATAAAAATCAGTAAATATGGCTCCAGTAACATGGCCTTTGAGTCAGATGCCTAATATTGATATAGAAGCGGTGCATTTAAGGCACTTAATTAAAAAATACAGGTCTGAATTTAGCTTATTACTCCGCCCCTTCCTTACTCCCCATGCTGCTGCAATCCTTGTCCATAGTCTTATTACGTCCCGCATTGATTACTGCAATTCCCTCTTATTTGGGCTCCCTAAAAGGTCCCTTCATAAACTCCAACTTCTTCAAAATTCCACAGCTCGGGTCATAACTTGTACTCCGTCAAGAGCTCATATTACGCCAGTTCTTCAGCAGCTTCACTGGTTGACCATAGAAGTCAGGATAAACTTTAAAATCTTACTTCTCACGTACAAGTGTATCCATAAATCTGCTCCTTCCTATTTGTGTGACCTGCTCCATATCGCCACTGTTTCCCGCCCTCTCCGATCCTCATCTGCTATTCATCTCACTGTTCCGTCCGCACGTCTTACCACTATGGGGAACAGAGCCTTCAGTCGCTCTGCTCCTCGGCTCTGGAGCTCTCTTCCTCCAGCCATAAGAAATATAGACTCTCTTCCCACATTTAAGTCACAGCTCAAAACACATCTGTTCAAAATGGCTTATTTGCTTTAGTGCTGAGTTTACCTGTTGTCAAGTTATGCTTTGCAATTTTAACTTATTTTATGACTATTGCTTCGTTTATTAATGTTGTTCTTTTGTAAGCTGACCTTGGGTTTTTGAAAGGCGCCCTCAAATAAAATGTATTATTATTATTATTCATGGTGATAGTTGGGCTACTCAATTTAGTATGTGTTGGTTTCATCCTGGCTTTGATCTGATCTGAACTCCCTGATTAATCATTTACCATAAAAACAAATACATAGAAAAAATATACCACGACCATTTTTATCCAGCAAAATTGTCAAACCAGCTTAAAATAGAAGGCATTTGCAAGAGAATGGTGCGAGGGAGACAGCGGGTAAAGTGTTAAATATTGCACACACAATTCAACAATAATTCACCACTGAGTGTGCATTTGGCTGTGAGATTTCAGCTGAGCTGAGACTTTTTTTTCTTTTTCAGGCCGCTATTACATGAATTAGTAGGATGTGTCTCATCACCACTGATGGCTCATGCTAACCCAAAATTGGAGATGAGTACAAGAACTGAATCATTCTCTATTGGATTTGTACACCCACACAGGTGTTTTCATGTATTCTGCTGGATTACATGCTGGTGTTAAATGTGGGCAGACGTAGTGTGTGGCATAACTACAGTCCAGGTACCAATAAGATGCTGAAAAGGTGTAATTTGTGCTGACAAAATGGGTGTAACAAAACTAACAGATGAGTCAGAGAGTTGCCAATCAAGCAAAATCTATATATCCAGACCTGAGAACAAGTTTAGTCCAACAAACTTAGAGAAATCTTATTATTTGCTGGCAGTTTCTTGGTAGCATGGTTGCCAAAGAATGAACTAACTTCTAAGTGACTTTCACAGTGAAGCTTACACGATTCTGATTAATGTGTGGGTTTTGCTTAGTGGACTAATCTTCAAGCTAAAGTTCATTACTCAATTAGAAACATTCCCCCTGTTGTTGTGTATATTGTTGTCTGGCTGTTCACCAGTGTGTCTTTGCTTAGAACTGCATGACGCAATGACAACATTATTGCCTCGTGTAGATTTCACAGGCTTCTGAAAACAAGTCCAACAGAAAAAAACATGAATGTAAAAGCTGAAGATGGTACTTTACTGCAAAACCAACAAACTGTATTTCTTCAGCCTCCACCTACCTTTTGGTTTTTAACAGAAACCGGAGAGCTAATAAAGATATAGAAAATGGAGCTGCTACATAATCACTAATATAAAGAGGTAAATATTTTTCTCATTTCAGTCAGACTTCAAACAGTTGTAAATAAGGATGTTATAAAAGAGGGCAGCGGGTAGCTTAGAAGCTCCCTGATGTCTCTGAGATTGTGATGTCGGTGTTTCAAATTCGACAGGTGTCGAATTTGAAACACCTGTCGACAGAATAACTGTCGACAGGTGTTTCAAATAACTGTCGACAGAATAACTCCTTTTAATCGCAGCCGCAAAACAAAGTAATAACAAGATTAAACAGTAGACTGTTTATAATTCATATTTCCATTTGAACGGACAACATAATACTTTGAACTCACACTTTATTTCAAGCTCCTCTCCAGCGTGAGGCTGAAGCATGCAGTTTTAAGTCCCTTCTCTCTTCCCTGTTGATCTCTCCTTTTTCCGCACCTCCCACCCCCGTATTTCCCTTTCTTAACCCTGTCCACCTTTTCCTCTCTTCCAACAAGTGAAGAGCGTTTTTTTGCACGTCTTCTTTGGCGCTTTGAATTGAGTTATTGATGTCTGCTGGAATTTCTCTCCCGCGCCATCCCCTCGTCTATTTTGCCGTTCAGTTGCGATGATGGTGCCAGAGTGCAGGTGCAGCATGTGTTGGAGACAGCAGGGACGGTGTGTGGTGCACTAGGACCAGGGAGCGATTCCTCTCGTCGTGTGCATTGCAACTACAGAGGAGCTGTGGAGGAAACCCCCCCATCGGATCTGGCCATTATATCCATACATTTCTTTTCCACATCTCCACCGCGCCGCGGCTGAGTGGGGATCGCACCAATCAGCGAGCCTAGGATGGTCAAGCACCCAGGAGAGGATTAGCAGGCTAACCGAACACTATTTGCGTAAAAGTCAGCTGTCAGATATTTTTTTCGGAGGGGTTAGTCGTTTGACAGCTTAGCCCCAACTCGTTTTGATGTTATGTTTTATTTGCTGTAGTAAAATTGTATTTTTTTTCTTCTTCTTCTACCCATCATCCGTTTTATTTCAAGCGCGCAAAGTCACATCTGCGTAGGAGAGCACTTGGCGCACTTCTTCCCCAAAGGACAGAGACAAAAATCTCCATTCTTCTGTTTGGATTTAAACCGGACGATCGGCTGAATGGGTGACCTCGCCGAAACACAGACTATCACGAGCTTGCACACACTATATGGAAACCTGTTTTCTCCATTGACCTGGAGTTGTGATGTTCAAAGCCTCCCTCACTGACTGACAAACGGCGTCGTACCATTTTTGGAATCGAGTTGAAGGTAGGCCAGTTTTCTTTTTTCTTTTTTTGGCTTTTCGACATAACACGGTTTTTCTGACCATCTGATAAAGTTCGCAGACCTCATTTTAACCGACACTTCTAATATTACAACCACAGATTGATCGCCCCTGGTCTGTGGTTCTGTCGGACAGTTGCAGTAGTTAATCTAGAAAAAATACACGGTGGAGAAAGGCTAATATACATCAGTTTTATAAAGCTCTGAGTCAGTCAAACGCTTTTAAGGGGAGAAGTTCAACACATGCTGTGGGAACGATGTAATTGACTTCGAATATAGATTACAAAGGGCTTCAAACATTCAGGAAGCCAAAAGATAAATAATTAAACTAAAGATATGCGTCGCAATGTGAGAGGCAACCTCAGTGCCTGCCTTTTTTGTTTAGTTTTTTTCTTTTTTGGGGAATGAGTGTTCCTGTTTTGTGTATTTGGCTCACGATATGTTTGCTCATGAGCTCAATCATGGAGATTCCGGAGAAACCCTCTGCAGTGCAGTCTCATACATCGGGCCGCCGGGCTCACTGGAGCTCACAAAGGAGAGGATTTAGATAAAGGTGTAAACGAAGCAGCAGCTTTTCCTGAAGGCAGTCTACCAGTAAGCCTTATTATATGCACAATCCTGTCTTTATACGGAAGGATATCGGCTGCTGGTTGCACCGAGGCAATGATTTAGCCACAAAAGAGAGCCTCAAAAAAACACAAAACTTATTATGCTCTCTCTCTCTCCCTCTCTCGTGTGTGTCACGTGCACACCCACACACTCTCAGTGATAGTTTGAAATGACTGTGTATGTGTGTGAGAGAGTGTGCGTCACTGTACTTAGGCTGTAAAGCGTAAATTGGAGACATATTTGAATACCAAAGCTCGCGCACATGCTGTCATTATTTTACTGCCCGAGCAAAGCTTATCCGCGTCATTACGCAAATGTAACCGTATTGAAATGACAGCTTAATCGGATTGGGTTCCTTGCCATTTTGACCTACTGTACGAGTTACCCATGAGGGACGAACAGCGCGGCCCATTGGGTGGAAACGTACAAATACCGACGCATGACGCAGGGACATGAGTGATAGATGATGAACCTATTTCTGGAAGTGCGCCTGGATTATAAATGTCTGAACAATTTAAGCGCTAGTGGAAACATCAAGAATCGCCAGTCTTATTGTTTGCCATGCTGTGTGTGTGTGTGTGTGTGTGTGTGTGTGTGTGTTTTAAACCTCACTACAGGCAGATATGAGGAGAGACTGTGGGTGGTCAGTGGCTCTTGGACTCATCGCACCCGTGTTCTTCAAGTGAATACGCACATGGTTGTATTAAGCCCCCAAGTCTTTGTCTCGCTGTCAAACAACCAGGGCTGCCTGGTTCGTCGCCAGGCTGCAGTTTGAGGTGACACCAAGCCGGAGTCATATATCGTTAATCAGAGCAGAATTTTTTGACTTTTGAAGTTTTTCAGATAACCTTTATCTATTGATGCTGGCCGGGACGATATCATCCGTGGGACTGAGGTGAGCCTCATCTCCAATTCACGCTGTTAACAAAGAAAGTCGTGAAACTGAACCGTCTCCGCGTCACGCTGAATTTTCAGTGGGGTTTGTGTGAGCACGGGGCCTCGCTAATAAATTCGTAAAGTCACGTCTGTCTGATGTTTCACGGTGCAGCAGATAAAAATGGCAGGCCGTCGCTCTTGCCAGCAGCACCTCGTCATAGGAGAGATGACAGGAACTGTCCGTGGTGCTGAAACAGACAGCTCCTTTGTTCAACTCTGGGCAGAAATGTTCGGTTGCTGCTGTAGGCTAACTCTCCTCGGCTTGTGTCACATTTTGTGTGTTAAATACTTGGACAGCTAGTGAGTCACACACACATGTTGCATCTATCTATCTATCTATCTATCTATCTATCTTAGATTGGGACAGGATCACAGCCTTTGCTTTAAATGGCATCATCGTGTCTGCTGAGTGGTGTTAAAATCCATTAGCTGATCACCATAAAGTGGGGCTTCTCTTGGCCATGTGAACAATTGTTTTTTCTTTCTTTTTTTAAATGAAAATAACAGCTATCGACACCAGAAATAAGCCCAACACTAAAAGCAGGCACAAAGAGCAATTATGCCTCACTATGGTGCTGTAATTGTAAAATGTCAGTTTCAAAGAAATAATCTCTTCTTAGTCTTCCCATGTTTGCAACACATACACACATAAAATATGCTTTCAAATAAAACTTTTATTTTTAAGCCAGTTTTATCAGTTTTTCCAAAAATGAAGTACTTTCTTTATAATACAAACGATTGTGTTCTTGGGGGAAAAACAGCATGTCTCCTGCTTTATTTTCTTTTTGGATTCCACAGAGCTAAGCACACAAAGTCTCTTACGACACATTTGGTGCTAAAATGTGTTATAAACACAGTTGTGGCGTTGATATACAGCCCAAGTGGAAATCCGATTATCTCTGGTGGGGATGGGGGGTGTTGTGACATCTAGTGTGCGCTGAATGATTGACTGTACTGTTTATCTGTGATTACTAATAATATTCACATCAGTGTATCAAAATGTCATTATGTGATAACAATCTTGATACCAAGTTCAAGAAAGACATGCTGATCAGTTCCGAGTGGGACCACAGCAAGCTAATTTGTTTGCGTGTTAATGGTCATCTGGTATGGGGGGAATCGCTAGTACAGACTTCCTGAAGTGGTCTTTCGTTGGTGATGAATGGCGTGTGTGTTTTCCCCTAACGCTGATTGAATTAGGCCACCCTGCAGTTCCATTGCTTTCCCTAGGAGCAAAGGCGATCCTGCAGTGAAGTTTATCAATAAGCGGGTGGATGCAGTGTAAGTGGTAGTGTTGCCGGGGGCAGACAGCCGGTCATGAGGAGGGGGAACACGCTTAGGGAGAGTCCCACTGATCACACGGCAGATTGGGAGCCCTTGGTGCTAGCGTCTGTCGGTCCCTGCCGTAGGGGAAGAATGAGCAGTGGAGCCACACAGAGCTGACCTAGAACCACACACTAGGCCAACTTCAGGTCAGCATCCTGGGTGAAGGCATATCAGTTTAGCTCTTTTTCTTTTTCTTTGTGGTTTTCTTTTTTTGGAAGCATTTTTCTGTGTTTCTTTATCACAAAATATTCGGTCAATTTACCACAGTTGTGATCAGGTGATGAACATGGTTGATTCAGAACAAAGCGTCTAGCGAGCGCAGCATTTTGATGGCTTTGTTTTGAAGGCTGGTTGCTTTGATGTGGACCCCCATGAGGCCACTGGCAGCTGAGCTCCCACTGTGGCAGATTGATATTTGTAATTTAAGGGAAGCTGTCACACAGCATCCTCCAGATGGAGAGAGCCGCAGAGGCACGCAGTCGATTAAACACGGTTTGTTTAGGAATAATCATTTTGTTGTGGGAGCTGAGGATTCATTTGAGGCATATTGGCTCTAAGGTTCAAAATGCTCAATTATATCCTTACACACACACAAAATCACAGCATAATAACACATAGATGTAGCGTACAGAGTGGCGTCAGGGAAGCTTTTAGCTTTTAGCCTGTCAGTTATCTGATGAAATCGTTCAGATCGCCACATCACAGCAGAAAGGACAGGTCAGTGATTTGTGTCCCTGCTGCAGAAAAGGTTGAGTAAAGGTTGCGAGCCAATTCATTAATTCAATCACTAGAGTGTGCACACATGCACATGCACGCATGTACTTGCATGCTGTTTTAGTCACTGGACTATTGGAATTGATATCTGGGGGAAGGGTCATGTTTTAAAGAGCCATCTTCTTCCTGTCACATTGATTGACAATAAAGGAACAATAAACATCTCAGAGAGAATACTGCTTGATTAACTAGCCTTCAAAGGAACCATACATGGACAATAAATCACGTTTTCATCTCACAAATTAGGACGATGGCATTTAGATGCCGGTTTGAAGACCTTCCAGCTTGAACTCATGACATTCCTGCTCATAGGTCTAACTGGTAATGTCAAATCCCATGAGGAGTTTAAGAGCAGTAATTTATATATTTATGTGATATTATTATAAATGATCCACTGTTATTGTGTATGAAGTGTTTGAAAAAGGAAGGAGAAAATGAGGCTGGGGTTTGAAAATGCTATAAAACATAATGTGATACAATATCACAGATATTGACAGTATTTACGACACATTAGAATATACATTTTGCCTCTGATATATTTTCATTGTAAAATGCACTCCCAGATCAAATATCAGTAAGATGATAATAGTCAAGATGGCATTAATTCATTTATCATTCATATCGACTTGGGCGTGGCGAAGGATGATGAGACCAAGCTGATGCATCTAGACAATACAGCATGGTATTCAAGCATCTTTAGTTCTATGGCCAGAGTGTGCAACTGCAGTGTTGTACTCAGTTTTTAAGAATGCCAAATGTTTTTTCTATCAGCCAGTCATTTATGCCCTTTCTTGTAATTATACCATTTTTTTTTCCAGTTGCTTCAGTTTCTCCCACCATAACAAATGCTGAGCTGGTGCTGCCTCTTTACCCAGGACAATCTTGTAAAAGCAAAAAAGGGTAAAGGTTATTTAAAAATGAATAGATTTGATCCATGTTGCATTTTCAGTGCCAGTTCATGAAGATTTTCAGTAGGCATGTATCAAATTTGAGGTTAAAATTATAAAAATGCTTTTTATTTACTCCATTTACTTGTTTTGTTTAAGAGGACCATGGCACATTTACCCTTCCTTATTATCATGGCAGTTTAAATATATGTGGTGCTTTTAGTTGGTACTAATACTTAATGGTAGATAAACAAGAATGATGGTGCAGCAATTGAGGTATTTTACAAGAACAAAAGAAAAAAAAAACCCCAAATAATTTTGTTGATTTTGTTTTTTATAAATAGGAGATGAAGAAAAGTCCTTATCACATTTTTATACAGGTGAATAGTAAAAGTCCTTGGTCGACAGCAAAACAATGATTATGCAATCAGATTAGGAAGTTTAGCCACTCCAGCAGTCCTGAAAGTACGGCATATTTGCAGTGTAGGCTGGGAAATATAGTTTGCTTTTATGCAAAAACTCATTTGAACTGTTACCTCCTTATTCTACTACCAGTATGTATTTGCAAGTAAAGATAATCAAATAAAAAACTGACATTTCATTTAATTACACCCTTAATCATGGACCTTTGTGTGTTTTTGAAATTAGTATTCTTTTGTCTTTACTTTCTCTGAAAAAGCAAAATTTAACATTCACATGAGAAAACAGAAAGACAGTAATACAGCTCACTGCAGGATCCTTGACAGTGGATGCTTGAACATCTGTACTGATACTGATATCTCCCTGATAACCTCTCCAACATTATCGCCCCCACAGCACTTGGCACAGATCCCACTTCACTGATTCCCTCATCTTTCCTTCATGCTGTAACTTTGGTCTGTCTGCCTCAAGTTTCTTTCAGGAGCACATTTTTTAGAAAACTTAACTTCTTACTTTCACTGTACTTTGAAAGCTGTCAATGTAAACAAAGTTAGGCCTGTCAAGGTTGCTTTCAAGAGCTTGGCTCTTTAATTCAGTCACTCGGAAGCATAAGCTGCCAGCTCTTACAGTATTTAGATTAAAGTGGTGTCGATTTTGTACCTTCAAGTCACTTTGCTCACCAGATAAAAATGCCTTTATGTTTAGACATTTATTGAGAAGACTAATGGAAAATGGCCTGTACTTCTAAATCGACCAGAGACGGAGATGAACACGGGGTAGAAAAAATGAGGAAGGCAGGTAGTTATTTAAGGAAACAGGGAAAAAAATCTGCATTATCTGGAGGCTTGATGTGCAGAGAGCAGTCACTGAGGGGTGGCGATGTGGGGGTTTGGATATATAAAAGTTAAAGAGAGGTACACATACTTGCTTTCAATAGCTATAGAGCCATACTCTTTAAGCTCGGAGGCTGGAATGCAAGTTTGAAAGCCGATTAAATATCGACATAAATCAGCCACAAAATTAAAACCACTGACAGGTGAAGTGATCAGTGATCGTCTCATTACAATGTAGTGCTCTGGTGTTGCCCTTAGCACATGAGTAACACGAAAAAGAGACCAAGTAGTTCATTTAGCTTACAAACTGAAATCCCGTAGAGCACCCACAGGATACACCTGAAAAAGCCTCCATGCAGGCCCCTCCCCGTAATCCACAGGGTTGATCCAGTCCTGCCAATGTTCCAGTGCCAGACCCTACAGGACACCTAGAAAGGTCCAGTCTTCATGCCCTGATGGTTCAGCTGTGTTATCGTGGCTCGAGACAGCCCTAACTTAGCACAGGGAGATGGTTTTAATTGTGCCTGAAGGTTGGATCTTTCAGGAGGGTGTAACACCAAAAATGAATTATTTAAGACTATTTTCATAAGAAGATTTACAGGGAGTTTATTTTAGCTCTTAACCCCCAAACATATTATGACTACATCAGTGCACATTTGTTGCCAGATAGAAGTTTAAAGAGTTTTATTATTTCATTTAAAAAGTCTTTATTGTGTTTTGGATTAGGCTTTTTTCTCTCTTTTGATGGGAGCTGGACCATAATGGAGCCAATCAGGATTTCTAACATTTTAATTAAAATGCAATAATTGGAGTGAGATTGTGTAACAGGACGCTGTCAATCAAATCTGATCAGCTGAATGAAGGCAGATTATCAGAATGTTTAAACTATTATTTAAACATGTTAGCTTTAGCTTCAGTTTTTACTTTTATAATCATATATTTGATGGAAACGTTAGGATTTAAGGAAGAAGTCTAAGGGATTTAAGAAAACTGTAAAACTAGTTGTTTGTTTAAAAAGAAGAGGAAGAATTGGGGCTATGCAAATGTTTGAAGGATTTAGACTTTTAGGGAAGATGTTATAGTGCAATCATTCACCCTTTATTTTTTCTTAACACTCTTTCTGAGCAAAACCAAGGTTTGATTTTAAACCATGAGCACAATCTGGTTTCAGACTTAACCAGCTGTTTGAGTTTCCCTAAACCTAAAAACACTTCATCTCAGAAGCCAAAATAAGACTCGATAGAAGAGATTAGACAACATTCATATGGCTCATTTTGCAAAATGACAAATGATCTTTGTCATCATATGATCTAAAAGGACGTGTTGCCCTCTCAGTCTCCATCAATAAAAAAAGAAACTCGGTCTGGACATTGTTAATTATTTCCCTTATGATTATGTCTGTCACGAGAACATGCTTGAATAGATCCTATTCCTGACTTTAAACGTATTAGGTTTCTCTTTTACTGTTTGCACGCTGCCTTTGGCCCTGCCATAAAATACAGAGGGTCGACTACACCGGCTGTAATGGAATCAATCTCTCAGCTGTCACTTTGCATTGGTCCTGGGCAAATCTCACCAGTGTCCCATGGGTGAACATGTAAGATATGCAATGTGAACGCTTCCAACACGTGTGCTCATACAGGGCACATAAATGAAAGGAGTGCAGGGATGTAAAACAGAGAAATGCTCACAGAGTGGCGTGCACAAGATTAAGCCTGGCAAATTGACTTGTCTTGATGTCTGATGAAATTGTATTTAAAGGTGTAATTTAATCATTTTGCTTTTGTAGAATTTGTGCGGAAAGTGAATCACAGTTGTAGCGCTCCTTAGAGACGCGGATGTTGGAAGTCTCAGAGCTGGCAGGTACTTGTAAGAAAGTGGTTCGAATGTTCAAGATCAGATTTGCTCACAACAGTGTAATTGTAAGCTGCGATCTCTCGGTGGACTGGCCCACAAAAAATAGACGGGGGTGGGGGTGGGGGGGTGGGTGGGGTGACTTTATGTCAATTTTCTGCTGCTTGGCTTGTCATCTTGCCTCTCAAATCCACTCTGATGGCCCTAGCTCTGAGCTATAAAGATGGGAAGACAAAAACAGACAAGGTCATGCAAGAATTGGCATGGGGGAGACAGAAAGATGCCGAGAGAGGAAAAGAGAAAAACTCGAGGTGTTTCTACTGTTTCCTAAAGCTGAAACGCTCTGCCCTGTTGTTTTGTCAGCTGCAATGGTCTGTGTTATGGTGCAATGAGACCTCAGGGAGTGGGGACTGCCATAAATATTGCACTGTTCTGAGCAGCCGTCTCTGATGTGGGCTCACATTGTGCACCGGATGCTGGCCATTAGTGGTTGGTCAGTAATGAGTGGGCACCAGGGTCTTTAAAACAGTCTTTCAGTTGAGTTTACACAGACGCACACACAGGGCAGCAACTTAGCGCAACAGACAGCTTCCTTGTCAGATGATGAGCAAAGATTTAAACTTTGGGATGTAGAGAACTCATAATAAACAAACACAAACAAAGGAAGCTGGGTTGTTGAAGTGAAGGGCCACTAGTGTTTGTTGGAGCTGACATTGCAGTGTGTTTTGTCGAAGGTCAATGACATCTATGGGTCTGTTCATCCTGGATATGCTTGTGTGTGTGTGTGTCTGCACACACATAGAGACACACACACACACAGGCCGAGTCAGTCCTGTTCTTGGCTCCAGCAGTGATCTGGCACTTCTCCTAGTTCTGCAGCCCCTGCCATGCATCCCTCTCTCCCTCCCTTTCTCCTGCTGCCTCTCCTCCTCCCATCCCTCTTTTCTCCCTCCATCCACACACCAGTGCAGATCAGCCTGCCCGGGCCTTGCAGGGTGTCAAAAAAAGAAAAAAAAGGAAATAAAAGAAAGAGAGCTGACTGGACTTTCACCCCAGCTCTCCCGGTATGCTTTCTTTCTTTCATTTCTGGCTCAGTTTTTAATGCTTTGCTATCATGTGATGGTAATACGGCAGCATTATGTACCCAAAATACAATATGCCACTCAAAAGATGTTGAACACATGGACTGTGAAGAGCTGTGACTAGTTACAGGCTGGAGCTGCAATCAACAAAGTCCATTCATTATTCCTTTGACAAAACCTAGGTAACCCCACAGCAGGGACAGACACATGTACCAACACACATGTAAGAATACCCTGTCTTCAATTTCTGTTTCAGTTCACATAAATCATGTAATAAGATTCCATCTGAGATAAGCGGAGTGCTCCCAACAAGGCCCTTTCCCCTCTTGGAGAGAGGCACAGCACTATAGAATGGATACAGCTGCGGTCAGAGAACAATCAATGCTACTGACTCTGTGTGTGTGTGGTTGTAACATGAATTTTAAATACTCTTCGGGAATCACTGAAAGCACATACTAGATATTAAATTTTAACGGCAACCTTGAATTTCCAGTAGCCTGAACAGGTTCTTTTTGAGGTGTAACAGCAAGGTCTCTTGCCGTAACAGGTGTGTACGGCAAGAGATAACAATGGGAGCGCATGTTCAATTAAACATATACCATCCATTGATCCATCCCTAGTAAGTGTGATACCTCCTTTGTGTGTGTATTTAGGTCTGGTTGGCTGCAGGTATTTTACTGCAACACCCAGATGGCTGTCATTGGTTCACTTAATGCTGCTGCACATATATCTTTCTCTGTCAAAACTGACAGTACCTCAGGCTCTTTGTAGGCTGTAAAGTCAAGGAAACAAGACAAGTTCAACTCTGTGACATACTGCCAGTAGTTTTGGTAACTCACACCTTGGTAAGTTCCTTTTTTTTTGTTTTTGTGGTGTGCAATCTGGTTCCATTTAGACTGAGCAAAGTCAGTTATTTTCATTTTGATAGCTGAAATTGTAATAATTGAAAGCGTGAATTCATTCACATCAGTGGAAACATTTCTTTAAAGGTTGTGTTGAGATGAGGAAGCATCTTATCACTTGAAACCTTCTGAATGGGTGTTCTCCAGTAGACTTTCTTTGTGTACAGGCTAGGATGAGCTGACCTGCTGCTCTTTGTGGATTTACACAATACAGATAGACAGTACATTGTTTATGCTGTCTTTATATTAGGCACTATAAAGTTAGTATGAAGGTGGAATACAGTGAATGAATCTAAGCAACATCAGCTTAACTTCAAATTCATCTCTGCTACACTTGATGTAATCTAACTCTGACCATGAAACCACAGCCACTGTCCACCGGCCACACACAGTCCTTTACTGTGAATAACCACAGTACTGCAAACTACCCTGTTTATCCTGCACTAACCTTTTTTATGCAACCTTTAAATAGCACAGTTAGTCTACAACAGGTTGTTTTGCAACATGAAAAAAAAATGTCACATGTACAGACACAATATCTGATTTTAAAACAAGAGGAATTACATGTAAGCTTTTCCAGTTTATCAAATACCACGGAACAGTCCTTACCTTTAAATATGACCTCCCTTCTTCCTCTTTCTTTCTCCATTGCGGAGTGAAGTTAAGTCTTGTTTTTTTCTCTTCCTGTGAAATATAGCAGCTGGACCTTTAAGCTAGCAACACACTGCTGTCTGATGTTTTTTGAGCTGATAGAAATGTTGCAAATGACCTACTTAAAAAATGTTACTCACTTTATGTTTGCTCCTCTTCAGTAGGGCTAGCTAAATGCTGAAGTACCGTAACCGTAACTTATAGACAGCTGCAGTCGGTCCAATGTTGTGAATAAAAATAATAATAAATAAGTTGAAACATCGGCCCACTTTAAACCCTGACTTTTGGACAGAGTTTTGTCTCTTTCATCTGTTGTTATGTGTCATCCCCTGGTGATTAATACATGAACAGGACTGCCTTTCAGGTGTTACTGTTTAGGCTCAAATTGGTTTGACGTTTGAAGGCTCGCAGTGAAGTGAAATAATAACTCCCTTCAAGTGCCCTAAACCAAAAGTAATGAGCCTGTTTTGAAAATATAAGGAATAGAAAGTACAGATATTTTTTAAAGTGCAGTAAAAGCAAGTAAAAGCTGTTAGAAAAAAATACTCAAGTAAAGTACAGATATCTGAAAATTCTACGTAAGTACAATAATGCTCTGCTGCATGCCTTGGTTTTAACAAGTCGTTATTCGAGTTACTCTTGCCTTCCTATCAGCGCAAAGCAGTCTGGCCTCATCAGGCCTCTGACATTAACAAGGTATTTTCACACAGAGAACTGCTGCTCACTGGACATTTTCTCTTTTGCAGACCATTTTCTGTAAACCACAGATATGGTTGTGTGGAAAAAAACCTCAGTTGATCAGCAGTATCTATTATAATTTTGCTTTGAGTTCCTGCAATGTGATTGACTGATTTTGCATTAATTAGGGTGGCTGTAGCTCAGGTGGCAGAGCAGGTCAGCCACTAATCAGAAGGTCGGTGGTTCGATCCCAGGCTGCCTCCTGGCTGCATGCCAAATATCCTTGGGCAAGATACTAACCCCATATTTGCCTACTGGTGGTGGTCAGAGGGCCCGGTGGCGCCTGTGTCCGGCAGCCTCGCCTCTGTCAGTGCGCCCCAGGGCAGCTGTGGCTACAATGTAGCTTGCCATCGCCAGTGTGTGAATGTGTGTGTGAATGGGTGAATGACTGAATGTAGTGTAAAGCGCTTTGGGGTCCTTAAGGACTAGAAAAGCGCTATACAAATGCAGGCCATTAATGAGCAGTGTATCTAAAAAAGTGGCCAGTAGGCATATAAATCAAGGCAAGATGCCATTCAGAGATCTATAGAAGCCCGTTTCTGCCACAAAAAAAAAAAAAAGGATCCATAACTCGAAATTTTGAGTTATTTTCTCGATATTTTGAGTTATTTTCTCAATATTTTGAGTTATTTTCTCAAAATTTCAACTTATTTTCTCCAAATTTTGACTTATTTTCTCCAAATTTCGACTTATTAACTCCAAATTTTGACTTATTAACTCCAAATTTTGAGAAAAGTAACTCGAAATTTTGAGTTAGCGCTGCCATTTCAGTAATCTACGTGAATGACGTCATTTCCTTGTTACCCGGAAGCTGAAGCCCTCAGGTACAAATGCTACAGCCAAGCTACCAGTATTACATCCAGTCATGAATGCACAGATTGCTGAGTATTTTCAAAAATGATGAAATCCTTGTGTTATGAGCTGAATCACATGGTGTTACTATCAGCAAACGTACTCGCGAAAGTGCCAATTTGTTGCGATCCGGTTTTGAGTGCGTGTTAGTCTGCGCCATATGCTTCCGGGTAACAAGAAAGTGACCTCATTCACGTAGATTACTGATTGGCAGAGCTAACTCAAAATTTTGAGTTATTAACTCGAAATTTTGAGAAAAGTAATTCGAAATTTTGGGTTATGTTTCTCGAAATTTCGAGTTACGCTTCTCGAAATTTTGAGTTAATAAGTCGAAATTTCAAGAAAATAACTCAAAATTTCGAGTTATGGATACTTGTTTTTGATACTTTTTTGTGGCAGAAAAGGGCTTCCATAGAGAACGAACTGGAAACGTTTCAAAATAAATAAGGTTTCTAGACTAGATATGCACATTTTACTTCAGCTTTACTTCAGTTAAAATACTGAACCGTGCACTGGACTATACGGAGATGATGAGATGAAGTGTATGTTTATCCAGCTGTGAAGACCTTGCATACATACACATAAAAAATGTTCTTCTAATAAAAAGTGTTTGATATTACTTTTAAATAGCAGGATAAACACACGAGCATGCTGGAAAACAACCACGGCTAGATGTTTCTTGAAATGTTTTTCGCAACAGCATGCTTGTTTTAATTTATGATGCTCTGATCCAAATACAATTGATTATGCAACTTACAGTTGGATTTTTCACTGGAGGTATCTTTCTTATCTGTTGTAATTCTTCTCAACCCCCGCTTCCTTATTTCTTCCACTTTCCTCTCCATTTCTTTTAGTCTCTCTATTCCCAGCCTGTCCTTAGTCAAGCAGAGAATCGATTTTTAAACAGGCAGGACTCTGGGGACCGAGCAGAGAACCATTATTGGCCTCGTTTAGGCTCCATTGCTACTACGATGGCTTCTCCAGACAATAGGACAGACTGTCATGGATACTAAATTGTAAATGCACATTCCAGGTGAAAACCGCTCAGGCCAGCATTTCCTTTCCTCAAGGAGCTTTGTTTTAAAGGGGAAAAAATAGACATATACAGTCTTTTTAGACAACTGTAATGCCTCTCTACACCCCATGTCACAATCAAAAGCAAGATAGGATGGGAATATAGCAAATGTATAGTCTTTTTTTCCGTGCTGCAAGCTACCTTTTTACCTTTCCAGCGCTGCCTTAGTTTTTGTGGAGTTGCAACATATGGTGATGTGTTTCTACTGCAGCGGCTGCTGATTCCTCATCGGGCACGCTGCGCTCCTGTACAGCAGCTGCATGTCTGTCAGGCAGCTGAAGCGTGCAGATCCAATCAAAGTCCTCATTTTCTATCTCGGATTGAAAGTTTCCATGAAAGCTTCTGTGGCAAACATTTTTCATGATGAACGTTTTATCGTGTCACAGTGAAGAGAGCACAGGTGGAATTAACAATCCCTCACTTCCATTAATTGTCCCCATAGTTCATGACAGTGAACCAGCATGCACAAAAGCAGCACCTCGCTTATTTGGAATTGAACCATAATTACTATACATGCCTGGATTGTGTAATAGAGTCCCAACTTGCATGTTTTCCTTCACACTGTTTTTCACACTGAGAAACAGAGAAAAAAAAAACTGAATTTGAGAAAGATTTCTATGACTATCTCTCTCTCATAATTCTCAAAGTCTTTTACCTAGAGGAGAAAGTGTTTTGTTTGAGTTGTCGCATTTTTAGACAAGTGTGCTGACACTTTAATATATACTTGGATGTCCTCTAACTTCAGATGTCAATATCAGACTGCAGTTTGGCAGATGAAAGATATTATGCTCCATGCCTAAAAAAATCAGAATCAATTTAAGCAAATCAATAACCATTTGGGGATATTTTTATTCACTTAAGTTGATGAGAGGATACAATTTAGCAGGTACTTGACTAGAATCTATTGCTGTTGCCTGGCTACATGACTCAGGTATCATGAGAAATTGATGTGTAAATTACAATGTGTATATAACAACTGTATATTTACGTGTTGATTATACAATAATAATAATAATAATAATAATATGAAGAACTTTATTAATTCCTTACATGCAGACTAGAGGGATCTTATTCCAGTTAAAAGTCCCTTTTAAGCTCGCCAGTTACCAGGTTAGTGTCCTGTTGTGTTTTAGATCTTTTGCAACCTGGGAATATATCAGCTAATCTGCTGACTAAGCCTCTGGGGTAGCCGGGCCAAGGCCTTCTCCTCTGTGCACCAGTCACTTTTTTATCGACAGAAACAAATTTTTAAAAGCTAATTAAAATCTTAAATCTTTTTTGAGTACAGTTAATAGTTGCACTTTGGCAAATTCATTCCGCCCTTTGCTCTTCGCTAACCACATACAGCTAAAATGTACAATAGTGCAACTGGTCAGTAAAACTATAAGAAGACTGTAAATAGAAACCAAACATGATATATCAAATATCTTGTCCCCTGGCTACAAATTCTGCATTGTTCTATACAGATATGCATTTATATAGATTAAACATGGCATGCCTCATTGGCATTAAGTGACCATTAGTTGCTTTTTTTTTATTTGTAAAATAGATTTAACAGTGTACTGTTTTGAAAGAGTTACTGATAATTGCTTTACATTTCAGCATGCATATTTACTATTATAAACTAAAAAAAACATGTTTGCAATGAGGAAAGAATATGTTAAATATAACATAATGCCTACAGAGTTCATTGAACTGCGCTGAATCTTTACTGATGCCAGAACAAACTGTGCACATTTGAGCTTGTTCTTGTAATGTAGCAATTAGAGCAATAACAAATCAGAATAATATAATAGCCACCCATCCATCCACAACCTGGACAGATTGCCAGTCTATGGTGCAGAGTAAAAAGTGCTTTAGATGAAACTTGTCAAATATCACATCAAAACATCAACATTCATCCATATTTAAAATGTTCTTTGTTTGTGTGCACACCCCAGTTTGTTTACCATTCAGTGGAAGTGGTGTGCTTGCATTTGCCAGTGTTTTTAGTCTACCTGCGTGTCAGTTGTGGTCCAGCAGCCCCAGTGGGGTGTGTACACTAAATGGGTGAGGAGAGCGTTGGCCCCTGCTCTCCATCAAAGGCAGCATTGACTAGAAGCATAAGGGCGTCTCTGTGGCCAGTCATCCTTGGACAGCTGACAATGGCCTGGGCATGGGAGACCTGGCTGAAAGCAATCAACAACTGCAGGAAAATGCTTCTCTGCTGGTGGAATGTGTGTGAAGTCAGACCTCAACAACCCACAGCCTTTACTCTTGACCGATCATGAGCAAACGGCTTTAGTTTGCCTTGAAGCTCTTCTAATTAATTATATACACAGCACTGCGTTTTATGTGCTTGAATGTGCTCTTTACGTGCATGTGCAGTCTCCGTGTGTTTATGTTCGAAGTTCAGAGAACAGCAGGGGTGTGGATTGGCTCAGGATCGTGTGGTAATTAATCTCACTCAGTGAAGAGGTGCGTGTTGGGACTGAGGCAGGGCATAGCTCACAGCACCTTGCTCGTTAGCTCTAACCACCTATGGCCAGCCTCTGGAGATTAACGAGGGCTGGTCATGGTCAAAAGCGGTCAAATGTGTTTCAACGAAAGCTCACCCGGTGTACCACCAAGCTTATTTTTTATTCCGAGGCAGTGATTCACATTACAACTGCACAATGCCGCTCATGGGGCCTGATTCACACTGTGACACATCTGGCAAACAGCAGAGCAAACACACATGTGCGCGCAGATGCCACATTGAGCAGCATGAGGAACAGGTAAACATACAGTAAGCATAGTTACAGTATGCTGTGCCATTTACTAGCTATCCCAGCATGAATCTCTTTGACACAGTGACACATAGAAACACCTATGACTCATTCAGTTGTGCTTGTCTTGTTCATCTTCATCTGGCTGCTCTGCTTGCTGGTGTCGCATTTGATGTTAGCGTAGCTAAATCTACAGATGAAGAGAAATAACGATGAAAGTTAGAGAGCTGCATTTGCACACAAATTCACATTCATTTTTTAAAATAATTTAGACTTTATCTTTAATTTAATTGAATTCAGTGTTGAACCTGCTTCCTGTTATCAGTAATGTCAGTCAGTTTATTTATCTCTAAGAGGGTAGCTTCAAAGGTAATTTTACAGTCACTGGCTGCTGATGCTCATAAATAATGCAGAGTTTTATAGAATAGATGGTGGTATACAAATACCATATATATATATATATATATATATATATATATATATATATATATATATATATATATATATATGTACACATTTCCATACACAACATCAGGGTTATGATCTGTATACAGATAAGAAATCTCATTTAATATTACGCAGTTATTACTCATGTAATATTGATCAAAAAGCACTTGGCCTGTTTTTGTGTGTGTGTGTGTGAGAAAGATTAAACCCTTGTATTTGCAGCAGTGGGATACACTCATCATCTATTCCTGAGAATAAATTGTCCTACCTGCACTTAGCAGAGAAAGCTAATGAGAGACCCTTGTGCTCTTTCTTGAAGAACTCGTCGTAATCAACGTCATACCTTGTTGGATAAATAGTCTAGGTTGAATTTGTTCACTTTTACATATGTTATCTGTTTCACATTTTCACTTGGACCATCTATTTTGTTATATTAGAAACAGTAGACGACATAATGTAGAAGTTAGAGCTAAAAGGAAGCAGCAGGGATAACTCCATAACTCCATGGACGCAACAAGATTTGGATAAATTATTTTTAGGTCAGAGTCACGTCTTATGATGTACTTTACCTAAGACCACAGTGTGGTCTGCCTTCAAATTAGATTAAATCTCTAAATCACATGATCAATCACCCATGGCTTTCTATGCCAAGATGGCGGCGTTTTCCTTCTCTCTCTTAAGATGGCACAACCTCATCCTATATCAGCAAGGTGTTTTTGGCCTGTAATTATGTGAATTTGTGTGCACTGCCTTGAGAGATAAGAAAAAATTGGAAATGAGAATAACATACTCAGGTCTGATGGAAGCACACACACACACACAGACAACATGAACAGAACAATGGGGAGAGGGGGGGGGGGTGTTAGCAACCAATAGCCTGAGGTGATAATTGAATTTGGGAGGAGATACTGCTATCCCGTAAGATACAGTCCCGTAACAATGGCAACAGACACTAAATTCCTCTGCTACTTTGTCAGGGGTGAGTCAGAAGGTGGTGGAGGGCCATGCCCCTCATTTTCTGGTAAAAAACAGCAGGCAAACGGCATGTGTGCTACTGTGGGTGATGATGTGTGCATGCTTCATGCATCGCTGAAGCGTGGATCTCACGCCATGCCTCTGTGTGTGCCTCCTCAAACACACCTGCTCCTGATGCCTCAGAGAAAAAGCTTGGCTCTTAACTATACAAGCAACAGAGCAGTGTCATATTAGAATAAACGGATAGTACATATTGTGATTCACTTACATGCTGTACTTTTATATATTTTTAATTTTTAAAACCATGAAATGTTTTTTATTGGGCACTTTGAAATTACCTTTCGAGCTTTTTTCTTGTCCTGGATGTTATATAGCTTAATACCTTCAGAAGAAGTCGGTCAGGCTAATAAATGTTTACCTTGTATGTTTAAGTCAAACTCAAGCTTTCTTTGTTTAACCATAAAAGTGTTATGGTGTACGTTTCCACTGAGCA
This sequence comes from Neolamprologus multifasciatus, assembly GCF_963576455.1. Taxonomy (NCBI): domain Eukaryota; kingdom Metazoa; phylum Chordata; class Actinopteri; order Cichliformes; family Cichlidae; genus Neolamprologus; species Neolamprologus multifasciatus. The sequence goes on from NC_140454.1 coordinate 13,954,311, forward strand.
TCATAAAATGATGAATGAAGCATCGAGGATTGCAAAAACATTTAATAGAGTCTACACTAAGGTAGTCAAAGAGCTGCTTTACTGAGTTTACATGCGGATGTCTAATGTGTGTAGTTTCACTCAGTCATCAGTCTGTCCTAAAAAGCACGCTGAGAATCTGTCCTGTGGACCGTTCTTGTTTTTAAGTTCCTTTTTTAGCTCTCTTGTGTTGGGTTAAACAGAAGTGACAGGAAATGAGGTGGGTTTTGGGTGTTTCTGGTTTGTTAGGGGCTGCATGTGAAATGCACAATCCCTCTCTGTGTGTGAGGATAGCAGGCTGGTGATGTCATGGCTGGCAAGGCCCAAACTGAGATTGTGAAGGCGTAACGCGACCGGGATTCAGAGCAGGGTCACTAACATTGTTCTGTTGAATTAGGCTGTAACGGAGGGGCAGCTCCCCATCCCCACTTTGTTTAGTGACTCAACTTTTTACAACTAATTACGGTTTTGTTGTCTTTTTTGTGCCTGATGCCAACGATTGAGAGCTTAAAGCAAAAATATTAACAGGAATTATGGGACGATAGAGACCAGAGTTAAACTGATCATTTTATAGTTACATGGTGCTCATTTTAGCCTCCATGATAGTTGATATAGCAGAATGCTTTAACACTGAATACCAGGCTGATCACATGACCACAGACCGCAGAAATACAGTGAGGACACAAAACGAAAGAGAGACAGCAAGCTAACTATAGAGTAGAAAAAAGAAAGGTACAGTATGTAAATAAACTACCACGCTGTGACAGTATTGAAATCTTTCTCTGTGCATGTGGTCCCTTGACTTTTCAGTTTTTTACCTTTTTTGTTTATTTTTTAGCTTTGTCTCCCTTGCTGTTTTGAACTTAAACAGTATCGCTGCATTAGTTGTGGAATACGTTTATCTTTAAAGAGGTATAAAGTCATTAAGACTACTATAGTCTGGGGATATATTTTGGAGAGGTGATTACATAACCATAAACCATCATAGAGTTACAGCTGAGGCTAAAAACACACATTCACAACTCTCTAGCTTATTGCCATTAAAGAAACAAAAAAAGGAGGAGCAAATCAGCTGTGGTGTTTCACAGGAATTTTATTGGCATAATGGTGTTTATTGACTGAGAGTTGTTTCCTAGCAGAATGTGATTGAGGAGCAGAGAAAGAGTTCTTTTTTAAAGTAGGAGCTGTGAGTGCCGTGTAAACACACGCTGAGAGAGGCCCCTTTCATTAGCTATGCTAATCTGCAGGGCACGTGACTAGCTGTGGATTCCAAGGTCCCTCCTGGCCCTGTCTCTCTTAGTTTTTGTCTTCAAAGAGCCTATCTTTTCCTTTCAGGTTCATTGGGTCAGTTCCGTGTGTGTTGTTTTATTCATTTCTATGCAGTCTGATTGAAAGGAACATTATCGAGCTATTGCTCAATCTTCCCATCCTGTCCTAAAGAATTTTGGTTATCTGGTACTAAAGACATACTCCTACACAAGTAGATATAAGAGTTTCTTTGCACCACGGAGTCAACTCTCACCCCTCCTTTGTTATCCGTGCTTCAAAAGAAACAACACGAGGGATTTCTGTCTACCTTTGGATAAAACATAGGAAAAAGGAACTAGCAAGGAGTAAAAAATAAATAAAAAATCTTAGACGTAAAAGAAATTGAGCATTTTGGGAATTAGATTTCACATTCTTGCCAGGAGTCAGACATAATAATAGGGAAGCAGAAGCCAGCAGCTGGCTAACTTAGCACTAGACTTAAAATAAGGCATAAGCTCCTTTATATTTCACTAACATTTCATTAACGGTTCATAAATATGTTTTATCTTATGTCATGCCTTTAAAAAGTCTAAAACGAATGGAAATAGGAGACACTTTAGAAGCTTCTGGTCTAAAACAATGTTGATCTTAAGCACTGAGAGGAAAGTTGAGCAGCACCAGGCTAATGATTTACACCGCTAATGCTAAGTGATCCAAAACAACTAATGAGAGCATATAACTTATATGGGTGTTTAGACCTTATACTTGAAAGGAAATTATAATTTCATTATAATTTAAACGAGGCTTTCTTGTCCAAAATTTCATGCTCTTAACAGCTATCAGGTCAGCAGCAGCTTGCTGGGGGTTTGAGTCAAATTATATTTTAGCCAGAAGCTAAACAAACACATTTCGAGACCCTGCAAATGCACTCTATTTTGCACCTTGCATGTTTACCACAGTTCTGTAAGCATTCATATTTAGGCATGCAAAAAGGGGGTCTTAAGATTATCCTAATCCTAAACATGTCAGTGGCAAATTGGGTGATGCTAACAGGTTAAATGGTAACTAATTTACTTCCCAATTGTGATTCTTGTTTGATGTCTCGAAAAATTTATTACATAGTTGAATATTGCCATGAGTATAACCTTTAAGCTAATAAACAGTTACTTTTTAAATTTATACAGCAGCTGCAGCACTATTTCAGGACCTGGCTATTAAGGGGTAATTACTACATGTTAGATTATGTCATTTACTCAGAGAAGATGAGAGGTAGAGAGCGAGTCACCTCCATTAATTAATATAATAAGCGTCGATATAAGAGGTATAGGTGGGATATTTCCTACATCACTTTGAGTCAGAAGGTGATCATTTTAAATTGCCTTAAGGTCCCACCTCCTCCCAACCCTCTTGGTTTTTAATGAAAACGGTGATTAAACTGGTCGTTCTTACACATGTAATTATTTCTTTATTGATTTGTCAGCATCTTATGGAATGGTGTTTCATAAAATATATCCCTTTAATGATAACTTGTCTGAATTTCAACCACGAAAGAAAATCAAGAATGACCCCCCCAGGGGAATGTGGAAATTGGTACGTTGATCTAAGTGTGTGAGTATGTTTAAGTTGGTGTGCAAATATTTGCACAAAAGTGTGTGTGTGCGCGCTCTCTGTAGTTTTTGCAGAACATCCCTCCCCACTGACACTTACTCTTGTCTAGTAGTACAAAGAGGTACTTGATCTCATGTAATGGCAGTGACTGATGGCTCTTTCTCTCTCTCCTGCCATCCCTATTCTCCCTCCTTTGCTCTTTTTAGGCTGTGAGGACGGGGGGAAGATGAGACCTCCCAGCCCTCTGATGATCCTGCTGTACATCACCCTGTCCAAGAGTGTAAAGGTGGTCTCTAAGAGAGGCTCAGGTATTTTACTCCTACTTCTTATGTGCATGCACAGCCTCTGTGTCGCTGTTTTCATGCATGTGTGTGAGTAGACTCCAATGTTTACAACTGCTAATATTAATGGTCTGCACCACTGGCTGATTTAATTTGAAGACTTATAGTCAATTTTTATGATTAAATTGTTTTGTGTAGTTGTTTGTTAAGTTCTGTCGGTGCTAAATATCAATAGTCTAGAATTTATGTTGCAGTTATTATGACTATTAGACTGTGTTCAGCCTGTGAAAATGTATTGTTTCTTGATAGTAATTGAAAATAATCCACCACTTAATTCTGCAGTTGTCAAAAACTGGTAATAGATAGGTAATTGCTAAGAATCTAACAATGGAAAGCAGTTCACCTGTTACTGTTTTGTTTTTTTGTATTTGTCTCTAAGGTGAGGAGTAGGGCTGCCACAAACGATTATTTTGATAGTCGACTAGTCACCGATTATTTTTGCGATTAGTCAACTAATCACATCATCATCCATTGGACGTAAAACGTACAGCTTATTGCACCAGCATGCATCTGCTCTTACATAACTATCATTAGCTTACAGCTTTAAGTGTTTAAGGTATGTGCTAACTAAAAATAAAGACAAGATGATAGTTTGTTAAATTTTAATGAAATTTGCAGATTGTTTCGGTGAAGTTTAATAAACTCCTTGCTATCTAAAATATAACAGGACACCGGAGTAAATTCTCGAGTATCTCACACTTCTGATAATCAGTTGTCTGCTTGACGTTTATTCAGCTGTGTAAAAACTATAACTTTAATCTCAGCCAAACCGATTTACTCAGGAACAAATAAAATACTAAAAAAGGCCAAACAATAACATTTTTAAGTTATCTAAGTGACTTATATATGTTTAACCTGAGTAGCGAAAGACGGCGGTGGGTTTGAAAACAATTTGCTGGGAGTCCGGTGTTCTCACGGCTGTAGTGAGCCTTGCCCCCGGCTAGCTATCGAGCTAGTGGGTAACAGACGTCTCCGAAAACGTCGGAGCGCTTTTGAAAATATGTGATGTCTTGATAAACTGAGCAGATATTTGAGGTTTACACAGCTACATTCTTGCCTGAAAATATGTTAAACGTTTATTTTGTGACCCAGAAAGAATAATAAGAGTAATATTAAAACTAGCTAGCTGCCGCCATTGTTGGAAACTGAGCAGGGCCGCGCTATGAATTCTGGGACAGAGCTACTTCTTCTTCTTTGCGGTTTAACGGCAGCTGGCATCCTTGTACATGCAGTGCTGCCATCTTCTGTTTCAGTCTGTTATTACACTCTTAAATCCTACTACTTATTCCTGCGTCTTTTGTGATCTTACAAAGCTTCAAACGACGCGTCGACTATTAAATCAGTCGTCGACGATCGTCGACGTAATCGTGACTAGTCGACTAATCGTGGCAGCCCTAGTGAGGAGTATGTGACTTGACACACAGATTTATAGCATAATGGAGAATTAGCAAGATCTACCTCAATAAAAAAAGAATGACAGCTTCCAAATGATCCAACTGCTCAGTGACTGGGTCACCAAGGGTTAATATGATACTCATTATGGCTCTAAATGCCAGCAAATTGAACATCAATTTTGAGGAAATTCAAAGGTCAAAAAAGAAAATAGAGAGCAAAAAGACTGAAAGTAGAAACTTTTCATGACATGAAGTCTGGTGTAAGGAAAACAGCTGACACTCAACACTCAATGTAGAGCTTGTTGGCGGTGTTGGTGATGGTCAGAAAATCCTTTCAAACATTTATTTGATGTCATTTCTACATTAAACAAAATACTTTTCTATTGTAGCTAGTAATCTAACATTAATACTTGCTTGAATCCATAAACACATTTGTTTCATATCTATGCTACTTAAGCAAAGATTCAGTGAATGAATCTTTAGGATTTGAGAGAAGAAGAAATTCATTGGTTCTTTCTCTGACCTACTGTGAAAGTATGAAATGCCTCTTAGTATAGCATGAACACCATGACGGTGGTGCCACAGCTGTCTGTGTGCATGTCCGCTAGGAACTGTAATCTGTTGGTCTTTGTGTGCTTCTGTTTACCTCTGTGTGGATGTACTGCAGCCATGCAGGCATGTCTGAAGATTTAAAACATGACCTTTAGCTTCTATATTTATAGGAAAGCACACTCCCTGGAGTGAAAGGGCAACTATCAATGAGTATATGTGCTTTAATATCCAGTTACAGGTATTGTCAGTGACACAGAATGCAATGCAATTTAAATGTGTGTTTTTTGCAAAAGGAGTTCTTTTAGAAGTTTCTTGGCATAGTTGACTAATCACCAACATGTTAGCTAGCCAGACGGGCCAGCATGAGCTACAATCTAATAACTTGCTTATTGAATTGAATCATTTCACTCAATAAAAATTTGTGAACTGAAAAACCACTCCACATAAGTACACTTGTTATAGTGTCAGCACGGGTATGCACAGTCTTTTCAAAATAATGATTTTACCATTTTGATAGTAAGAATATTTTAACTTGACTGCTGTTATGTCCTGGTGGATTGTTCACATTTTTTAAATTCTACAAGAAAAAAGTATCCAAGTTAATAAAAATACATTTATGAAGGTCATGTAAGAAAATTGTGTCTGCTCGTTGGTTAAATGTGCCATTGTGTTAACTTGTATGAATTATGCATCTCATTGATTAAGTGTCTGTGGATCTCTGTTCCTTCAGACTGAGCGTCTGGGTTCTCCCAAACTGGATTTGAATGTCACCAACCCTTTAAATGGCTCAATGCCACATTAATATGGATAGCATAGGTGCTGTCCTTCACCTGCTCATTGACTAGGTTCTGTATCACACATTGTGATAATTTAGGTGTAAAACTGGTGTCGTAAAGCCAGTGTATCAACTATACCTACTTAACTAATCAACTATAGGGCACTGTGTCTTGAATATCATCTCATTTATGTGCTGCCACCATCAACATTATACAAGATTCCCACTATTAAATACCCCTGTCGCAACAAACCAGTAGAAAAGTACCTATTAGCAATATCTATGGGAGTAATAACAACTGATCATGACCGTTTAAATAGATGACACTAAACTACTACACTCCCACAATTAACAGGAGAGCATTACTTCAATGCAGACCCACACAATGGCTGTTGAACATCTCTGATGGAAATAGGCAGGGAAAATAAGATCTAGAAAGTTTGTCAACTTTCTAAACACCCCTTGAAAATATACGATGCATATTTTATGAGTATGCAGAATTAAAATGATAAAAATGGTACATTCTTTTACGGCAGTGTTGCATTAAAGGCATTGGTAAATGCAGTCATTAAGCTACACTGAACTTTAGATCAATAACATGTAAAAGTGGTGCTTGGCCTCGTACAAGTGGTGACCTTACTTACATGCAAATGAGTATGAAAATGATAATAAAATAGTGTATTCAAAATACAGCCAGTGTCTCAGACATTCAAAGTATACTTTGTAGGTCAAGGTGAGAGCACTTATGCATTGCTAGTGATGTGTTCCACCGTTCATCTTTGACTGGATAAACCACGCCCACAAAGCCATTGTTTAAATGTTGTTTAAAAAATGAATGTTAGACAGTAGGGTAAATGAATTTCAGTCATCAATTTGATCCTTTAATCAGTTTTGTAAGTGCACAACAAATATTTATTCTGTGTTATTATTATCAATCATTTTTCTGTCTTGTACATAATTACAAATAAGATTATAACGAGTTCTCTGTGTTGTGCTTAGAGTACAGTCAGTCAGTGAGTGACTAAGTTGAAATTGCTTGACTCCATGTTTTTGCTTGTGTGTCAGTTTTGTATGACCCTATCCACATACACTAGTACCTGTGTGTTTGTATGATTTGGTCTGTGGAGGATTTTGGCATAGATCAGAGTCAGGATTACACATCCGGTCAATCGTGTATTCCTCTGGGGCCTTCGGTCAATTATTGATGGCGGTAAACTCAATATTACCTCTCAAGTGTGGGGTCAAAGACGTCTGACTGACACAATGAAGGTAAGCTAGCCTTTTTGAAAGACTGCGCTCGCCTCTCTGCCAGCAACTCAAAGGGAAGCCTGAAAGATTATAAAAAGATTATCAATTAAGTCACGGGGAAAATCAAGCTCACAAAATGGACACTGTCATTTTAGCTCCATTTTTTTCTCTGTCTCACACAAACTAATGGAACATCCAGCAGTACTGAATTTGGATGGTAAATCCATCAATAAATAATGCCTTTTTTATTTGTGTTCAAAAAGAATAATGAAACAGAGTAAACAACTCATTGCTGCAAGTTTGTAAGGATAATATTAGTGTAGTTGCTTGCATGAAATTAACATTCCATTCATTATTTACCCTGAGCAAAATTTTGTTTTTGCATCTGTTTCTCTAAATGGAAAATGGTGCTGAAATTAATCTTTTTACTTACCTATTTATTTATTGTTTTATTTTGAATAATTGATTTTGCCCGAAGGCAATTAACTCAAAAATGGTTTAATTGAAAAATGTATTTTCCTGCACCTTCAGCTTTGATCACTGGCTGCTGACAAGCTGAAGGGAATTGAGGTTAAAGATGAAATGTAGTGGTACAGAAGATTAATTTGCAGATAAAGCCACATGATAGGTGATTGTTTTCTGGCTCAGAGGTTTGGGATATTTATCTTCTTGGGCTGGAGATAAAGAGATTGAGCACACACTTCCATGGCTGCTCTCAAATTAACAAATCACCATCCCTGAACTGGGTTTTCCAAACCAGTCCGAAACAGAAATTTTGGAAGATAAACTTTGAGACAAAGAAAGAAAAACTTGGGCTACTCTTCTAATGAATTGTTTGTGGGGCATTCGCATTCCGATGGGAAAACTCTATTGTTTTCATGGGGTTACAGAAAGAAGAATTTGACTGCACAACCTTGAATAGTTTCGGGTTAGAATCAGTTCTGAGGGCTTGATTAGCCCTCAAGAGATACTGTATGAAGCAACAATACAATTGATTTTTCCCTCCCAATGTTTGGGTGTCATTCCCAGCGTTCCCCAAAATTCTATAATTATTCAATGTGAAGCCTGCATTTCCCAGAATAATGAGTTTCCCAAAGGTCTGAAAGCTGTATTTGTCTCTTTTTCCCTCGCTCTTTATGACACACTTGGTACTACTCATGCTTTTAATGACCCTTCAAGCGCAGAAGAATTATATATCAATTGGGGTAGACTATTGTTTTTGGTTGGGGAGTTTGGTTTGTGTGGTGTGCACCACACAAACCAAACTCCCCAACCAAAAACAATAGTCTACCCCAAAACAATAGCTAACATGTGGAAGCAAGTATGAGCTGTTTATACACAGATCTTATGTTTTTGACCGACACATGCTGTGCTCCTGCAAATGAGGGTTTGTTACTCCAGGCATTGTGCTCACCTAGGTGTTATTTTGCACTGGCATGACCAGAGTAATGCTGACTCTGCCTGAGAGTCAATACCGGTGACAGAAACAAGCTGTCCATCAAGCTCCAGTTGTCTCTGTCTTGGTCTGACCTGGCCTAGTCTGACCTAAACAGGCCCGCCTCAGTTTCCTGGCCACAGATCGGCCCATAAAGATCCAGACTTTAATCAGAGAAGACAGGGACTGTTTAACTGGGGTCTTAGTCGTCTTACAAACCCAATTATCAGTTTGCAGCTCCGTGGATAACACATTTATAGACAAAACAACAAACCTCTTGGTCTGCACACTGCAACACAATACATTGTTAAACTGTGTAAAAGTAAAGTAAGAGAATGGGGATAGTCAACATTACCCATGGTGTCTGAGTATTGCTGAAAGGATAGACGGATTAAGTCATTTGAAAAATAGAATTGTTACATTGGTGATCAGTTTTCTATTAAAGCTGTCAACTATATTCAACTATATCTTTTTCCTTTAATTAGACTTCTCAAGCATATAAAGTGGCTCTTTTTTTAAAGGTTGTTGTCATGCAAAATAGTTCTTAATTTAACATTTTGGACCATGGAAGCGTCCCATAGGAATATGTAATTTATTCCTTGATTTATTACAAACACTGTACAGGTAAAATGGATCCAAAAATGTATCCATACGGTTGACATCAAGTAGACATCTTATATACATCTATTTTATAAGAAAATATCAAGTTACTGGTTTATTGGCCATATTGTATGTATTTTTAGAGAAAGAAAATACTCTCTGTATTTGGTGAAAATGATCTAACCCACTGTTTTCTACTAGGAAACAATAAAGTGGGATGTTTAATTCCTTTTGATCTACAGTGTCACTTCAGATATTTCTAGTGGACTTAATGTTGTTATGTTGTTGGGCAGTTTTTACCATTTACACATCCTCGCTGGTGAAACAATATACTTTGTGTAGTGAGATGATCACTATCTAGCATTATCTATCCAGGGAGCATCCAAAGTAGTTTGCACTGTGTGAATTTTGGGCACGTATGGACTGAAAACAAAATGCTAATTTAGACATTTCTCTGTTGATCCTCTCAAAGACCTTGTGGCACTGCACTGTCCACTGGACTGAATCAGAGTTGCAGCAGCAAACAGTCAAGAAAATGACAACTGAGGAAACTGAGAGGCTGAGGATGAATGGGCAGCGGTTGAAGTTGGCCAAATAAACCAAATGAACCTCTTCAGTTTTGGGCCCTGGACATATAATGTTTCCTAAGTGTTTTCAAACATGCTTGCTCTCTTCCAAAGTAATATCCTTCCAAATATTCACTTTTCAGGGTGACAATATAGTTATGAGGTATAGGTATGACATTATCAAGGATGACGTGACATTTCAAACAGTGGGGACTCAGGAAGTGGTTCAGTTGGTTCTGAAGAGTGGCTACCTGAAAGTGTACATGCGGTTTGTGGGATAAAGAAGGACAGACAGGTCTTCCTGCTTTGCAAATTATGTATATTAGCAATGCTAAATGCTAGAAAGGTTGCGCTTTGAATACGACCAACATCCAGTTCAAAATTAATGTTGAATTCATAATATTTTCACAAGCATTGCAGTCCATGTCGCTTTTCAGTGACTTTGTCCAATAATTCTATTACTATACATGAAAGCCAACATTCGAGGTCTTTGGTTATTGTCCATCAATATTTCTGTCAGGGTTTCTGGGTCGTTGACCCAGTATTTTCAGTTCACGTTCACCGTTTATCTACTGCCTGTTCCACTTCCTGTTTTATTGTGTTAGCCTTAGTCTGTGTGCATTATGTTCAGTCCTCTTCCCATTTACCATTAGTTCATTATGTTCAGCTGTTCACTCACCTGTCTCCAATCGTTGTCCTTGTTAGTCATGTATTTAAGCCCTCTCTTCCCTTCAGCCCTTGTCGTGTCATTGATGTTACGTTGTCGTTTCCGCCTGCCTTCAGTCAGCCAGCCATTCAGTCAGTCCTTCCTTCAGTCAGTTGTCCAGCCAGCCATTTCCTACCTCTGTTCTGTTTGTTCACTCCATCGCAATAAACACCAACCTTCACCTACCTACCTGTGAGTCCAGCGTTTGGGTCCTCTTCCTCGCCTCCACTCAGCAACCCCTGACAATTTCTTAGTCAAAAACAGGCTGCTGGGTTGATTCAAAACAGGTAAATGGGAGGAAATTAAGTGAGTCATAATTATAATTTTGACTTTAATCATAGATTTACTAAGAGAACTAGATGACTTGTTAGATGTGAAATTCCAATTAACATGGTCTTCATTCCTGTATTTAATGCTAATTTTTTATTGGTCTGTACACTCAAAAAAATAACTCTTTGAATAAACATAAAAAAATCATGGAAAGAATTTCCACGTAATTAAATTGCTTTATTTTAGCATTATGCAAATCTGTTATTCCAACTTAATGTACTTGAGTTGGACTAACTTGATTAATTAATGATGAATCAACTGTTGTACTACAGTTGTGTCCAACTTATTTTAATTGATTTGATCCAACCCATGCAAATTACGTTAGTGCAACAAAACATGCTTATTCGTAATAGAAATCCATTTATTAATCCATTTATTTTAAGTTCATTTAAAGAGTTATTTTTTTGGAGTGTTCAACAAAGTCTAGAGTCTGGTTAACATAAAATGTTAATGGATTTATAATAACTTGCACTCCATCCATCCTCTTATCTTTACCAGGGTTGCAGTGAGGCTGGGGCCTATCCTAGATGTGATAGTGTGGGAGTCGGAATTGACCCTGTGCACGAGAAAATGCTAACTTCCTGGTTTGAGACCGGATGTGGGGTTGTACATTTCCGGTAGCTTTACTTTGCGGTCAATCGCTACTGCGAAGATATACTCCAAAATCATGTCCAAAACTCGAAAACTGAAAGATCGCGTTAAGTTACAAAGAGCAGAAGGTGGGAACACTCACCACTGTTGTGTCATAAAAAAATCTAATGATCAATTTTGACGTTTAAAGAGTTTAGATTGATCAGTTGTTTACATCACTCAACACAAGCAGAACTGCATCACTGCAGCAGAAGACGCATCGTCCACATTCAGAAGCACATCTCTGTATAGTGACTGGTCTTATGATTTAAACAGGCAAATGTTCAGCATTCAAACTACAGGTGAAGAATAGTCAAACCAGATGTTTCCCGTTATATCGAGATCAGCTCATCAAGTACACACCTACACAGCATGTTAACAAACCGTGAACAAAGCCACACAAAAAATGAATGATTGCTGGTAAGGGTTTCTATACATTAGTATTTACGAAGGGTATGTTGTGACTTACCTTCAAAATTACAGCGGTCCCTCGCTAATAACGCGGTTCACCTTTCACCTCGCTGTTTCGCAGATTCTTTTAGTGCAAGTTTGCATGCTTTTTTTTACATCACATTGTGTCCTGATCGCTGCAGGCGATCTCCTCCATGACGTCTCTCCTGTACAGTACAGAATCACTGCATCGATCGCCAGCAGTGTGACTCTGAAGAGCAGTACTGTATGTCTACGGTGTCCACAAAACGTTTTGCACCGTCAAAAAATAAAATTGGCAACTTGATTTCACCTATTGCTGGTTATTTTTAGAACATAACACCCGCGATAAACGAGGGACAGCTGAGAAATATAACATTTGAATCCCTTTTCTATTTTGCTCTGAGGCACGGGGGGGAAAATATCGACAAGTCGATGAACATCGTTTACAGATATATTGGGTAAATGCCCGAGACATCTATAGAGATGTAAATCGCCGCTTGATTCATTCATTTGCTTAACTTGTTTTGGACCGTAAACAAGGCGCGAATAGGACACCGGAAACAAAGCTCCCCACAGGAGTTTCCGCACCGGAAGTAGCATATGCTAACGTGCACATAGTCAATACTGGACAGGTCACCAGTCTATCACAGAGAGACAGACAACCATTTGCCCTCATGTTCACAGATATTTTAGAAACACCAATTAACTTAACCCTAATTACTGCATGACTTTAACTGTGGCAGGAAACCAGAGTACCCAGAGAGAACCCACTGCAAACTTGGCCAGATTGCGGATTTGAACCCAAGACCTTCTTGCTGCGAGGCAACAGTGCTAACCACTGTGCCACCGAGCTGTCAATCTAGACTTCAAAAAAATGGGGAAACTATGATTACAAGGTTTTATATAGAATTTTAAAAAGCACAATAAATAGCTGAGGCATATACGTAGTGTATGTATGGTTGTCTGTCTCTTCTAACCCCAGTGATTTTCCTGTGGTTTGAACTCTTGTGTGATCTTGTGAATTTTGTGAATCCAGGCAACTAACCACTCTTACTAGATTGTATCATGTCATCTCAACAAGAATAAATTAAGTTGCTGGATTTCATGCAGATCCTACATGATTTAATTATGTTCATGAAATTATTTTGTTCACATTACAAGTTTGAATTTTGTAAATTTAACAACCACCCAATTTCATTTTTTTTTTGAGTGTATTGGCTCCAGGTCAGCATGGCCATCTACTTCACTGAGCCCAGTTTTACAAAATCATAACACAAAAGAAATTAATATTTTCTCACTCTGTATGTCTGACAAGATTAGAAAATGTCAGAGTAAGATATCTGAGCATATCGACATTTTTGGGATTTTGCCCTCCTGTGAACAGTCAATCTAATCAGCGATAATATAGCAAGCAGGAATGAGCCAGCAGACATCTCAGAATCCACTCAACTCACTCTGGGTGCACTGTCCCCTGTTATTCTCTTCTTGTGGGCCAATTGTTTTTTGTGGCTTGCTTTGCATATTGCTCATTGGTGTGACTAATCTACAGTGGGTGAAATAATTATTTGATCCTCTGCTGAATTTGAAGGTTTGTCCAATTATAAAGAAATGAACAGTCTGTAATTTTTATGGTAGTTTCATTGTTAATGCAGAGAGACGGTATATCAACCAAAACGCCAGAAAAACTCCCCACATTACAGAAACATTCTATAAATTGATTTGCATGTTATTGGATGAAATAGTTATAATAATCATAATAAAGTGTGAATAAATATTTGATCACCTTCAACAAGCCACAGACTGGCTGTGTGCCACAATGATCATGAGAAAAGTGGTCGGTCAGCCCAAAACTACATGGAAGAAGCTTAGAAGGCAGTCGGGACCACAGTCACCCCATAAGGACACCATTCCAAATATTCACTTTTCAAGGTGACAGTATGTATGGCATTATCAAGGATGATGTGACATTTCAAACAATCAGTACTCAGGAATTGGTTCAGTTGGTTCTGAAGAGTGGCCGCCTGAAGGTGTTTATACTATAATGGACTGAAACCTTTCAGTACCCGGAAGATCCCCCTGCTCAATAAGGCACATGTAGAGGCCCTTCATAGGTTTGCCAGTGAATATCTAAAAGATTCAGAGAAAGTGGTATGGTCAGATAAAACAGAAAATTAGTTCTTTGGCATCAATTCAACCCACTGTGTTTGGAGGAGGAGAAATGCTGAATATGACCTAAAGAAAACCACCATCACAGTCAAGCATGGAGGTGGAAACATTATTCTTAGGGGCTGTTTTTCAACAGGACCTCAACCCATTAAGGAGCCAAGGGACTGGACCAAATACTGCTAAATTTTGGACAAGGATCTCCTTCCCAATATCAGAACAGTGAAGATGGGCCGTGGATGGGTCTTTCAGCATGACAGTGACTAAAAACATACCACCAGTGCAGCAAAGCAGTGCCTAAAGAAGAAGCGCATTAGGGTCATGGAGTGACCTAGCTGGTCTCCAGACTTGTTTCTTATAAAAAGTATGTGGAGGGAGCTGAAGCTTCAAGCTGATCAAATACAGATCAAATACTTGTTTCACTCAATGAAACACATACCCATTTATAACTTTTATGTAATGTGTTTTTTGCTGGATTGTTGTTTGATATTTTTTCTATCTCCATTAAAATTGAACTACAGTTAACAAAAGTGAGCAAACTTAAAAGATCAGCAGATAATTAAGTTCAGTAACTGTTAGAAATATGGTATCTAATCAGATTCTTACTCTGGACGGCATTACCTTGGCCTCCAGTAACACTGTGAGGAATATTGGAGTTGTTTTGACCAGGATATGTTCTTCAAATCACATATTTAACAAATATGTAGGACTGCTTTCTTCCATTTGCACAACGTCTCCAAAATAAGAAACATTCAGTCATAGAGTGATGCAGAAAAAGTAGTTCATTCATTTATTGCTTCTAGGCCTGACTATTGTGATTTGTTATTACCAGGATGTCCTAAAAACTCCCTGAAAACCCTTCAGTTGATCCAACATGCTGCAGCAAGAGTACTGACAGGGAAAATGAGAGGATTTTTCCCCCATATTGGCTTCTCTTTATTGGCTCCCTGATAAATCCAGAATCAAATTTAGAACCCTTCACCTCACATACTAGGTCTTTAATAATCTTCTCTTAATCTTCTCTTAAAGACATCATAGTACTGTATCATCCAAATACAGCTCTTTGGTCTCAGACTGCTGATTTACTTTAAAATATTCTAGGAACCAAAAGTAGAATGGGAGGCAGAGCCTTCAGCTTTCAGGCCCTTCTTATGTGGAACCAGCTTCCAGTTTGGATTTGGGAAACAGACACCCTCTCTACTTTTAAGATTAAGCTTAAAACTTTCCCTTTTGCTAAAAAATACTGTATTGGATCAGGTGACTCTGAATCCTCCCTTAGTTGTCCTGCAATATGTGTAGGCTGATGGGGGCTTCACATGATGAGTGTTTCTTCTTCACAAACCTTTTTTCATTCATGTGTTTTACACATGTGTGGTTTCTTCCTGTTAAAAGGGAGTTTTTCCTTTCCACTGTTGCCAAACTGCTTGCTCATAGGGGTCATATGATTGTTGCTGTTTTCTTGTAGGTCTTTACCTTACAATATAAAACACCTTGGGGCAACTGTTGTTGTGATTTGGTGCTATGTGAATAAAATTCAATTAAATAAAATTGATTTATTCCCCACTGTGTTGCTAGTCGGTTTTTGATGAGACAACCAAAGTACCTTTAAAACTCAACAATTGGGATCGTTTCGATTTTGTAATCTGTAAATCTTTTCTTCCCAATGAGGCCAAAATGGAAAATAATCCTGGCCTAAATAATTATTTCAGTCTGTCCCTGTTACTAAGTCACCAACCTGACAACTCACCCGTATAAGAACACAAGGTAGTTGATTAGGTAAATTTCACCATATTCTTTTCATCACATTTTAAGACTTAAAACTGCCCAAATTGCTAAAGGACCACAAAAAAATATTGTGCTGAGAACTGTGCACTACATATGCATCAATCAGTGTCACCCAATCAAAGGAGGAACGTAATGTATCATCCTACAGGGCACAGTTTGTGTTATCTTTTGCCCCTGAGTCAGCCATAAACAGACAAAAGCTCTGATTAGGAATTGCTCACAGCTGCATCTCTGCATCATCACACCTTATGCTGCCTCTGCTGTCCCATACAGAGACACAAAATAATATGCTGTTTGAACACACTTTATACACTCCAAATGTCATGAAAGAGACCGACAATACACATCTCTAAACATAGCCAAGGCCTGCTGACCGGTCTGTTAGCCGGAATAATGGCTTTTAAATACAGTGGACAGGGATGAATGAACATGCTGCAGTGAAAAACAACACTCTGCACTCGACTAAATACAGGAATGGTATCATCTCAGTTTCTTCCACTTAACTCAGTAAAAGCACCATCTTTTACTACCAAACATTAGAAATATTGTTTGCTATCAGCACATTAAGAAAAGCTCTTATCATCCTGATTGTGTAATATTGGTACTTTTTGTTTCAATCATGAAAGCATGTAACCCAAGTAATCAAAATACTTTTCAGTTTTAAGTGAGACACAGAGGAGCTGTGAATGAAGCAAAACAAAGCCAAAAATAGATACTAAAAGACAGTATAAGCTTTTTAAAGGTTGATTATGGAGTGAAAATGGTATTTAATCTCTCTTGCTATTGAAAAGCACATAATGATGATTGTTTTTATCATTAAATCAAACACTAAAGAAATGTAAAGAAATCTAAAATTGCTCTAAACAGCAAGGGAGAAAACGGTGGATTGTGACTTCACAGAATGAACATTATTGCATACCTGATGTCTTTGTCAGTACAAATAAGACTTTCATGGACCAGCCGAGAGTGCTGCTACTTGTGACTACAGCAGAAGCCACTGCAATCGGCTCGCTGTCAACATACTCTGATATGTCGGGGTATTGCTATGGAGCAATCCCAGCAGGAGACATCAGGGATGTGCGTATGTGCATGTAGCACTGTGTGACTCTATCCATGTGACTTGTGATATCCCAACCTTGGCTTCTCGCTGTGTCTCGAAGCAGGGATAAAAAGAAAAAAAAAAAACCAACAACACAAAAACGATACAGCCAATATTCTACATGAGTCTGCAAAGTCCTGCTCCAAATCCCTGATAAGAGAACGTCATGGATAACTGTAAATCTGACATGGCCCCAAGGCAGTGTGAGGGATGAAGTCTGTGGAGTTGATGCCTGAATAAACCACTCGATAAGTGTGAGGGCAGGAATACACAATCCAGCCAGTCTGTCAGTCAGTTAATTTATTTGTCAAGGTGCTCTCCTTTCATTTCACAAATCATACTGCCGCAATTTCTCTGACACTTGAAAACTGAAATGTGCCTGTCTATACATTTCCTCTGTCAAGAAGATGAGCTAAATGACGTACACAAATAAGATGTAGTGAAACCTTGTCTCTACTTGTCATGCCTGTCTCATACCCCAGAGGCTTCCTGGATGCTTGTATTGAACATTCATTCCTCTCATTTCTAGGGCTGGAAGATCAGCTGTCCACTTTGACATCCGTACACAGTAATATATGTCTGCAGCCGAGTTTAGCAACTGAGCAGTCTAAACCTTTAATTTAATGGGTCTAAAGTGATGTTACCAACTCAAAACTAGTTTCAGGCTCCCTTTCTTTGCATCAGCGTGCTCAGCCAGTTGCACTTGATGCTCATTAACAATGCTGTGCTCGTTCTCGGTGCATTTCCCTGGTGTGAGCCACTAAGCAGGAATGTCGAACTAAGGATGTATTGATGATAAACAGAAAATACAGCCGACTGCATTAACCCACAAGACATTAATACAAAAGCAAGCCGACAAACTGGAAGATGTGTGAGCATTTGTAAATATATGGTTTTGTTAACCAGCTGTTTTTGCTTCTTTGTCATACTCAAACATTCTCATTTCGTGAATATACATAATGCACATAATGGAGAAGAGAAAAACACATAATGTATACCGTGGAAATTTTTTTTTTATTGTTTCCTGTTTGCTCACAACATGCAGATGCACTACGGAGGCTGTCTTGGCCTGGTCAATACCTCTCTCTCTAAATGATGAGGAATGGCCTGCGCTGCAGTAACACTGTGCTAGGAGATTGATCACATGCAGACTACTGGAGATTAAATGGCTTTCTTGTGGAAAGCCAGACTGCCCTGGATGGTGCATTGTGCAGATAGGAAGCCTGTTTTCTTTGCTTAGTTTATAAAAGCTGCATAGCCTTAGGATAGGACAACATGCTGGCACCCGAGCCATAATGTCATATTTTTATGGGGAGGAAAAAAAATTGAATTTGACTACACAATTATTTTTACTTACTACACTAAAACAGAAAGAGTGGTTGATTGTATCATCAGTGAAATTGGAAATGCGTTTTAGGTTTTGCCTTTGATGTAAGCCATCAGTGCTCGGCTGTGTGGAGACAAGAGGCTTTCAGAAAACTAAGGACAACTTCTGAATGTTTTTAGTCATACACAGTCGTGCACGTAAAAAGTGATTTCCTTGTCACCCATCACTTTCCGGTCTGACATTTGGTCGCAAGTGGACATAGACAGCCGACTTGTTTATTTCCCATTGGTTCACATGTCAGTCAGTAGTATTCTTTCCTCCTGTTAGTGTGTGCCATGTGGCCCGTCGTAACTACAAGTTGACAAATTTCATTGTCACCTCATGAATTCTGGTTGCCCTTTCCTCTTCTTGTGTCTAAGTGTTTTGTCAAGAGCTAGGTATTTGGTTTCACTTCACTTAAGTACCTTTTATTCAGTAGGTCTTCAACCTGTAAGTAAGAAGAAAGTAGATTTATTTAGAAAGAGTGTTTCAAGATTCAAATCACAAGTCGCTTCACATCAGATAATACCAGCACAAAATAAACTTCTATTTTAAAAAGTAACACTGAAGTTAAAAAAGGATTAAAGCCTGATTATGATGATGTAATTGTAACAAGTACGATGGTGTCACCAGTTAATTCACTCAAACCTCACTATGTATTATCTTAGTTCTTTTTTTCTTGTATAATTGAAACAAATAAAGTTTGTTTTTGTAGGAAGTAGGAACAGAAACGGATTTTCTAAATAAATGTCATTTTTTTAGTATGATTTTTGTTTTATCTCCTTTTGTGTAAAAATCTTTTTAAAAACACAATTACTACATGAGAATATGTGTCAGAAATCTCTTGTAGAAAAAGGAAAACATATATGCTAAACACAAATGGTGCCAATAAACAAGAATGGCTGTATTAAACATAATAGGGTCATAAATAACTCCACTCAGTTGTTTTATTTGCTAAAACAACATGGTTGCTTTATGGGTAAATTCCCTCTATATCTATTCAAAGTTATTCATTCAAAAGGGAAATTATTCCCTTTATTTGATGTCTGCTCAAGCACATTTCATGTATGTGTATGTGGGTGTGTTTGTGTGATGCCACATGTGATTTGTGTGTCTATTTTGGTGGCGTTGTGAAAGCACTTTACTCCAATGTGAACACGATGCACAGAGTAATACGTGCATGCTTGCCTCCACTGACACTGAAGCAATTATGCTGGAGAATCTTTCATGTTAGTGACACAAGTAAATAATATAATATTCAACATATGCAATGCTGTTACTGTGTGCGTATGTGTAAATGAGTGTGTTTAGATCTACTACAGTAATAATGTGCCAGGTAATCAAGTGCTGGCAAAGGATAAGTACCACTAGACACTTTGATTGGCATAAGAGCAGTTAAGTTTGAATTAGATAGCTGTGATATAGCAGCACTTTGCTCTCTTTAAGTTGTGATATGTAATTTCTCAGAACCTTGAGTGGCTGTTGTACATGAGCAAATTAAAGGTTTTCATGGTGGCTTTGAAATTCCCTAAATTAGTTATGAGTGTATTAATGCTTCTACAACATTGGACACAGCTATTAAGTTAGTAATTCACATTGTTTATTGAAGTACAAATGCCACAATTTAGAAAATCGCAAATGTATATTTGTAAAAATTTGCCTAGTGAAGCATAATCTGGGGCAGTTTATCTTATTGAAACTTCTCATTGCACAAATTACTAAGATAAAAACAGGGAATTGTGTTTTTAAACACCAGATACTGTTGTATACCTGGTAGTTGCAAATGAATTCAAGAAAAAGCGTGCACCCCTATTTGCTACAGCTAACATTTTCGGTAACTGTCGCTCATTCATTAATATCGCCTGGGGTCATTCATCTGTTCAGGACAGCTTCAATTCTCGTGTCCTTCCAAAACATTTTTAATGAAGCTGAGGATGTTCACTGGGCCATTCCACAACATTAGCTTTATTTTCTGTCTAATCACTTATGTGTTGGTTCTTGTCTTGCTGCATGACCCTCTTTAGATTTAGTTTTCAAACAAATACCCCAACGTTTTGATTTATAAATCCCTGGTATAATGCAAAATTCATTACTCCATCAATAATGACAAACCACCCTGGCCCAGATGCAGCAAAATAGGGCCAAACTGTAACACTTCCACCATCATGTTTCACAACTGGGATAAGTTTATTCTGGTGGATTGCAATATTTTACTTCCTCCAAATGTAGTGCTTCTACTTTAACTAAAAAAAAGAAAAAGATTTTGGTCTTTGTCCACAAAACATCTTTTCAACAGCCTGCTGATTTGTCCATATAACTTCAGTAAACTGCAGAAAGGCAGCTACGTTCTTTTTGGATAGCAGCCTGCCATGTCCAAAATTGCAGTTGACCTAATAGTCAAGTTATGAGCATTAACATTAGCCAGTGTGAGGGAGACCCTGTTATTATCCACTTTCCTGTTGGAGTGATCTTTGCTGGTTGTGCACTGAAGATGGATAAAAAAGGCAACTGAGTTTCCTCTATTTGTTCACAATTTTTTTGCTTGCACAAAAACTTTTTTTTTCTCAGAAGATCTTCATAATAGCACGGTTCACGATTGTGAAGATCACACTTTTTCTTGCATCTGTTTCATTAAACTCTTGTTGTTACTATCAGCAGGTGAGGATATAAGCTTTCTTAAGGTGCTTTGTGCTATACTGCTTTCACCTGCTCACTTATTTCCCAAGTGGTCACCACAGCGGATGGATCTGCATGTCTGATGCCCCTCCTGATGCAACCCTCCCATTTATCCAGGCTTGGGACCAGCACTAGAGTACACTAGCTTGTGACTCCCTGCGGCTGGGTTTGTGTCTCTCCCATGTTAAAAACTATTACATTTCTTTCAAAATATGATGTACCAACTACTAAATGCAGTTAACTGCGTTCACCAGTGGGCAAAACAGTTGTTGACATAATTGAAAATATTATTTGGCACATGCCACTGAGGTGTGTTTGATTATTATTTGACAGTGATTACATCAGATGCTTTGGAAAGCCCAGAGCTTACATTGCAGGCGGTAAAAGCTACAAAGACCACCGTTCTAGAAAACCCTTGAGGCCATTTAAATTACAGTTACCCGCACTTCTATGTCCTTCCGCAAAGAAATTATACACACTCAGACTCTGTTATTAGACCTTTAGAAGAACAGAACTACAGCAGTCACACACAGAACTAAACATTTACATTGCCAGTGTTGGTATGTATCTTTCTACCATCCCTCATTAAGCAAAAACCTACAAAAATTGATCTCCATGCTGGGAATGTGGGGGAGGAATCTGAGTATGTCTCCATATGCTAATGAAAGGAGCCTGCTTCAACAAACTGCTTTGTGCATATTCATCTGAGAATCTGAGAGTTTGTGTGTGTATGTGTGTG
Source organism: Neolamprologus multifasciatus (assembly GCF_963576455.1). NCBI lineage: Eukaryota > Metazoa > Chordata > Actinopteri > Cichliformes > Cichlidae > Neolamprologus > Neolamprologus multifasciatus. The sequence continues at coordinate 13,976,022 of NC_140454.1, forward strand.
CAAGTATGTTTTTTTTTTCAAAGGTAGGGTGATTTCTAAGCACAGCTATTTTTACATATCATTAGTAGCCCAGTGCAGCCCCATCACCCTGACAACTACATCCCTTCCTTTCCCTATCACCATAACAACTAATCTACCGTAAATAGTGCTGTCTCAATGTCAGCTTGTCTCTTTCTTTCTCTTTTTCTTTCCATCATTCTCTATTTCTTTCAGTGTTTTCCGCATTTCTCTCTCTTTCACTTCACTCCTCTTGTTGCCACGTCACCTCTCTCGATCTTTGCCGCTTTTTTCTTCTTCTCTTACTGTCTAGTTGTTGTGTTGGGAGTTCATTTTTCTGTGCCACTGCAGATGTGGGTGGTTCTGGTGACTGCACAATAACCTTTCTACTGCTTCACATTGTCAAGTGCCTGAGTTCACTTGGCGATCAATAAAAAAAGGCAGGCAGAACAAGTTATCCAACAAAACCCCCAATCCTTTATTGATTTTATACTTTTAACAGCATCCTTTTTTTTGCACATATGTATACATATAAGCTATACTTGGACTGTTTGACATTTAACTGATGTGATGGAGGTATGTCTTTAGAAGCTCAGGCCTGCTCCACGCCTTTTCTGTTTGACCTAAATGTGTTATTGACGGTGAGCCTGGCCTGACAACTTGATTGGCCTTCTACGCTCCGGGATTAACTTGCCAGCCTGGCAGGCTTTTACAATCAAAGATCAAGCCAATGGTCTGTTTGGCTGAGTAGCTCTGGGATTGACTTAACAGCCTGATGTGCTAATGCAGAGTTATCCCAAGGTTGAGCGGGATAGCAAGGACGCACATGCTGTTTTGTGGTCTAAGTAGATCTACAATCTATAAAGAGGTGCAGGACATTTAGAAAGGTGACAGCCAAAAGGTACTTATGAAACAAAAGCAAAAGCCCTCTTTCAGTTGAGTCATCTCATATTTTGCACTCTTTTCTATGCCTCTATTGTTAAAAATGTTCCTCACTCTCTCATGTAATCACTCTTTGAAATAGCTAATTATTCTGGTTTATTCAGTCCCCCCACTTTGTTTCCCTAACTTAATCTTTTCATCAGCAGCACGTGAGGTCAACTTTGTGCACCTCTGCCCAGTTTCTGGTGTTTTTCCTCTGTTCACATACAGCGCTCCTCTGCTTTGCTCTTCCTTTTCTCTCAATATATCTAAAGCTCAAGGGAAGCCCTCTTGTGTCCCTTCTTACATAACTGCCTCCCCCTCACTTGCGCATGTGTAAAAAGCAATGTGAGCGCTAAGGCAGAGGGAATATTGATATCATCAATTCTCACAAACTATTAGGTTTATCCCTCTTATAGATAGCCGTATCAGAGGGAGACAAACACGAAAGCTTGATTAACGTCTCCTCAGATTACAGGCTGGGATTTTTCTCTTGAGGTCGACGGGCAACCGAAGGGAAAGCCTAAAGAAGCAGACATAAGAAAAAGGCTGAATGGTGTGTGGCGTATACCAGTAGAAAGGTTGAAAGGATACACTTTGAAAGGCTTTATGTGGTGGCAACTCTTACCACATATCTTGAACTCCTATAGTGTCCCTTTTCTAGCTGGTTCCCATATACACGCCTCAGTGATTTGCTGCATGTGATGTTGTAGCCAGTGACGACAGGACTCTTTTGAAGCTAAAAATGTCTGCACTTTCTCTCTCAACGTCTCTTTCTTTTCTTCCTTCTTACACTTGTGCTTTCCCTCTCTCTCTCTCTGCCTTCATTAAGAGGTTGTCTTAAGCTACCCAGCTTAACGCTATTTACATTTTCATTATTCTACCGTTACCAGGAAGAAATGGCATGAAATCCAGCAGTGTTCAGGACATTAGACAAGCTTCATTCTCACAGCAAATGGATTTACATGAATAAGGAGGCTGATACATGGAGGCAGAGAGTAAGATGAGACAACAGTAGACGAGGAAAAAAAGTGCAAAAGGAAGGAGGACCTCTAAAATGTATCGAGAGGACAAGATGGATGCAGAGGCAGGGAGGGGTGGGAAAGACAGATGTACATTGTAAATGAGATGGGATTGTGGTGGTTTTTCGGCTGCATAAAGTGGGCTCTGAGGGACTGGCAGAGGTCCTCTGATCCACTGCATGTGATCAATACAGCTCTGGCTTACCTCATTACTGCAACAGATCTCATTGTATTTACCATACAATGGACTGGTGGCATAAAATTCAAGTGTTAAAGTGTGTTTCTTAATTTTTCTTCCCATTTTTTCCTTCTCCTACAGCACTTTCTTTTCCCGTTTAAATCTCTGGTGATGCTCGTTTATAGCTTGGTGTTGTGTGGATGAGCAGTTTTTTCAACTTCTGCGCCTTTTGAACACGCTTGTCTAGGTTTAGTGTATAAATGATCAACAAATTGTTTCAAATGACAAAGCTCAGGATGGGATCTTGAAGCAGTTACCATTAAATTATTACCGCATTTGAAAAAGTTAAAACACAGTTGAAATAATGTGATTTTTATAAGGCAAATTAGCAAGACTTTTCCAGTCTTCATTTTAAAAAATTGGCTAATGATAGATTTGAAAACTGTGGGGCATGAAATTTATTCTGCTTCTGAGGAGGGCCACAAAAAGTTTAAGAGCCCCGAGTTAGATAATGATGAGGGATTATGTGTGTTCGCTTTCAAGTGCATTCTTTTGTTTTTCTTTTTTCTAAATGTATACTTGTGTCAGTCAGGCAAATGTTGTTGTGTTTTGTGCGTTTGTCTCCAAGCCCCAGTAGTTCCTTTAGAATGCTAATGATAGATTAGCCTCGGGGGCTTCCTCAATCCTCACCTATTATCCTTTGCCAATCTCAGCCAATCACCCTTTTCTCTCTTTTAAACCACTAAGCGCACATTTTCAACCACTGTGACCTTGAGACCCTCTCTTCAAGCTAGAAATAAAGACTCAACAATAACAGGAAAGAACTCTAGTTCCCCCCTTTTCTTCCTCAGTTCTTTTTTATTGAAATTTTCTCAGGAGTAAATTTTCTATTTAAAATCTTTCGTTCTCACTTGTTAATGTTGTGTGTCGGGTGATCTGATCACCGGAGTGCTTAGGGCCCTCTCAGTGGTTCAGAGTGATCCTTGGATGAAAATGTTAACAAGGAAGAAAGTCTCAGTAAACACAACAGAAATAGCTTATTTCCTTAAAGGTACAATCACATTTTTTTGTATTTATTTAATAGATAAAAAGTATGTTGTACTCATAAATATACATTTATTATTGTGTTAGTACATCTTCCAACAAACTGATGTATTCTCATAAACTTAAACTTGAAAAATATATAGGAACAGGTGCCAGTTTATGGAATCCACCATGTTGCCCTGCCATCTTAAATACAGTGGCCGAGATGTACATCTCTATTAAACCTAATTTAGTTTTGTATATGTGATTAGAAACCGGCCACATATGTAGTACAGCAGAAATGAAGGAGAAGTTTTAATTTGTATCTTCACCTTTAGGCTCAAGATATAAAGCATCATACCAATGTTTCATCATCTGTTTTATCATCTCATCCTTATCACCAAAGAAGCAAAATTGCAAAGAGACAACGTGTCCGTCATCCACTTCTCTCTCACCTCAAGCCTCATCTCCTAAACTGAAGCCAGGGCTCTAACACACATAAGCATAACTACCTGTTATGCTTATGTGTGTTATGCAACAACTACCTGTTTTCAGCAGATTAGTCATGGGACTCCAAAAAGCACACAAGTTGGCTAAACAGCAATACCAGCTGGTTATAAGCTAACATTATACCAGCTAATCGTAGGCTTCAGTATCATGAAAATCACACTTTTCCTCTGATAAGCAGTGGGATTACATTCTCGTATCATATAAGTGTCAAGCAATGTTTGATTCTCTTCAAAGAAAGTTTCACTAACGTCAGCTAACAGCCACTAACATTAGTAAGAACAGCAGCTCTTATAGATACTGCGGCAGTATCGCTGTCATTGGACAGAGCTGAGCTTCACTGAGTTGTCAATTTGTATCGGACTCCTTTCACAAAATTTTACAGCCTCCTCCAGAATAAACAGTTGTGGACATATGACATTTGGGATGAACAGGAGACTGACAGCCTACACCAGGGGTGGGGAAACTCCAGGCTTTGAGGGCTGGTATCCTGCAGGTTTTAGATATCAACCTGGGTCAATACACCTGAATCAAATGATTAGTTCATTACCAGGCCTCTGGAGAACTTTAAGACATGTTGAGGAGGTTAATTTAGCCATTTAAATCAGCTGTGTTGGATCGAGGATACATCTAAAACCTGCAGTTCCCCATCCCTGGCCTACACTAACAACAGATGAATGGCGGCCAGAGTTGTTTGTCCTACAGCAGCCTCTATAGCTAGTGGTATGCACTTGAATTTGCTTGGGGTAAGAAAATTTATTCAATTTACTGCAGTCTGCAAACATCTGACATCTAGCTGTGATATTTCGCATACTCTTTACAGAATGTTCATCTTTGTGCTACATACTGCTGTCTCCTTGTAATGTACACATATATACTGCTGTATAGTGTTGTAAATAAGACCTGTTATATTATGATGATAAATGTAAATGATTCAGTTGCAGATTTTCTGTTCCTCTTTTAAAATGGGGACATTTTAGAGTCATATGGAAGCTTCACAGCACATATTCACATATTGGTGTAGCCCTGAACTCTGGGCTACAGTCAAGTGAGGGGATGTGGTGGGTTTTCGCTAGAAAGAAGTGTTACTGCAAATCCATACAAAGTTGTTCTGAGTGGTAACCTTTATCATATGAAAAAAATATTTCTATGCCGACTGGAGCGGTCTCCCTCCAAGATGACAGTGCCCAAATCTAAAGGGCACGATGGGTCATTGAACGGCTTGATGAGTATGAAAAGAATTTGATGACATGCTATGGCCTTTGCTGTCACCACATCTCAAGCCATTTGAACACCTATGGGAGACTTTGGATCAGCATCTTGGGCTCATCTCTCCAACATCATCATCAAAGTCAAATGAGGGAGTAACTTTTGGTAGAATTACTTTTAACTCCTCTGATTGATTTCTAGGAATTTGTAGACTCAAAGCCAAAGCGCACCGAAGACGTGGTGGCCCACTGCTTTACTGTTTTTTCAGCTGTATATTTTCCATTAATGTAAAAAAAACAAACAAAAAATAAACAAGAAACTATTATTCATCAGTTTGTGTAAGTTGGGACTAACAACTGGTAACAGATATATGTACGCCATAACTCATACACACATGCAGTAGCCTAATCAAAATTAAATGTAAACAGCATGAACACACAGAAAGCAGGGAATCATTGTATACAGAAGAGCTTAGTACACATGCTCTGAATCCAGTCTCCACTCTTTGCAGTGTTTGAAGGTCAAAGGTCTCCCTCTTTAAACACTGGAAGAGATGAGATGAAGCTGAGAAGAGCTGCTATCCATTCTTGCAGGCCCATCTTGAAATTAGAGATTGCAAGGCCCTGTATCCTGTTTTATTGCTAATCATTTCTAACAATTCTGTTTCAGTTTTACAATTTAATTTGTCCGTCCCTGTTTTAGATTTGCCTTTGCCCAAAAACACACCAATCAAATTAACAGAGCAGTTCAGCCTATATTGTAGCTCAATGTGATTCAGAGTTGATTTTGATGCAATATACTCATCTATTAACAGGACATTTGCCCTGCTGTTGCCATCCATCATACAGCTAAAGTACTCCTAATGCACACATACACTTGTTGGAATCAGAGAAAACACTTATCGCCCCCATAAAGCTTGTCTGTGGATGAGAGGGAATAGGTGGGAAAGTGATTTGTGAAATATTGGAAGCGAGGGGGTGAAGGACAATACCTCTGCACAGGTACACGTCACCCTTTTCAAAAGAGCTCTCATGTCCCCGATCATTCCACTTGATGTCCCACTCCAACCCCTGCTCCTGTGGGCTTCATTCATCAATAATTGAACCCAGAGGTTTCAGCCAAATTAGCAGAATTATTTTGAAGTAGCTGCATGCCTGCTTTTGACTAATGGGATGGTGCTTTTGGGCAGATGTTTTATTGAAAAGGAGGAGGTTTTAATTTACTTTAAATTTTTTAAAGTAGTGTTATACTTAGATTATAGGCAAACCGATTTCCCCCCTCTAATGGATGGGTGAGCTGTTGGAACAGCTTCACGACAAACAGCTCTGGAGCTTAAGTACATTCCCTACTTCCCATAGAATGGCAAATTTATTTTTTCTGAAAGATTGTAAGCGACAGTAATGACCATAATTGCCTGCCAAGGCTTATTCACATCCACAGCTCAATACATTTGTTGTATCAGCATTTCATTGGTGAATCCCGACTTTCAGTCACATTCACACTCTTCTTTGTTAAAATAACCGAATGTTGGTAGAGGGCATGACCACAGTTTTCCCAATATTGTATCCTAAGAGGACTTTCCAAAAGGCAGTGCTGTTTGTAGCCTGGGATCTTGGACTCTGTTACTACTGGAAAGATACACATCTGCCTCTTGTCCAGCACACATCTTCGATTGTAGTCTCGAGGTGTCCTTTCCTTTCTTTTGAGGGTCATTTTAACATGCAGTCACCGCACTACCAGCCGGACCGCTGTGTCTGAGATCCCCAGCATATCACTGGCATGACTGAGCCAGGCACAGCTGTTGCAGAGCAGGGCAGAGCACAGTCGGGCACCGGTCCAGACTCGCCAGCAGCTGGATTAGCAGTGCAGCTATTAGCATCTGAACTCCTGTAATGTGACAATATGACATGGATTATTCCATCTGAGGGCGAGTGGCAGGAGCGGACAGCAAGAGAGGAGAAAGCTGTGAGGTGGGGTAAAATGCAAAACTAGGAGTCAGGAAGGTGGGGAGGTGTGAGTAAAGGATTATTGGATGCTGAATAGAGAGAAAAAGAGCTAAAAGAGTGAACAGCCTGAAGGTGCAGAATGGACAGAAAATGGGAGATTGGGTAGGAGACGAAACATGATTATGCAAAGAGCAGAATCCTGAATTAATGAAAGTAAACAATTGCATTTGTGCAGACGTAAGAAGAAAAGGTATTGTTGGGTTATAAACTTGTGCAAATTTTAATTTTAAATTCCTCCTAGACCATTGATCTATTGTGTACATTTTTCTTTCAAAGGCAAACACAAGAACGAAGGGGATTGACTATATTTTTATTGGTCCCATCATCAATTCTAAGGATGTACAGTATAAATATTAATAAATGTGCACCGGTGGACACATTGATTCATCTGCTAAATCTTTTGTTAACTGTTTGATGAATAAAACATTCAATCACTGAAAATACCAGTTATAAAATGGTTTGTCGAGAATATATAGCCAAACACAATTAGTTTAGTATAAGAGAAGTGGATCATCTTTATTGAAGTTACTCATTTTAATATGAGTACATTTCTTTCAACCAATCAATAATCGATCGATCACCTTCATGCTCATTTAGTAAAATCGTGATACAGAAATCATCATTTTATTTCTCATGTGTTCCTCTGCCTTATGTTTACACATTTCTGCAAATGTTTGGTTGCACATTTCTGTGAAGCCTGTAGTGTATTTGAAATATCCTTTATTAATGAACAGGCCTAAAAGGTATCTGTTTGTGTACGTCTTCAGTCATTCGCCACAGGAGGTGGCTAAAAGCGTCTGTTTCTCTGTAATGAAGGTCTTTTTCTCTCTGAAGAATGCTTCTTCTGGTATTTTCATTTTTACTACATGAACTGACTTTCTCCACAACAACGTAACTTACAAAGTGTTTGAAATTTAGTGAATAAATGATTTTTTTTTTCAAAAAAAAAAGCTACACTGAGGCTCAACTCATCTCAGTGACTGCAACATATCAAAAGGATGCCACACTCAAGACATTTATCAAAACAGAAAATATGAAAAAACAAAGAAACCCATAGAAAGTATAAATCATGGATGTTGCTTCAAGGTCAGGAACATAAAACTAATAAACAATTGCCACCAGAAGACAACAGCTGTGGTTGCAAAGCTTCTGACCCGAGTCTGTGAAAAAGCAACTCTCTGACTTGACCTCTGTAAAAACTTTCCTGCTGAGTTCATGGTCTCAGTCAGTCCTTTTGGGTGATACTGAATAAAAAAAAAGTCTATTTACCAAATCTTGGTCATACTATGTTGCAAACTGAAAGATTGAAAGTAAAACCACTTGTTTCGAAGCTTTAGCCCAGGACTACATCCATCTTTTATATTGTTTATTTTTTTAAAAAAAGAAACAGACTACTTGGAGGTCAGTCCTAAAAGGAAAGGAGATAAATCCCTACAAAGAATCAGAACCTTATGCTGGAGAACTGGGTAGTCTGGGAGAGAAAGAGAAACTCTTTTCCCAGCCTCCTTTAAATCAGGGCAGGGCAGGGCAAGGCAATCATCAGTTACTCCACCTGGTGCACCTGAGAGAGAGGATGAGGAGATGAGTGAGGGAGGAGAGAGAGAGAAAAAAGAAGCAAACACAAGGGGAGGGAGCAGAACACTAACTCCCTATAGTCTGAATAAAGAACACCTACCAAGTATTTAGGCCTTGACATCTTTCCAGGCGAATATTGTGTGCTGCGGTGGTTTATGATCCTATTACGTATGCGACTGTTGCAGTGTAAGGAGAATCGTTGGGTTGCTAGGCAATAAGCACAGCCTCTGTTTTTTTCCCCACCATAAGTTGATAAAAGTATTTGCCTTTCACATTATGATTTCTGTTTGTTTTTTGTATTGTGGTGCAGTCAGTTTTTATTCTTTTGGTCTTTGATCTTCCCTTGCTTTTTTTTTTTTTTTTAATGATTTTATTTTTCATGCACATGCATCAAGTTCACCAAGGAATGCCATACCTGCCATAACTCGGTGGCTATATGTGATCCTGGGAACAAGAATAGTTCGGCTGTTGTTTGGTTGTTTCGTGAGTTGGTTTGTAGTTAAAGTTCAAGAATCTAGCAAAACTGTCAAAAGAAAATCTATAGTGTAATTCATACTGACCTGACCTCTCTGACCTGTCTTCCCCATGTGATGTTTTGTGTAATGTATGTATGGTCGGAGGGTAAGATGGCGCCGCCATTGCGTGCAATAGGTCGGCACCCTTATGAAATTTCCCCTTGTGGGACTAATAAAGGTATATCAAATCAAATCAAATACTGCAACTTGTGATCTCTGGGACAGCTATGTTATATACTATATACTGTGTGTTTTTCATTTGAAGAGGTTTCTTAAGTTAGTGAGCATCTAAAGAAGGGATTTTACTGTAGTAGATATTACTAAGCTCAACACTTTTACTGCTGTCGAGCTGTTGAAGGTTTTTAATGATCCAAAAAGTGATCATTAGAATACTAACTGCTTCTTCACATTTGTCTGTTTTTCAGTATATATAATGTTGCTACAGTGTTATTTTGATTTAGGTATGTGCCACTGTATATAATTTTAATATCTTATATCTTTTTAGTACTATTTTTCATCACTGTTTTAAAAACTGAACAGAAGCAGCTGATGAAAATGAGCATATCTGACTAATTCATGTATGATTAAATAAAATCTACTAGTTTGTATCATGCAATGTCATAGAAAACGAAATACAAGTTTTAAGTATCAGTATGATATTTAAAAGAAATCATTTAATCTGCTGCTAATCATCAGCTAAATGCTGAAAAGCAAAACATCACCATGTCAGCTATTTGAGATTCAGAACAGAACAGTGTGCTGTCTGTTAAATTTAAACTGTTGCCACTTAATTTTATGAGTCATGTAATTATACATATTCTAAGCTTATAAAGGCTGACTGTTTCCTGTAACAGGCATAGATATATAAAGCAGATTGTATCATTGGATAAGAAACAAGTCGTGTTCAACAGAGGGAGAAACTGGTTTAGAGAGGCAGCTATGCTGTGGTTCATCCTGAGCCTCCGCTGCTTCTTCAACATTATCATTCGTAAAGGGAACTGATCACCACTGACCCCTCCACCAGAACCCAATTGTAGTTGCTGTGGTAACGAAATCTAATGCTGGTCTCTTTGTTTTTAGTTAAGTGGTTCATATGGACACTGGACTTCAAATGGCCCACAAAGAGGATGTACTTTAACTAGTGTGCATTCAAAAACAGGGACGAGATTCAAGTCTGAGCTCCTAATAAATCTGAATTAGAGACAAAAGACAATTCTAGAGTGATGCTGTTAATGTGGTGTCTGTTGGATGATAAAAGAAGCACATAAATTGCCATTGACATGGAACATAGAGTTTTCATGCTCATATTTTCAGCTTTCAATTATGTCAACTGCATGGCTGCAACTACAATTCTTTGCATATTTCGCAAAGAGGACTGTTATCACTTCATGCTTGATCACTGTCTGGTGCAGCTAGTGGCATTATCCATGGACTGCCACAGATATCTATGTCAGTCCAAGGCCAAGGCCAAGATAACTACCTGCCCAATCATTCATCTGTCTCCTCTCTGACTTGCCCCTAAAGCAAACCCAGTAAGAGCACACCGCCGTTGGCCTGCTTCCCTGATTCCCTCCTGGCTGAAGAGCTTGTCACAAGCAGGGCTGCATTTAGATACAATGCTCCATTACATCAATAATAGATAGGAGGATGAAGGAGGCAAGCCAAATAGGATGGGACAGCTCACTCAACAGGAGATGACGAGTTGCAATGATGGGGAAAAAGTGTGTGTTTGTATGTGCACATGTACAGTATGTTAGTGTGTGCAGGGGACTGGACATGCTACACGAACAAGAGGTGCACGTGAGAGATGAGATGACAAGAGAGAGAAGGTCTGTGGGATACTGGGCAGTATCGACTTAGTGGATTTCTGCTACGATGGCACCATTTAGGATCAGACTGACCCAGTTTCCACAGAGCCTATACATTTTAGATAATCCCTAAGGAAACTGGGTTTGCACAGTCTGCCTCCCCTGCATGATTTCACATTGTAGCATACAGCAGGTAGAGTCAGGGACACAAAATGAAGCACTTAAACGTACATGCTGAATCATGCACGGTTGTGTTAAAGAGAGGATATTCATTTCCCTACCTCAGTTAAACCACCTTCCTTTGCTCAGTCCTCCTCCTCCATGTGCTCTTCCCCCTCTCCCTCCTTTTTCCCTTCTGCACCAGTTGAAGTGGTTATGTGGCTTTATGCGGCAGCCATTTAAATCATTACCTTCCCCACATTGATCCAGCCAGAAGGTAATTGGCTCAATCAAGAGAATTAAAAGCCCGGGTAAGATTGAATAATTCAGCACACAGATCAAAAGAGGAGGGGAAGAAGAGAAAAAAAGAGGATGGGGGGAGGGAAATAAGAAGAATGCCGATATTAACGCAGTGAATGAGAAAGTGAGCACTGCAAGTAAAGGGGAGGGCAAAAAGAATTAAAATGAGAATATTAGCATGTGAATGAGGTAGAAGTATATGCAGAGTGAACGACAAAATAGTGCAGCATTATGATGCAGAAACTGATAGACAGAGAGCACTATGACTGCACGATGAGAAAAAACAAATAAGGTAAATACTTAAGTGAAGCTGAATGGGAAGATCGGGTTCCCACAGATAACGCTCATAAAAAAACATCCAGTGTTTAAAACTAGCCGTCCCTGTGTGTGGTGTTAATGCCATTTTTAGTCTTCCTCTCAGCATCCTTACAACCCATTGTTAGTAATGACTAATCCATTATTAGAGAATCAACAATAGTGATAGGAGTATAACAGTTATATACAGGAATTGGATGTTTAAAAAAACATTACATTTTATTATGTATAGTTACAGAAAAAGCTTCCTTAAATACTGTTAAGTAACCAGAGTAATCAGTGATGTCAATGTTACTGATGTGGTTTGTCGATGCATTTTGGAGGCAAGGTATTAGGTTAGGAGAAATTTATGAGAAAAAGGTTCACGTGTATTAGTGTTGGTAAGTGTAGTGGGGTGCTGATGTTGGAAAATCAAGTGATGCTGAAAACATGAAAACAGTCCTTCCCTCAAAGCTGAAATATTCGCTGTTTGTCATTTTTAATAACGTGGGCAGTAAGGAAGGTCAAAATCAGCTGTTCAAATGCTCATGAATGTCAGAGCTGTTTTTTTTTAATTACAGATAGAAGGTTAGGAGGACAATTACAGCCATCTCCTGCCTTGAAGCATTAACCGTCCCGTAGCTTTTTTTTAGGTCAGTATCTTATCTATTTAAGCTTAGCCGAGCTGTTCAATAAATCTTTGTTTTTGATTTCAGGTCATTTCAGTCCACCCAGTACAGGACTGCTTTTGCTGTGATCCGAGAAACAGATGCAGAAATTGGAATCAATTTTAACTGGGCAGATGCTCTCATTTAATGCAGTTCCTCCAACCATATCTGCAATGGCCTCGCAGGAGTCTTCCAGTCGACTTAACTGCAGTCCCAGTTGTGTATGCCAGCCTGTTAGTTTTCAGCCTCCTTCTCACCAGTAGTAGAGTCACATGAGCCTTGTTCCCCCCTGCTGCGTTCCCCTGGCTGCTGTGCACAGTGCTACAGAAAAACTAGAGGAAATGTCTACGCTTTAAAAAAAGCAACATCCAGCCGGGCTGAGAGAAGGAACACAACAGATAGATGAATATATGCCACACATAAACAGCAGCTAATCCACACATGGCTGTGCGAGTCTTGACAAGTGCCTAAGTGTGTGGGTATAAGCAGCTGATTTTAGTGTTAAATGTGGCACACAGAGGCCCTTTTTTCTTTATAGATGGGTTTTGGTGCTTGTAACCTAGTGAGCTAATGCATCATCTTAATCAGAATGCTTTTAATCGAATGTGTTTGTCTAGTGTTTAGAGATGAGAGCGCTCCCTGTGCTGGTACACACGTACCGCAGTCTTGCGTCATTTCTATATAAAAAATACATTGTAATATCAAGGGACTATAAAAGGGGAAAGGTTTGGATATTTAAGAAGACAACCAACCAAGTTCAGAGAATTTTATCACTACATGTGCTAAATATTTCACACAGCATTCAACATGCTCCTGCTCTTCTGTTTCTGAATGCACCAGGGGAATGTGGGAATAAGAAATATACACACAGACTCACACAGATGCTCTGTATTCAAATGACAACTTATTTTTAAAACCGTTTTTATGCTTTAACCCAGCGCTAACCTAATATCAGTATGAAGTTGTGTGCGGATGTAAGCGTGACTTGTCGCCGGTAATGAACCATGAATTATAGACATGGTTCATATATCACCCTCACGTTCACACTGTAACATGCACAAATTTGCATGTGAGATTAGTGAAAGCTGCTTGACCTCTAACCAAGGGCGTGATGGGTGGTAGACGGATATGATATGGGAGATGTAGCTCTAAAATACGAGTCAATTTCCTGCGGGGCTTATCAGAGCTGCTTGACTGGCGTGTGAGCAGCGAGTGGCCGTCAGTTGTCAGGATTTAAACTTGGGGAGGAAATGAGATGCTGGGGTGTACTTTGAATATCCTTTAATGATAGAGAAGAAATGAGAGAGAGAAGGGAAAGAAAACCCACACACTAAACACTTTATATCACTATGGAAAGGAATGCATGCTTCGGTTAGTATTCACAAATTATCTAAATAGAAGCGGCATGCTAAACTGTCGTTCTTCTCAGCTGGAGCAGTATTAGAGCTATGTCTAGTGTGTTTTGAATAGATCCAGTACTTGCTGTGGTGGCTGCATCAGACTGTCTGGATGACAGACACATCTTCCTCCCTTCATTAATCTCCATTTAGTTCTGCACTGGAGGGAGTGAGGGAAGGAGCGGGGGAGAGAGGAGGAGGGAGGGAGCGAAGCCAGCAAGGGAGCATCGGACAAGGGGGAAAGAGGAGCAAGATTAAAGATATGACCGGCCATGAAATCGAAAAGGAGATGGCGGATGGGGGAGATGGAGAAAAGATGGAGAAAAAGAAGATGACGGGAACCTGAAATTTATATAGCGAGTTAAGGTGTAGTTGCCGAGAAGACGGGTGAGAAAAGTGAGCAAAGTGAGAGGGCATGGTGGAAGCATAGATGACCCGAGGAATATAGGTATAAATTGGAGAAAAATCAAGGCAAGAGAGAATGGCAGGAGGAGGGGAAAAGGAGCCTGCTGTTTGATCTTTAACAGGATTATTTTTTTTCCCTGCTGTCCTTTTATTTATTTGATTTTCCCTCATATTTATTCATAAGTAAATTCTGGCTGTGTGCCAGCAGAAAACCACATCAGGCTTTCTGAGCTTCACCCTGTGAATGTGCATCACCAATACACACAGCCGCACTGGTTAATCCTAAAGAGATTTCTGTGAACCTCTGCAGCCCTGCAGTAGGCAGGGATGCAGGAGATTGCATTTTTTTTAAGTATTTTGAGTTCTTTTGTTTTAACAGCCAACTTTTAGAACTACATGACCATCTGCTTGTTTGCTCTCTCTGTATAGAGAGGGATGCTGGTCCCGCATCCTCGTTGTATACTATCCATCAGCACAGACTAAAATGATAGGAAACAAAGCTAAGGCTGGCCTGGACCCTCATGATTATGTTGATTCCCTTATTGGGATTTGTCTGGTAGTTGACCTAGTGGGCTTCTGTTTGAGTGCTAAACCCTCATCTGAGTGGTAGGTGCTGGATCCTGTGCTGATATTGATTCGGTCTTCCTGTCAGATTATACATTTCTGGCGATGCTGATCTTCAATAAAGCCATCATTTGAGTACAACACTTAACTCTGTGGCCTGTAGCCCAATCAGTATTTAGATATTTCTATATATTTTTTAATATTTTTGTGGCTTCTCAAGCTAAATGGTAGAGATTTCTGGGCTATAGAGATATCTCTTACTAATGCACAAATACTGTAACCTCATTTTGTATGATGTTCAGAGCATATTGACGTTCATTATTGAATTTTTGTGCATGTCGTTGTGTTTTTATGTTCATACGCCTTACCCTTAAAAGCCCTTCATGTGGGATTTTATGGTCAATGGGCAGAAACAGAAAGGGTACACACAGTCCTCTGTGACATGACGGCATGCATCACAGATTTTGCCATAGATTTATGATATTCCTTCATCCTTTAATATTTTATAGAGTCCCACGTAGTTAGAATACATATTGTATCTTCTGTAGTTTCTAGTGTACATACGTTAAACACAGATGTGAGAGAGCTTCACAAATCTGAGTCCATAAACTAGATCATAAAAAGTGTGCATGGGTGTCAGTGGTCCCCCAGCAGACAGTACGGAAGATAGCCATTAGACCAGCGCTGCAGATTGTCTTGTAGGGTGCTCAAGGCCACAAAATGCAATTAGATTCCAGTGTAAAATATTTATTTCCACAACACCTACTGTGCACTAGAGTAGCCTTTACTCACAGCGTGCTTAAATATGAAAATAGTCTACAAAGTACATGCCTGAGAGAACAGCAGATACTATTTCTCATTGTGGGCTCCTGTGCTGTGGGCACAGATGAGTGCATGCAAATAATAGTGAGGGCAGGGCAACATATGACTGCTTGGTTTGTTACTTTCTTATATACTTGAAGTTAACACAGTAGAATACATTAATCCAGCTGTGGCGGAATGACACAGGTCTACATATTGCTGTATGCATTTCTTTATTATGCAGTTGATTTCACTTTAGTGAAGGCAATGTTTTCAGGTATTGTCTAACAGAATGACAGGTATAATGTGAGGTTAGGAAACTATGTGTTTACCTGTCTAACAGACCTCACGCAGTTGATGTGTTTACTGCATTATATCAATGACTGAACTTTAACAGATTTTAAATACACTTCTGAGAAAGTTCCATATGTGATAGCATTTTCATATTTACTGTAGCATAACAAACTTTGCTGCACAATTATATCCGCAATGCTAACATGCTATTTTGTTCAATATTGAGATTGGGATTATTTGTAACATTATTCACTGATTTTACTAAGACATTTTTTTATTGCATTGTTTAAATAAGAGTGAAATATTTGCTGCTTTCAATTTTTCACATCTGTGCAAATCTTTGCATTGAAAAATTATTCACTTAAAGCTCATCTCTTAATGACAGTCTTGTTGACTTAATAAAATGAAGTCAAAGAGAAACTGCTCCAGCATTTCATTATTTTTGTTGGCCTTTATGCTTTAATTGCACTGCAGTTTATGGTGTGTTTTCATGTGGTTTAATGAGTTGTGTTGCTTTGCAGTTCAGAGGCACAGCACTCTTTACATATGATTTGTCCTTGGCTAACATAACATGCGCTAAATCCAAAGTATTTCCAAGCAACTACCTGCTTTTAAGGACAATTTCTCTGCTTTTTGCTGTTCCAGACATTTGGATGTTATTGTAATTGTATCTTTTAACATGTTACCCAATAAACCCTTCAAACTTCAAGCTACATGATGTAGGGTACCGCTGTGATTGGCACATGCAGGCACATGTTCAAATATCAATTTAACCTCCTAGGACCTGGCGTCCACATATGTGAACATCACATTTTGGGTTATTTAGACCAAAATACTCAATTTTGCTCCACAAGGGCCTGATATCCACTTACGAGGACATTATACTGCTGCTGTTTGATCGAAATTTTATACGAATATCCTCATATGTGGATCTCATTTTTCTTAGAAACAAAAATCAGGTAAAAAAAAATATCTGGTAATTCTTTGTCTTTACATTCATCAGGTCCCAATCAGCCCAAATAGCGAAGAGAAATTAAAATTGAATGCCATGAAAGAGTTCGGGTCTTAGGAGGTTAAGGGAGCGCCTGATTTGCTTTTAATTTGTGTTCCAATTGGTGGAGCTTGCATTTTAAACATTTCACGATCATGCTCATTTAATTGTGGAAAGCCAAAATCATGATTGAGATTAAAACTCAAGTAATCCTACAGCGCTAAGTGCAATCGAAAATGTCTGGAAACATCATGAAATGTGTAAGACCAAGACCAGAAGTCTGCGAGTGATTGAAACTGACAGAACATAATCGGTGAGGTGTCTGATCAAAGCCCAAAGGATACCAAAAGTCAACCCTACTCATAGCCTGTTCACCCCGCTGCCATTTGGCAAGTGATACTGGAATCCCCACTGCTTTACCACAATCTGAAAGAGTTCTTTCAATTTATCATAGATACACATTGTTACACAATAACTGTTTGTAGTAATAACAATTTATTACTATATCAATATAATAGTTATTTATAGCTGAGCATATATAAGTGGTTTTATTAATGCTTCTTCCACTACTGATTGCATTGGATTTACTTTATTTTTTATCTAATGGTGTCCATGTACATTCCTGTTTTCTGTATTTCCTATTAGAGTTGGCAACCCAAACCCGAATTTAAGATGACAAAATTCACTAGTGACACGAGTCACTTCAGCATCACAAGGTTCCGACGTGATTTAAGGTGGTATACCTGAGGAATTTAGTATTTAAACTTGGAATAATCATTGCATGTCCAAACCTCTAAGAATTAATTAAAAGGGTTTTTGTACCTCTTAAAGTGACATCTTCTTTGAACAAGCACCACACTCAGCTGCCTCTTCTAGCCTCTCCAGCTTAGTCTGAAATGCTTAATAGTCTTGACTAGGGTTATTTTGTGCACGACCAAGTGAAGTTCGCAAAATGGTGCGAGATTTGAAAATATGTAAAGTGCAAGGACAGGTGAACCCTGACTGTGGGAAGGTTTCAAGAGCAAGAGTCAGCAAGCTGTGAGCTAGTTTTTGCACTCTCGCTGTGTCTTCCCAACCATGTGTCCGTGGGTCTGTGTGGGTGATTGAGTGGGCAGAGGACAAATGTTAGAGGAGTAAGCAGCTTGGGCAGTAGTTCGTATAAGGAACCAGTGTCTCGGCAACAAAGTTTTTAAATTTCGTTCTCGGAAAATCTTGAGGGGGGATATGATTGTTTTGATTGACATTCCATCCTTAAAAGTACTGGGTTTGAGTGCCAGCAGATACTTTTTATGCATATATTGTTCTGCCACTGAATAATAAGCATGCATGTGCACACACGTTTATATGCATGTGTATATGTATAATATTTGTGTGTGTGTGTTTGTTTTTCTCCTCCACTGAGAGGATTACTGTAGATTTACAAGGCCTGGTAACAATGAGTAGACCCACCCCAGGGACCCATACTCAATCACTATCACAATGAAATGCTGCTAATTCCTATTTAAAGCTCGCGCAGAGCCACTGCCCTCCCTACTCTCCAGGCCGAGGGAGAGCAGGCAGCTCAGAGACAGAGCGAGGACGAATCCACATTTTGTTAGTCAGTATCATTTCTGTTAATTTGTGTCAGTGATTTCATCTGTGAAGTCCTCATAAATCACTCTACTATTTTTTCTGGATATTAAGTTCATGAGACTAATGTGTGAGTGTCACTAGGGAGCGATGCATGTTAGCATCTGTGCCATTTGTCGTGGAAGTGAACACCCAAAAGCCCAATCCTCACAAGCACCACTCCTTATTGGCAAGCCACTGAATAATTCAGAAGTTTGAAACGTGAATGGGATTGCTTTCACTTCAGGCTAGCAGGTTAATGTTGGGAGTCTGCTGTTGCATTAAATGGATGCAATCATTTGTAATGTCAGGGCAGTCAAGGCAAGAAGCAAAGAAAGGGGCATGATTTTGTTGTATTGGATTGCATTCCATTCATGAGCATTTATTCTTATTGTATATGCACGCATACGCATGGTGTTTCTCATAAACTTTCCCATCTAATTCCCATCCATTTGGAAGAAAAAAAACACTTAATTGGACACAGAATCAGGGACACAAATCTCCAGCTGCATAAATATTTTAGAGGAACGCATCAAGCAGTCGCTCCTATCTCTGTCGCTAGTCTCTGTCTTTGTCATTCCCTTTGTGCTGTGCATGCATACAGGTGCACCTGAAAGCACTCTCTGGATGTATATGCTTGCACGGGTTTTGTAAAAGTTATAGTTCTTTTCTTTTTTCTTGTGGTCATTAAAAGGAACACATCTTTGGCTTTAGCTCACTTAAGAAATCCATTTTACTTACGCACTAGACAAACTCTTGTGTGCAAAAAAAACGGGCAATAATACACACACGCACATATACGGTGTCTTTAAACTGGGACGCTAAGATAATTGGGGTAATGATTTTTGCATTATTAATGAACCAAGCTTCATACTCATCTTAATTGAAAATGTTCTTTTATCTTCAGCACATGAAGACTTTTTGCTGGCTTTGTAATGTGACTTGAATTGTTTGTTGTGTACTCTTTTCAGCAAACATATTAATTTAAAGGTGGGGGTTAACCAGGGAACTAGTAGTAAGTGTGAGAAACTGAGAGAATATCATATGCTGGTATATTTCCAATGTTAAGCAGAGCCAAAAAAAAATTGATCAAAGGGGCTTGGTGATGGGTAAATCCAGGAGGTGTAATTTCAATATAGTTGGGGGAGAAAAACATGGTAGGAGGACAGGCTGCAGGGAGGCATCATATCTTAGAATGAGGAGTAGATCGAAAGTTGGGGACAGAGAGGACAGAAGATTAAACAGGGGTAAATATTTAAGGGCATGTGCAGACAGAGCGCTGATCACACTTCAGCAGGAGTGATGATATCAATAACAGGTTTCTATTGACTTGTTCTACTTTGTGCCATCAGTCAACAACCAGCATCAGATGCTATTGGCTGATGATGTATAGACCTTGCTTTTGTAGCATAGCAGCACTAAATGGCAAGCTTCTGTCTTTTGATGGTGAAATACACACATTTACATTAAAATTATTTCAGCTCTTGTGTTTGTATGAGTTTGTCAGAGGAACAGTGCCTGGATCTAAGCTTAAGGCAGTGTGTCATTAACTCCCGTGGCCCCGAGTGCCAGCTCTCACTGGAGATGTCTCTTTACAACTGGACAGACTTACAGATGGATGGATGGATGGATCATTGCTTCCTTTCCTCTCCCACCTGCTCAGTCATTGTCAGTTCTTCTGCTGTCACCTTGATTTAACGTTACATTTATTACTCCTCCATAATTATCATGCTATTTAGTGTTTTGATTTGTTATTTATGCCATGTTGTAGCCACAAGTGGCCCAAAATTTAATAAGCGCACCTGAGTAATGCAACTTGACAACCGAGTAAGACTGGTACAGTGGCCACGAAGGCTGTACTCTGTGATCTGCTTTAGATTACCTCGTGCACATGACTGGAGTACAAATCTACACTGAAGAGCTTATCTTCAAGTATAGGCACAGTTAACATCTCTCAGTTAGTAGTGGGGATGTCTGTGGATTTTGTTGGCCTTCACCCCAGCTCCCTCCTTCCGGTAATAGAGGTTTCAAAAAATGCTGCTTCACACAGCCTGAGGATACAAAGTCCAATGGTCCACAAAATGTCTAGAGACATGTCTAACCCAAATTCACAAAGTTTTTGGAAAGGGGAGGAAGGGGTTCTGTTTGAAGATTTATTATCTAACCTAGACATCACTATACAATTGATGGGAGTTTAAGATCTAGAGCTGTATTATATGTGCAGTCATTTCCCCAAAGGTAGCAATAAGCTCAGAACATTTGTATCTTTGAAAGCCTGTCCTGCTGATAGAGACGTCAGATGATGCATTGCTCATATGGGGTGTTGGAATAACAACGTATTTTCTTGTTTTATTTCTAGGACTTGTATGAGGCTTTTCACCTTGTTTTCTTTAATACTGAATTCCCATTGTGCAGCCCTTGTCAAAGCTAGCTCTGCTGTGGGCCTGAGGGCGTGGAAAGCCATGTGCTTTTCCCAGCGCACATATCCACCAGCTGCTTCTTTTTTACGAGACAGCCAAGAAACTTCTCCGTCGGGGCTTTCTGTCTAGTTTTTGCATTGTATAAATATAAACAGGCCTTAGGGAATGATGTGAAATTTACACAGATCTGAAGCCGAGTAGCTGATGTAAATGATTGAAAATAACAATAATGCTCACCATTTTAGCTAAGGTTTTTGTATTAACTGATTACCAAGAGCATAGTTGTTTGTCTGTGAGTGGAATTTATTGCCTTGTTTTGCTCCCTCCGTTCTTCCACCTCCTCTTTATTTTTGTGTCTCGGGCCGCAAGAGGGAAGAGGGAAGAGGGAGAGGAGCATGGGTGATAATGACTTGTCAAATTAGAAGCGATGGAACCTGCAGCGAGTGTAAACACAATTCGGAATGTTCAGATGACATTTTCCAAGCTGTATTTCTACTGGGGAAGATTAGCAGAGTGACAGCTCAGCCTGAATCACATGGATCACAGCTGCACAATGGAGAGCACCGGCACACTCATACACATACACACACAGAGACAGAGAGCGAAGAAATAACTGGCATTTTAATACAACACTGCAGACTGACACCTGCATAGACAAACACAAAGACTGCCCCACAGAAGGAAAAAAAAAGCAAGTCTGCACACAAGCTTTGCATTTGAGGATTGTGTTATTTGAAGTGCTTCTCTTCCTTGGCCTTTTTTCCTAGTTATGGTCCAAGGGACCTGGCTCAGTCAGTCAGCCTGTGTATGGATTCATGTCCATGTGGGCTGCCCACACCCTGTCAGTATGATGGATATTGTTCACACACAGCCTTGACTTTATATCTTATAGGGACTTTATTTGCATGTGCTCTCATTGCCAGTAAAACTGCACATGATGTAGGAGAGCCACCGACTTTTTAGTTGTTAGGATATTAGGGCCTCCTGTTTCTTAGTGTTCTATTTTACGCATGGCCGTCCTCCCCCAGCATAAACCGTGAACGGTGCTGCTCATTTCCCAAGTTCGCCTATGAAATAAAGAGCCATTTACGAGGAACAATGTCCCGGCCACCACATCTCCCTCTATCCTGCCCCCACTATTGGAGAGATACTATTGAGAGTCCCGGCCACATCAATTTGGGCCTCAAATGACTTTCTCCAGCTGGCCAAATCCTGACAAGCTTTCTGTTCTCCTTAAAAAGAGCCCCTTTATCATCAAGAGAAAGGAAGAAAGGATGAGAGAGGAAAGGCGAGAGCGGGAGAGCGCGAGAGAGAGAGAGAGGAAAGTCAAAAAGCTAATGTCTCAGTGACACCCTTTTGCACACAACAGGGGAAATTTCTGTTCTATAAAGGGTTCTGGTTAATTTGAAGTCAATTGGAGAGTTATTAAAAGGATCTGAGTGAGCTGTGCTGAACTTGGTCAAGGGCAACAAACCCACCCTGGTTTCTGTATGAACAATAGAAACAGGACTCACCTTCAGGCAAACTTGAAAGTTTCTGTGATTCACCCATAAAACACTTTTGATACATTAGTGAATACTGTAGGTGTGTTTACTTTCAGATTCTAGCCTACTGTCATTATTTAATCAACAGATGTATTTGCGTGCCGTTTCTTTCGGAGCAGATTCTGTGGGATAAATCTCATTTTTGAGGATCTTATTTTTTGTTTATCTCTCAAAAATCCATCTTTGAAACATCTCTGCCAATATAAATGCAAATGCAAACATCTACTGTTATAAATTAGATTTACTTAATTCACTATCTTCCCTGTATTCTTCCTGTGGTCCTCAGGTGAAGCTTCAGTAGTTTAATGCTGCACTGCTGTGTATTACATCATATTTTACAGAGCAAGCACTGCAAATATTATCACACGGAGAAAAAAAACTACTGAAATAAGCTGCAGAAAAATGGTACAGCCAGTGTATTTCACATACAGTATTATATTTTGCTTAGGCTTATGTGAAGACACATGTGAAGTATAGGTGTGGTCACTTTTTGCAGTCCATTAATGTGTGTAATTGTCTCAGTTTACTGGGGATGATCTGTTATGCTTGTGATAACGTGTATTCAATTTTCCACAGAACAATAACCGTATAAAATAACACAGAAAAAATGTAATTCAATAACAAATAATGGATAATAGCTTTCAGATATTACAGCAGAGATTAAGGAAGGTTATTATCTCAGAGTCACATATAAGGTTACATAAGGTTGGTTTGCAATAATGGTGGCCATTTACAGTCTTAAGGTGGTTTTGAAAAGAGACTCCAATGTTCAGACTCCAGTGTTTGTTAGAATAAAAGGCCCATTTTCTAAATCTAATGAGCTAAATAAGTTATAACATATAAATTTAAACCTTAAACACTGAAAACCATGAAATAAGAAAAAAAGTGTAAGTGTGAACCATTTGTTACTGCAGATCCAAGGCAGTATTTGCAACATAATCAGGAATTGTAGTGATATTTATTTGAAGAAACTGGACAGTTGTGATAGTGGTGATCGTTTTTTTTTTTTCTTAACTTTTTCAGTATCATTACGAGTTAAGTGCTGCACAGTTCAGTGGCCGCAAACATGTGAATCATGCAGTTCTCTTTGCGATTGGTTACAGAGCCGTCCACGAAAAGTGGAACCTAACGGTGCAGCCAGTTAGGAAGATGATAACACATTTTCTCTGGTACCCAGTAGCAACTTTATACAAGTTAAATGATGGAGTGTGGAAAAATCATAGAGTTGATGAAACATAAAGGAGATTAATGATAGAAGAAAACCTGGATGTGACATACGCTGAGAGTGATTAAAGGGGTTTAAAAACAACAACCAGTTGGTATAGATTGACTAACAGTGAAAACATTTTCTTCATCGTTTTATGGTATTTTAGTTCTAATTATTTATGGTCTATAATTCTGTGAAAAGTAAACAAGGTAAATTGTGGCTGAAATGGAATAGCTTACTTCCTGTTGTTTCTAGAAAACTGGCATGCATCTGTCGCGTTTGCCCAACTCAGAGTATTTTCTGATGTCCTCCTCCTACCAGCTTCAGCAAAAACATTGAGACTTTAAAATCTGAAGTAAATTACTTATTTAATACTTCATTCTAACTTTCTGCTCAAACATACAAATTTGGGCTAACATAACAGAGGCAATGGGGACCGTGAGTTTGGATCAGCTGGAAGTTTTGTGCAAACACATTACAACCCATCACTTGTTTGTTTATCCCTCTTCTTGTATCTTCTTCTACATAATCAGTCTTTCGATATAATAATATACTGGATATGTGCACAGTTTCACACAGTTGGAAGAATCTAAACAAAAGGAAGAATGAAAGTCGAATCGAAATGTTGCATATTTCTACAGCAGGCCAGCAGTATGGGTATTTCTTTCCTTTGTGTGTAGTCGCATGATGATTTTCATTCTTCACTCCCAATAGTTAAATGTATTGATGTATTTATTTTGACATACAACTAGTGTATGTGTATATTACCCATAAAACTCCTGATAATGATTAGCTACAGTCAGGGAGTTCAAGAAAGAACCCAGTGAACATTACTCACATTTTGAAAAACTTTTGGAAGTCTGTAAATGAGTAACAGGTTGACAATGCCTTAAAATTAAATCTTTGTTGTTGCAACACGTTTTGGTTTTTTTTATTCAGTTGCGACAGAAAGAGCACGAAGGCAGATTTATTCAAAGAAGATTGATGTTCATCTAACTTTTTTCAGAGCAAATGCAGTTCGCCATCTTAGGAGAGAAATTATCAGTATTTCTTCGCATTTGCATATAAATGAACAATGGTAAACTGTTAGTGAAAGAGAACGATTTAGAGACAGAGAAGTACAGAGTGGCACGGCACAAGGGGGAGAGATAAGCAAAAAAAAGCAGACATCACGTTATTTGTCCATGCTGGAGGTTTTTCTGGAGTTTTAGCAGGAGAGGGATAAGGAATTGGACGGATTTTCCTACAAATAATAGGAACCGTGTGTGTTTAGTGGTTGCACAACGGGATGTTTAAAAATGTTGACACTGGGTCTATAGGTACTGGCCTCAACTGCATAATTGCAAAGGTTTCAGTATAAATGATCTTTTTGTAATTGCAGGTTGCAAAATCAGCTCACGTTGGAATAGTTTCCAACAGACAAATTTATAAAACTTAGAATTTTGTATTATTCACAGAAATAGGAGAGGTGTGTACTGCAATATGTACTGCAAATGCCAACTGAGGCTATGTGAGGTGCTGTTAGAAAGTAGCTTGTTTCATTGCAACAGTGGAGGATCAAAACAAAACCAAGCTGCATTATTTTAAGATATTCTTGTTCTGTAAATACCAAATAATTAAGACAGATGGCAGAAGCTAATTTTGCTCATTGCTGAGTTTCTGAGTTAAATCAGCTGGCAGTTAACATATGCAGACCTGGTTGATGTGGGTCCCCTACGTATAAGAGTTCAGTTCTTAGAGTACATTTTTATAGCAAAGAATCAGAGCAAACATCGCACATAACAACATAAAAAAAGACTGTTATTTTAAGCAGAGCACTAACTGCATTAGTGTACTGGCACCAGCTCCTGCATTCATACTTCACAAACACACTTACTCATAGCTCTCAGCTATTATCTGACTTATTACTTCCAATCATATTCACGCAGGTGTACATAAGGACAATAATAACTGCAAATATCTTGCTATTACTTGGGTTATACATTTATGTCATCCCTCCAACACAGTATGTCCCTCATTATGGGCTTTTTATTTATGTGGAGATCCAATGTTAACATACCTCTGATTCAAGGCTGGCAAGCCTGGAAGAAGCATTCAGATTCAGGGCACATTCAGGGACACGCAGGGGAACAGTTGGCTAAAAAGACAAAGTCAGTGATTTACAGAGACAGCTGGGATCCTATCACTACAGGTTAAGACTCGGGTAGTGGTTGACTATATTGTTCCTTGATTAAATAATCTGGAGGCTAGATGGGGAGATAGAGAATTAAGGCACAGTAATGAGCCTAAAGGACACATTGTGATTGGTACCTAAGCCCATTTTAAAGACTAATGTGTGAATGGTTTCTCTATATTTACTGCTCTGTATATTTATTCATTCCATTAGCTGAATATAAAGGACTTATAATACTAATGTGTGCAACACAGTAGATTTAAGTCATTTGAAGAAAGCTTATGGATGGTTATCCATGGTTATGGATGGAATAGTGGATGTTTTATTATAGATTATGGACCATCACACCCCCCACCCCCCTCCACACACACAAACAGACACACACACACAAACTTTTGTAGGGCCTGAAAGCCATCGAGAGATACTGTAGTTCATAATTATCTTTAGATATAGGCAAATTTAGGAGACTTTGTTGGTCATCTGCTTCCCTTTTCAGTCACCGGTTAAACAACGAAGCAATTATTTATTGTTATAAAGAAAAAAAAAAGTCCCAAATCACCAGTGGAGGAGGAAACATGAGCGGGCCAGGCTACAAGTCATAGGGGCATAGGGAGATAGGAAATAGAGTCATCCATGTGGCGTGGGTGTAAACTGAGAAAATGAGAAAGAGAAGAAAGAGACAGAAAGTTATTAAGTATCCTTATCCACATATGATCACTGAATGTCTTCCTGGCCTGCAAGAACCCTGCCGCCCACCTAACGTTTGATAATTACACTTCATTAAGAGAGCAGGTAGTGATGAGATAAGCGAGTCTGATAACTGAGAGCAATGTGAGAGCGAGTGAGAGACATGGAAGCCCACTGGAGGCATATGATGTTGTGGAAGGATCACGGGAATTTGATTATGGGAGAAACAAAGCAGGAGTTGACTCGGGTTGGACGTAGCCCAATCTGTGATTTTATGTTGGGAGGTTGGGTTTGGTTTCCAAGTGTGCGTTTGCTTGTTTGTGTGGCTCCACGAGTGTGTATGCATGAGTGCCAGTAAATTTATTCTAGCTCAGGGGTCTGTATTTATTGCCTTGCTTTAGTGTCACATGAAGACGGACAGGTCTGGACCTCAACACAGAATGTAATAAGGTTTCTTTGAGACGCACACACATACACGACACACATCCCACAGCTTGACATCCCTCCCCCTTGCTATTTTCTTGCACCAGCCATACCTATACCCTCTATATCATGTGCTGTAGTAGTGCTAGGGCAACAGCAGCAGACTAGCACTAGCCAGTAAGGGAGTACTGCAGCTCGAGGTACTGCAGTAAAGGAGGAGCAGAGGCCACCTTTCTTCAGACGGACAGTCATGTGGGAATGTGTCCATATGGAAAGACCCTTTACAGTATGGGCTTGTTTAAGAGTGGCCGAACAGAATCAGTACAAATGCGCGACGTCCCAGAGGAGCAGTGAAGAAAAGAGAGAGCTTCTGTATGTGCGTGTAGATATGTGTGGTGCTGTCAGTGTGAGAGAGTGAGAGGTGGGGACTGCAGTATTCCTCCAGCGGGAAGCATTGATTTTCCGGCCCAGCGTGGGGATGTGAGAAATGTCAGCCTCTAATTGAGTTGATAAAACCGTTTTGAGTCTCAGACGTAAATATGGTTTCCCCCACAAAAGGCCACCGCATTAGACAACTCCCATTGGGATATCTGTAAGGAATGAAAGGTCTCCTTGTGTGTGTGTGTGTGTGTGTGTGTGTGTGTGTGTGTGTGTGTGTGTGTGTGTGTGTGTGTGTAGGTGTGTGTGCGTGCGTGTGTGTGTGTTTATATATACATACTTTTATGCATGTGCAGCTCAGGTCTGCACGGTGAAAGGAAAAGACAGGCATGGAGCTTCTGAATAAAGTGTTTTCAGTAAACAGTTTTTGTTGTGGCACAGGGGGCAGAAATGGATATTGTGAGAGCAATGCAGAGGTCATATCCATTAGAGGTGTAGAAGGTGTATAAAAAAAGGATAAATGAAGCCTCTGCTGTCCCTGTTGATTAGTAGATTGATATTCAGAGAAGGGAGAAGATTTACTTTCTACTTCTGTGTAATGATATTTATGTCGTCATAACAAATGTAGAGGAAATTCACCCTATTGTTTAGTTTTTCTCTGAGGTTTGTATTGTTTTTTTATTATGATGTCTTGTGGCGTTTTAGAATTATTAAAGTATCTAATAGTGTATCGAAATCTTCAACAAAAAGATTTTGTGTAACCTTAACTGTGCTCATCATTAAGATGCTTGACAGTTAAAGTAATCAAGTCTGAAGTTCTGAGGTGTGTACGTAAACACATATGAAAGTACAGTTATGCCTGTTTGCATGTATTAGGGCATGTGGGCAGAGTGATAATTAGACAGGGCTTCACATTTTATTCCATGCACACACCTTCTAACTCTCTCACATTCAAATGTACGTAGGTGCACACACATTTGTAGCTAAGCACGCTGCTAATTACTGACATAATTAGGCAGACAACCATTCGTATAGGGAATGCACACTCATAAAAACACACACACACCTACACACACACACGAACGCGCCCACAGAAAGACACACATTACTTCCCTGGTAATTAAGAGTATTAATTACAAGCATAGCTGTCCCTGTGAGGCTCCGTATCACTCACAGACTGGCACGCAGCAGGGTTCTTATTACTTTATCTCACCACACCATCACTACTTCTCTCTGTCTCTTTCTCTCAGTCTCTGGTTACACATGCACACACATGCTTTCAAATATACACCTGCTGGATAAACAAATGTTACCTAATTAGTCAGAGACAGATAGCAGGCCATAGGTTAAAATCCAGTAGCTTGGGAACTAGGAGAGATGTGCTTGCCAGAAGTAGAACAGACCAGCGTGCCTGGTAGGCCCTGCCAGTTTCTTTGATTTTGTTGCGAGTTGAGTTGCCCTATATGTTTCATATATAAGGCTTTAAGGTCCAGTTCTCATCTGTTCTGCACATGTTAGGTTTAATTTTAAAACTGTTTTCTTCTGAACTGCACTATATACAAAAACTTACTCAGATTACAGAGCTGTAGAACTGTAGGACAAGGCACAAAACCTGTTGAAGGGCTTATTCCCAACAACAAGCTAGCCTTGCACTGTGTTGCACTGGAGCTGTGGTGCACCCACAGCACTTGAAGGTGCATGACATCATTTATGAAGATATTTTATGGTTAATTCCAAATGTCACAGTGGTTATATGAGATAGTCAAAGCTTCCTTTGCAGAGGGCATCGTAGCACATATGCCCTGGATGAGAAATGTCAACATATCAGGTAAGGAGGGAAGAGTTGTCTAGCACTGATGTAACAAATTTAATTGCAATCTTCAAAAAACACACACATACACACACACACTATGG
The DNA here is from genome assembly GCF_963576455.1 of Neolamprologus multifasciatus. Taxonomy (NCBI): domain Eukaryota; kingdom Metazoa; phylum Chordata; class Actinopteri; order Cichliformes; family Cichlidae; genus Neolamprologus; species Neolamprologus multifasciatus. The sequence continues at coordinate 14,005,010 of NC_140454.1, forward strand.
AGCTAAAAGTCATCTGCTATATGACTATCTATTCAGCATACACAATGAAATAGCGGTATACTTGCATACTGTATACATAGCTTATTGTCTCATTACTAATAGAGCTATTTGAGGGAGTGTTTCAAAATACACACAGGACATTGTTGTTTATGACCCAGCAATCTTCCCTCCTGTCCTAAAGCAATGTGAGAATGCAAAATACCGATGTGTTGCTTTGTTGTTACATAATATATCTTTGAATATACTGCATACTGGAATTGCAGTACTAATGCTTATGCATGATTTATGATTTTATGACTCATTTTATAAATTCACTTTGTTAATGATGCATGTCTTGTTCCTTCTCTTTCTGCTTCTTTGTAGTGGATGGCTGTACAGACTGGTCAGTGGACTATCTGAAGTACCGGGTCCTTCAGGGTGAGCCGGTACGGATAAAATGCGCACTGTTCTACGGTTACATCCGAGCCAACTACAGCCAGGCACAGAGTGTGGGCCTTAGCCTCATGTGGTACCGCAGCTCTGGCCTTGGCCACAGTGACTTTGAGGAGCCCATCTCTTTTGATGGCGTGCGCATGAGCAAGGAGGAGGACGCAATTTGGTTCAGACCTGCTGACCTTCAAGATGTGGGCCTTTACTCTTGTGTCTTACGGTAAGTTTGAGTGATGTCTGTTCATATGGAACATGGAAATATGGAACATGGAAATATGGAAGAACCTGTTCCTACAGTAAGGCAGATGAACTAAGCCTCTTACTTATAGCGAACTACCTTTGAAAGACATTATCTAGAAGCTACCAAGGTCACATACAGTAAGAGTGAGAAGCTGACAAGCTTCCTTTAATTATGTTTTTAAAAGTAGGGTAGGTCATTCTGTCAGTTAAAACTACAACTTCTAAATGTGATTAAGGAAAAGAAATGGGGTTCTTATTCTTTTTAGCAGAAAGTATCTACCAGAATGGACTTCTATCTCTATGACAGTGTCAAACAGGAAACATCTATCAAAATGAACTACTGTCTCTTTAAATGTGTTTAAAAGTGCAGATTATCATGCATGTGGTTAGATTAATTGGCAACTTAACATTTCCATGAATCTCTACCATGGAGGTGAGATTGCATTATGCTTAGAATCATACCAACTATACTGTTAGAAGTTTTTGTACTGTGATACCTATATGTGTTGTCAAGGGAAATAATAAGCATGTTATAGCCATTTCATTTCCCAAACATACTGTGCATGATGGTGCTTCTGGAGAGCGCACAGGACAAGCAGCACCGGGAAAATACAGTGCTCTATAAATCTTAGTATCCAACAATAGTAATATTACACTTAATAATCTAAATACAATATAGCTACTGCAGAAGAGGAGAGGACTTCAAGGGTTACATACCTAGATGCAAATCTGATATGCACATGCAGTGATAAAAGTAGTCAAAGCTAGAGAGTCTGTTTCTGTACTGTACCTGCCACGACCGTATGACTCGACAAGTTAGAAATGATGTACAGTACTGTGCACAATTTAGCAACTCCTCATATTTTAGTTTCCGAAGAGCCAGACTTGTTTGTTTTTCATGCGGTTTTGAGCAGGCCTTCTGAAAGTCTTCAAAAGTTTGTCTTTGGACATTTGCTGGAGTTTGACCCATTTTCAGTCCTTGTACCTCACCAATTTCAGAAGATTTTTTGTTTGTCTGTTTTTTTGGTGAATCACTCAACAAGGAGTGTGTCAACCTCTAAATCACTGGAGCATAAAAAAGTACCTACAAAACATATTTCTAGAGACATACTTAGAAGTTGATTATTACTGACAGGGTTTATTTAGAATAAAACAAACTCAAAACTCTGTGACTGCTAAATTCAAATGTACCTGAAATTATTTACTTTATATACTAAGCTAATATTATCCAAATAGAACAGAAATGGTTTGTTAAGAAATATTAATATTTCAAATTAAATCCGCACATATTCAATTTCACACTTGAGAATAAGTGGCAGGGCATATACTCAAAGGCGACATAATCTCAAATTTTTCATATAAAGTCAAATTAAACTCTCTTTTCATGAGCAAATGTGTCTTAAATCCTAAAACATCTCAAAGATTACATGACATGACTCTTATAGAGCTGTCTTTGTATGAGTGTTGAGAGACAAGAACTGCAGTAAACTATAAATCAGCGTGAAAACGCAGGCAAATGTTTGCATGTACGCTCATCTTGAACGGTTACATTTAGATAAGGTGGAGTGAATCTCTTTTAAAATCAAGTTCTGTAACCATTAAATGTAAGTAAAAGTAAGTTTGTCATTGACCACATTATCAACTTTATCAACTTGAGACAGAAGCACAATGGAGTTGCATTTGTGTGTTTAATAGAGCAGTTATACATACTTTGTTTTCAGTTAAAATTAAAATTCTCCATTTGGTTTTGCATAGAAACATTTACAGACACACAGATGCAACCAAATATAGGCAAAAAATAAATTATTAAATAAATCCCACAGTCAGACTTCAGTGGGTTGTTACATAGAGACTTTTCGTAATACAAGATGCATAATCATGTGGCAGTAACTTATTAACCTATACAGTAGAGAACATCCCTCAATAAACGCCTTATTGCAGTTCTTCATTTCAGAGAGATTTTAATAAACCCTGTTAAAGGCCTCATAAAGACCCAAAGAGGCAGGATACATGGAGTGTGACCAGGGGGAGTGTTTTTGTCTGCAACGATACCCTGAGCTATACCTGCATTTCATTGTTGCATGCTGTAGATACAGTTTTGCACAGACACTTTCAAGTGCTGTTTTACTCTCAGTTAATATGGTCTTTTATTATTAACAATTTAGTACATGCTCTTATTTATAGTTGCAATCAGAAGTTTACATCTTATATATCTTTAATTATTTAAAAAAAAACAAGAATTTGGTGCACAAGTTTGAATTTATTTTGTGTTTTCTCCAATCTACACGGGTTCAAAAGCATATATACAAGCTTAAGTAAATTTTTACAACCCCACTAATATTTGGTTACATGTACCTTAGAAAGTTGCACCACAACTAGATGCTTGGTAGCCATTAACAAAATTCTAGCATGACTCTTGCTGGATATTTCCCCACTCTTCTTGGCCAACGTGATTTCAATTTGTTGGTTTCCTGGCTTTGACCCAGCATAGACCATATTTTCAATAGGGTTGAGTGGTTTGGGGAGACCATTCCTAAAGTTTAATGTTTGTCTGCTTTGACCAAAACCAATGTGTGTTTGAGCTGTTGAAGCATTCAGTTGTGCTGAAAGCCTGACTGTTTAGCTCTTGATGTGAGATGAAGTTGAAGAATTTGGAGGTAGTCCTCCTTCTTAATTATTCTGCTTTGTGCAATATTCCAGCACCACTGACAACAAAATAGCCACAGGGTACGATGCTACCACCACCATGCTAAACAGCTGGCAAAGTGTTATTATGTTTGAAAGCTCCATCGTTACTCCTCCAAATATACCTCTTGTTATTGTGGTCAAATAGCTCAGTCTTTATCTTGTCTAACCAAGAAACCTTTCCCCAGAATGTAATTGTTTTGTCAATGTAGGCAACTGCAAATTTCAATTAAGTTTGAAGGTGTTGATTTTGGCAGCAAAGGCTACTTTCTTGCTTGGAACCTTCTTAGTTAACGGCGATTTAAAACTCACTTCACTGTGGACAGTCACGCTGGTGTTCCACTGGTTACCAGTTTCTGGCAAACTTGAGCACAGATGCTTACTGAGCATTCAAAATTATTTTCTTTGCCAATTTTTCCAGACTTTGTCAAAGTGGTGATTTATCTTGTAGAAATCGTACTTATGTACAATTGTTTGAACTGATCATTTTGGAATCGTTAGTCATTCAGAAATGCCTCCAAGAGACTTTCCCAACTTGTGCTAATCTACATTTCTCTTTCTTAGATCTTCACTGAGTTCTTTCCCAACGTTCCCATTGTTCAGATTATTATTCAATTCAATGAGTGCTGTCAAACAACAAAGAGAAACTACCAGTTGTAGTCAATCATGCTCACTAATGAGAAGTTAATGGGCCTTGGCAATGTGAAGACATTGTAAAACCTTCAGCACCACTTATTAAAAGATTAAAGTGAGTGTATCTATATATCTGAGCCGTGCTTTTTAAAGTGATTTAAGATTGATGCAGTATAATCATTGCACCTTGGATAAAGAACAGGTCAGAACAATTATGTCCATGATGACTGTTGATAAACTTCTGGCCACAACTGTATACACTGTGTTGGAAATTCTGTGAATGCTATATTTCTGCAGAATATTGCAATCGTAACAAAGTGCCCCCAGCTGTGTTTTCCTCTCTGCTTGTGTTGAGCTGAGAGGATTTCGAACTTCTCAGATATCCTAATCAGACCACTGCAAGAGATTTGCCTCAAAGCTGAAATCAATTGTCTTTTTGTTATAGTGTAAGCTTTTGAGTCACACACTGTAGCACATATGACCCAAACATTCTCCCCTAAAACTCCCTGCAGGTAAAGAGGAGTCTTTTCTTCACCCCCTTTAGATCACAAATAGGACTTTCAGTATACCTTAATTTATCTGGAGACATCTCAAACAACCCTATAATAATAATAATAATAATAATAATAATAATAATAATAATAATAATAATAATAATAATAATAATAATAATAATAATTGGGATGAATAAAAAAATGACATAACCATGCTACTATATATTAAAAACAACATCTCTAACATTTTCAAAAATTGAATATATAAGGTTAGATTTATAGTTTGGCTTTCTATATATAATATGTAAAGTTAATAATCTGGCTAATAAACCATAATGATTTACTTGGTTTGTTGACTCTTGTAATTAATGTATTCAATTAAAATCACAATATGTGCCACTGGTACAGTGTAGCATTTATATTTTATTGTAGACAGAGCTTCACTTCTCTGTGTTTTATTTTCTCTTAGATTATTTGCTTTTCTCAAAATCTGTATTTAGCCATTAATTAATAGCAAATAATTCATTTTTAGTGTTTGCACAAAGTGCTTGCTCAAAGAGAATTTTTCAACTTACACTGTGTCAGTGCTATATCAGTAACGCCCTTGATAGAAAATAGTTGTTAATGGAGACGTTAGTATCTACTGAACAGTTGGCACTTGTAAGGTTTTACAGGTACTTATATTCATGTACACTTGGGTTAACTATGATTTTTAAAAAATGTTATCAAAAATAGACAATTAGAGGGTGTTAGGGTGCCTGGGTCGTCGACCCAGTGTTTTGTGTTTTTTGGTTCTTTGATTTTGTTATTTCATTATATTCTAGCTTTGCCTTATGGGGTATAGGATTATTATTAGTTTAGGTTCTCTGTGTGGGTTTTGTTCGTTTTAGTGTTCTGGTTTTCTGTCTGTGATCCATAGTTGCTGTCTCCCCGTGTCAAGTATGCGTCTCTGTGTAATGTTTCCTGTTTTACTTTGAAGGTCCATGTCTTATGTTAATATATCTGGTTTTGCTTCCCCTGTCTCGTTAGGCCTGATTTGCCCCAGCTGTGTTTCCCTCTTGTTTCCCATACCCTGATTGCTCCCTCTGTGTATTTAAGCCCTGTGTTTCTCTGTGTGTCATGATCTACCATCATAGATGCTGTGTGTTCTGTCTGCCTGTGTAAGTTGTTTGGATACTTAGTTTTGTTCTGTTTGAGTTCACGTTTGTCTCTGGAATCTGCACTTTGGGTGCACTTTACCACTCCTGCCTGCACTCAGCCTACAAATGACAGAGCGTATATATTGTAATATACATATTTTCATTCATCATCCACTACTAATTGACTGAAAACTTCAATCACTGGCTTCATTTTTCAGCATGACAGTGTTCCTATCCTGTACACTGCCACACAATGTAGCAAAGACATATCTTAACATAGCATCATGTTAAAAGAGAATGGAGCAAAGGCATCCAACATCCCAAGAACAGTTTTAAACGTCCTTCAAGAATCCCGGAAAACTATCCTGAAGAGTACTTAAAGAAATGTACAGAAAATCATAAGAAATTACAAAAAGTCATCCCTAAGAGAGTTCAGGCCGTGTTGAAGTATAAGATGGTCATATCAAATACTGACTTTGTAGTTTGTAGTAGTTTACTTTAAGAAGTTTGTAGTGCAGTAAAAGCATTTGCAAAGTAGAGACAAGTGTAATATGAGTTTAATTATTTTTAAGAACGTTTTATTTATGTGGTTTTAGTAGATGTGTAGAATTACACATCTGCTATAGAACTAAATATTTAGTAATACACATTTAGTATATGTTGCTTTCCAAAAAAAAAAAACCCCACATGTATACAAATTGTAACGTGTTTAACCAGTTATAACCTTTTACTGTAATGTAGATAATAAAATAAACTACAGTAGAATCTCCATCTGTATATCATTCCCTTTATGTTAAGGGTTTTGTCATTTTTCAACCAATAAATCATTACACGGGCCTCGAAGAACTTGTTGGATATAAGCCAACATGAATGCACTGAACATTCCTACGAAATTTTATCAGAATTCATTCAAATCTTTTCGAGCTATTGTGTTTGCAGACAGAATGATGACATGCATGCAAATGCTACCAAAAACATAACCTCCTTGGCAGACGTAATGAGGGGTCTCTTAAGACTATTTGCATGGTATAACACCATGCTACAGGATTGATTAGTCTGAGAGTTAGTCCATTGTTAGGTATTTGCAACATTTATACAAATTTATGTTATTTAGTATTAATTAATATGATACATGCTTTTATAAGGTGCATAAATGGTATAACTGGGTCATTTTAGCCCATTTTGTTAGGTGGTTGCCAGGCAACATAATGACACTATACCTCGTGTTGTGAGATATAGATGAGAACCTTTAGGGACCTTAGCTGTACCTGTATGCCAAATTTAAATATTAAGGATACACATATACCTATTTATACCAAACTGACTGTGGTCAGATTGGGTTGTTTTAAGCCATGGAGACAAGTTTTATAACATGAAAGAGTTAACTGGAATCAGCAATTTAGAAGCACTCATGATTATATATCCTATAATGACCACTCTCTTGTCAAAGCTGTTAGTCAGTACTTTTAAGTCCTTGTCATTGTAAAGTTCAAAGTCAGTGTTGTAATTTAACAGGCTAAAGCTGACACAACAAAAATGTGTCACTGTCCTAACATCCCCTGTCTGTACAGTATACATAATACATTATCCTATAGCTATGTGTATGTTGTGTAATGTCTATAATTGAAGGTAAATCTGTTCTAAGTCCAGCTTTTCGCTAAAGCCCTCCAGGTGTTTTTCTCAGAAAGAGATACTGAGGCACACCACACTATTTCTCTGTGGATAGACTGTGCGTACATTTATTGTGTGCATGTGTGTGTGTGTGTCTGCATGTGTGTGAATGATTATTTGTCCTTCTCTGTCTGGAAATTTAAGTCCAATTGCCAGTTTTCATGTCAAGGTGACTTAATTTACATACCAATCTCCATGCTCTCTCTTTGACTCTCTCTCTTTTATTCCTTTGCTCTTTCCCCGCCTCTCTTTCCTCTGCATATCATCTCTCAGGTCTGTAACACTGAGTCAGAGTCACGGAGCCAACAGACTTTTTTTTCCACTCTTTCACTGCCACAGTCTCTCTACTTTTTGTGGATAAATTATTTTATAATACTTCCAGTAATAAACCTGTATTCTAGAGTATGCGAAAAATGGTGCATTTACTTCCCATGATTACGCTGTCCAACATGTTAGATAATAATATGTGGAGAATTACAGCTACCACGAGCTGCAGACAAATATCTAAAGCTGCTATACTTAAATAGAATGTGACAGACGTGAACGACACCATAGGAGTGTGCATCGACCTCCGGCTGTCCATCAATCAAGCGTAAGCACCAACACCTTCCCACAATGCCACAGGGTGCCTGCTGTGAATATTTAACATGCAGAGATGTCTTCTGCAGGCTTCTTGGGCACTTCGATGGTTGATACAGGTTCTGGCTTGACTTTATATATGTATAAATTTGCTTACATGCAAATGTGATGTACATGCCCGTGTTTGTGCCATTGAGTGTATGTTTGCATAGTTGTATTTGTACAGTAGACAAATACAGCGTATTGTTCACGTGTACTCTGTAAGCCTCGAGCAACACATCTTCCCACTCTGTTCCCTACAGATAGGAGGTATTGAGTCAATAATGTTAGTTTTCTGCACCAAGAGGGCATAGCTCTGTGGGGCTATCTTGCATCTTGCTTGAGCTTCCTACAGCGTCTTCTAGATGCCCTTTTGGTCATTTTTATGTAGGAGAAATATGCAGGGTTTTTTTTTTTCTCTGATTCCAAGTAGCTACAGTGTATTCTCATTTTGTCCCTCTTAGTACTATCTGTTGCTAGCCTTCCATAGCAGCACATAGCCACACATGTCTTTTAAGCATACATGGATGCGTGGGTGCACACGTGCATGTCTGCGTCTGTGTTTTATGGCCCCAGGAGGTCAGAGGTGTTTATATGAGAGAGGGGACTCCCTTATTGCTTCCATAACCTGAATAGATCATATGAAACTCCGTCATTTACAGTGAATGGGAGCATCTGGCCAGCCATAAATGTAATGTAATGAAATGAAAGCCCATATGGCCTGTACAACCAGCCTTCCAACAAGGTGACTGACCAAGTGAGAGCTATCCCAGACAGACACACATTAAAAAGAATGTGGTCTTTTGGGGTGAGGCCATTTGTAATGGTTTGGATCACGCTAGTCTCACAGACACGTGGATCCATGCCTTCGTTACCCCCAGACTCAATTACTGCAATGGCATTCTTTATGTCATCGGAAGTTCCTAACAAACTGTGGATGTGTTTACCGGTTCACTCACTCACTCGCACACTTTTTCTTGACCACAAGCACCTCTCCTGGCTTGCTGTTCCACATTAACTGAAGCTGCAGCCCTTTTGGTACACGCACGTAGCCTTTAACTTTCCATTAGCTATAGAACCTAAATGTCTAAATCAGTTGGATTGGACATTTAGGAGTCTTTTACCAGCTTCCTAGTACTTGCGCCCGTATGAGAGTAGCTCAGGTAATTGTGTGGTGAATTCACACAGAGCAAGTGGACATCATGTGCTATGCCTCTTTCACACTCTGCCCAGATAAGAAGGTCAGTAATGATAGTTTGTCTGACCCAGGCTACTTCCTGTTGTGTTCTACAGGTGAGAAAAGCACCTGCAGAAATATCCCAGTTTGATTTTCCCAACATTGTTTGGAACTTATGTGGAAAAGTGTATTTCATTTTTTCAGGCACAGACCCATCCACAACCGTCACCATACTCCCTCCTCCTTCCCCAGATACATTGAGGAGTGCATCACTGTCTTAAACTGTATATAAATGATAGACAATTTTGGAAATTGCATTTCATCAAATGATTTCCCCCTTTTTCTCTTTCTCTTTAATCCTCTGTTTATAAAGTACTCGCAATGTAGTACTCAGACTACAAGCAACTGCACCAAGCTACAAAGCTTCAGGGACAGGATTAAGGGATACGATTATCAGTCTTATCCCTTTCAAAGACTCTGCATATTCACAAACAGATATATCTTTTTAGAGATGATTTTATGTAAGTATCTCTGCAAAGTGCTTTCAAACTAGAAACATATTTTTTTTCAACTTTTTACAACCTCACAGCCCTGCTAAAGTCTGAAAGAAACTGGAGCACTGAAGCTAAATGCCAGAAAATTCCTGCGATTGAGGTCCAAAATCTTGTGGAGAGACCTCCAAAAATAGTAGAAACTATTACAGTGGCAAGGGTGTCCACAGATTTTCGGCCATGTATCATAGGCTTACCAGGGAACACTTTGTTACAGTCAGTTCTTAGCTATGTGTCAGTGGTGATAGGGACTGTAATGAATGTGGCTTTGATGATCGTTTTCATAACATTAATTTAAAGACAGAGTCATCTTTCTTTCTCGAATATCAAAGCTCGGGTCGTAACTCAGGTGGTTGCTGAGAAAAAGGGGGAGGGTTGAGTCCTCGAGAGGCCATGAATCTTTCACTGTCCTGTTGTGAGACCATTTTTGCATTTCTCGATTTTTCAGACAATTTCAGCTCCCCCCCCCCTAAAAAAATTTCAGAATGTAGTCATGAATGTTTTCCACTGGTTTTCCATTATTGCTAGCACTACAAACACAAAAAGAGGGCGAGCGAGGCAGAGGGGGGTAAAAAGGAAAAGAATAATAACTGAAAAGGTATCAAAGGAAAAAAAACATGGTTCGCTTTTTGGTTTGTGAAACAGAAAAATCATATAAAAAGTTTCCTTTTTCTTTCTTATTCTTTGCAGATGTTTTTATTGAGCTGACAATAAAAGAAGACTAAATAAGAGCGTTATTATAATCAAACTCATTTGTTAACTCCTTGCATTGTTCTTCTGTGTCAACAGAAACTCTACATACTGCATGAAGGTTTCCATGTCTCTGACTGTGGCGGAAAATGACACAAACCTGTGCTACAACTCTAAAATGAGACGAATGGAGAAGGCTGAGCTCAGCAAGAGTAAAGACATCCTCTGTCCTGACATAGATGACTATGTTGAACCTGGCAAAGAACCAGACATCACCTGGTCCAAGGTGTGCTTGCTGTTCGACTGAGCGTGCTTGTTAATATGTGATTATGTTTCTTCTGCCATATGATCTTTGCATCATTATTTTATCCTTGCCTGGAGGCTCAGTGATATTTTTGTTTCCTGAATCCTCTTATTTGTCAGAAGGAAGGGGGCGTCTGTCTTTGTGATTATACAACCGAGAAATATTCTTCAGTGCTTCATTGGTTTGTTTTCATCTAATTTCTCGTCTGTTTGTGTTTAAAGCCTTAATGGAATTGTGTTTCCAGATTACTTAGGCAGATTATGTATAAAGGCAAATTATGACAATGAAATCCTTAAGCTACATTCGCAATGTGCCACACCATTTTGAGAGTCATCGAAAGAGAGTGAGGAGGGAGCAGAGGGCAGCCACAGAGATGGCTTTTATAATGAACACAAAACCTCTATGAGAAGAAAATTGTGCAATGTCACTCTGTGCCCTGTGGAAAGAGTGGATACCCTCCAAATGCTCCTGGTCCCTGATCTTTATTCAGCATGCACCTCCGCCTCCATCACCTGGGTTCTTGCCTTTCCTAGGTCAGGCATGGCCTGCGGACAATGGAGTGCATCCCGGAGAAAGGCTCATGCCAGACTAATCACAGGCAGATCAGCGGTAGATTAGCTGGCCGGGCTTGACCTCTAGGTTTTTCCAGAATTCAATTACGATCTTGGTAATGACTGGGAGTGCTGGAACCCGGAGTTATTTGGACCACTGCGGAGCCTCCGTGATTGAATTCGAAGGTTGCCGAGAGCAATGGTAGAATAGAATCCACCGAGCCACCGCTGTCCCTGGCTGAGCACCAAGGAGCTGAAGAAAGTATCATGTCATGAAGTCACTCACTTTGCCTGCTCATGTATACTCGCATTCGCACGGATGTAGCACAAACACACTTATTTTGTCAGCAGAGAGTAGTGTAAATAAAATTCTCTGTCTCTCTGTGGCCTTTGTAGAATATTGAATGGAGAATATTCCGTTCAGTGCAATAAATCTTGATCAGATAAGTAGGACAATAGCTTAGCTTTATCATTTTAGCCTATAAAATTATTATATCAGAGTGGCGAGCTATGTGTTTTTACCACTTTATTCACTTTTTTTTACACTCAGCATTGTTAAAGTGTTTGAAATCTCATGGATGTATATTTGTAAAAAAAATTCTGCAGGTGTTAAACTTCTCAAGGCCTTGCTTTCCCTTGCATCTCTGGCCACACAAAGTCCACAGCGTCTTTACACTTGTCACTTATGTGACATCTGACACCTCACATGATATATCAGGATATAGATTTTTACAGTTCTGATCTGCCTGTTCTTTGGTACACAGGAGTGCCATCCGAAGCAGTGGCGTGCAAGCATCATCCAGAAGAGAGACATTCTGTCTATCCAAGAGGTAACAGAAGATGACATTGGGAATTACACCTGCGAAGTCCAGTTTGGTGGTTTTGTGGTTAGAAGGACGACTGAACTCACAGTAACTGGTAAGTTCTCAGGAAAACTGAAGATGTGTTTTCTGCGTGTAGAGGCGCCATTTATAAAAATTCTCCACATAGTAGCACATGTTTTAAGAATGAGCAGAGTAGTAATTATAGTAGACAGTTGAATAAAAGGAGAGGATTGTAACAAAGATGCACACGTAGCCACGCACACACTCTCATACAAACACACACACACACACAAATACCACAGGGTATGGCAATGATGTCCTGCTGTTGTGTTAATTGTTGGAGGGAGGTTGAATGCTGTGGCCTGGCATCTATCCCTCCTTCTAACTCAGCACTTTCCAGTCAGCTAAGCAGTGTTGAAATATTTAAGGCTATAGGCTAAACTCGTTCACACAGAGAGCTAAAGAGCCAGGACCAAGGTCAGTAGATTTACAGTGCACTTACTCTTTGTTTCTATCCATCTCTCTCTCCTTTTTTTTTCTCTTTACCTTGCACAGCTGCAAGGTGAGCGTGTGACAAATAAACGCATTCATCTGTTGAAACCTGGGAATTGGATCCTCTGGCTTGTGTGTTCTGCCAGGTTAACTGCTCTGATGAGGATTGAGGGTGAATCTAGTTTTTCCCTTGTCCTTTTATACTCAATGTTCCCGCCTAAAGAATACTGATCTGTCTGATACTGACTGCTACAGTATATTGTGTACTAACACTGCTATATTGAGTGGATTCTTTGTTTTCAGTTGTGATGTAGCAATTACAAGAAATTATTCAGCGCATCTTTTTGATGATGTTTAGGATAGTGGTATGATAAATGCAAATATTTAATATGATTTCATTATTAAAGGTTTCCGCATAGATTTTTCATGGGCATGTTTGGTTTTTTCCCCACACTGAATATTTGTGAACACAACACAGCACTTCTTTGAGTAATTGGCCATTGTTGGTATGTAATATGAAGGCATTTATGCATTTGAAGTGCACAGACTGCTGTCTGGAAGAGAGAGAGAAAGCTACATGTCTTAACCTGAGCAGAGTGTGCTGTTGGATAAGATTAAAAGTGATCCTGGAGGTGTGGTTTTGAGAGTGGCTGTGGTTGTGACTGATGGGCTATCAGTTTATCCACGGCAGGGTTCAACAGGCAGACACATTAGATTTGGCATTATTGCCATTACTATCGCTGGGAGAGCCTTCCCAGCTTGGTTGACTCATTACTCTAGTACGTGAGTACCCCTCAGTTGTGGGTCATGTAGTTTGTTAACCAGTTTGGGTTTTTGTTCCATAGCTCCAAGGCACATCACCAGTGTTGAAAGTAACTTTTTTCCCTCCCTAGATATTGTGGTATCTACAGTTGATATGAGCAGAATTTGCAGGTTCGCTAAGCATTTAGATAATAAATTGAATGCATTTAAATAATTTTGGAGCAATCCAAAAGCAAGTTCAAGGTATTCTGGCATGCGGAGAACTATTTATTTATTTAATCAACTTTTTGGAGAAAATGTAATAGCAAACTCTGAGGACTTTACCTTGCCAGTGTGCCCTAAAAGAAACTTTGTTGTTTCTGCATTTTTTTTAGTGAAAGGTGAATTAAATCTCTTCATCTTTTGGTACCACAACAATTCACCTTGGCTAAATTTACTTTTTGTTGTTTTTGTTTGTTTTTGATAGATTTTGTTTTAAGTTGTTTTGAATTCATAGTGCACACCTTAGCATACCTGTTCAACTGCTCATTTAGAAAAAATCTCTAATTATCCAATCACATGGCAGCAACTCAGTGCACTAAAAATGATTGTGCACCAACGCTTTCCATCCAACCTGATGGGGCTTTCTCCCATTCTTCTTTGTAGAAGAATGGGAGAAACAGGTAAAAAAAAAAGTGTGCCAAGCTTGTAGCATCATACTCAAAAAGGCTTGAGGCTGTAATTGCTGCCAAAGGTGCTGAGCAAAGCCTATGAATACTTCTGTACAATTAACAAATTTGCCAGAATTTCAAGCAAACCTGTTTCATTTTGTCATAATGGGGGACTGAGTATAAAATTTTGTGGTAAAAAATGTGGGACAAGTGAAGCGCTGTGAATACTTTCCAGATGCACTACAGTATAAGACTGGAAAAATGAGTGTTGATTACTGCTGCAACATTGAGATGGTAGGGTCAGACTCTGGCGTAAACAACATGAAAGCCTGGATCTGTCGTGCCTTGTTCAGGCTGCTGGTAGTGGTGTAATGGTGTGGGGGATATTTTCTTGCCACACTTTGGGCACATTAGTACCAGCAGAGCATTGTTTGGACACCACAACCTACTTGAGTGTTGTTGCTGATCACATCCATCCCTTTATGACCACAGCCACCCATCATCTGAAAGGTCCTTCTAGTAGGGTACTGCACCATGTCCAAGAGTTCAGATTCACGCCACAGATGTGGTCAAATCTGCAGCAACTGTTTGATGCTGCTATGTTAATATGGACCTAAATATCTGAGAAAAGTTTCCAGCACCTTGTTTAGTCTATGCCACAAAGAATTAACGCATTTCCAAATACAAAAGGGTGTCAACCCCAGTACTAGAAAGGTGTACCTAATAAACTGCCCAGTGAGTATATGGTCTAATAATACTGTTGGTGTGTTTAATGCTATAAAATGTGTAGGTTTCATGAGTGAATCCCATGCTGGCTGTGCACTCTAAGTACTTTAGCGGTATCTATGTGTGTTGTCAGGTTGACCTTAATGTTCTGTAATGATGATGTCATAATACCTTTACTGCATTATAAATCAACAAAAGAGACAACAGAAAGAGGGAGAGGGTGAGATTTGGACAGAGGCAGAAAGAAAAAGAAGAAACAACAGTCATGTGAAATACATATTTACTTTCCCTTATCTTTTCATATGTGAATTCAACATGTTGCCTCCATGCAGAGTGAGGTATGAGAGCCCGTACAACAGAAATGGTAAATCACTGGGAAGAGCAAGCTTTCAGGGTAAAGTAACAGTGAACAATAATGAGCCAGTGAGTGCAAGAGGATAACAATGAATATTTATTTTCTCACTCTGAACCTATTTTACACTTAATCATATTCATCAGAACATAAAGTGCTATCATTTGTCATGAAAACAGAGTTAGAAAGTTTACACTCGGGACACGATTTCCATCCAACCTGATGGGGATGAATTTATGCTTTTCAGCATAAATGCAGCAGAAAACTATCAACAGTTTAGCAAGATTCTTTTGACAGGGAAATGCAGTAATGTAAATGACTGCGTTCTCTTCTGAATTCTCTACTCTGCTTTTTCTGTTGTAAAAGAAAAAAAATAGGGGGATACTCTAAACACTGTAGTACCACTTGATTTAGCCTTAGTGGGATACCTCCTCTTTTAAAGCCGTAGTCTCCTGTTAGAATCAGATTAGCTCCCTCTCACCATGGGCTCATTTCCTTTAATAAACCTACACCATCATCCCCTCAAGTGGGTGTGCGATTATCCACATTTTATCACATCCTGTTAAAACCGACATTGCCTGGACAGCAAACATAAAAGGCCAAACTACGTCCAAGGGCTAATGTTGTAGTCTATTTGATAGGCCAAGAGGACGAAGGAGGTCATTAAGTTTAACTGATCTTAAATATAGCGCAATAGATACTGGCCTTTGCTGTGACCCTGCCTCACTGCAGACTCACTGTGTGTGTGTGTGTGTGTGTGTGTGTGTGTGTGTGTGCGCGCGTGTGTGTGTGTGTTCTGACCCTACTCCACTATGTAATGACTTCCATTAGAAGCAGTAGAGGAGCTGCTATCTGGAATAAAGTAAGTCTTGTAATAGAGGTTAACTATGAGCATAAACACAGGCCCTCACAGATCAGGCTGATCCAGGAGCCCCTTAATCAAGCTCTGATGGTCTTCGGGTTAATCGAAATGTAAAACAAACAACTGCCCCTCGCCTCATTTTATGTTTATGTCACGGTGCATTGAAATTTTCTTATCGCAGGGAGGTACAGCCCGTGCAGCAACCGAGTGCACTGAGAACAAATGCACCATTATCAACAGATGGAAAGATTTTCCTTTTCCTCGCCCCCCATGGGCCTTCACCTCCACATCCCATCTTTAAAAGAGAGTGCCTTTTTGTGTACTGTTATAATTGATTCATAGCAGCAGCAGGTTGGCCATTCCGCGGTTCCTCTGGGGAATGCTGAGTGTGGTCAGATTTGTCTACAACTGTGTTTACCCCTTCCCACTTTCACAGACACACGGAGCAGTCTCGAAACTGCAACCCACCTATGATATGAACCGATACGAGCGCGGGCCGCTTTATCTGTGCGTGCCTGTGAGTTTGTCTTTTTAACGTTAAACATACATACTTGTGGGAATTTTGTGTGTGATGTTTCATTCTACGTCTGAATCGTTTCTGTTAAATTTTTATGGCTCTCTTAGGCCTCATTCCAGTACTGTGATGGTAATGCTACAACAGTAAAACACCAGATAAAGCTCGGTTCAGCTGATGTATGCAGCCTGCTCTGTGTTCTGCAGGAAGGAAAATATTATACAGGGAGAGCGGAAAAGGATAAAGAGAACAAGGGAGCGAAAGTGACTGATAACAGCAAAACGAGGGAGAGAGAGAAGCGATAGAACAGAGTGAAAAAGATAGAGGTTGGTGCTCGTGTATCTTATCTGTATTCCTAGCCAGTGTTTCCCAGCAGAAACAGTGTGTCCAGGACTATAAACAGACTATTATCCTAGTGTTTATCACAGTGCACATTACCGTTTGCCTCTGTCGGACTTACTGTAATGGAGTCGTTTGGTTTGATGGATGCCTCGGGCGTGGGTTTCTATCTATTGCTCCCATTATACCACTGTCTGCATCCCTTCACTGTAGAAATGTCTGCCTGCACATTCAGCATAGCCTGCAAGCATGGTGATTGAGGTTATGGCCAATGTAAATGTACCATTTGGCACAGTGAATTGGAGGTGCACAGGGCAAGAGGAAATCGAGGGGAGGAGAGGAATCGTCTACCTTACATTACCGCTTATAGAATGTCCACAGCACAAGAGGGGCGATGCTTGGAAAACTCAATTTATGTATAGTGAATGAATATGTTTATTTGTGAGGATAAAATATGTGACTGTTTGTGTCCTCGCTGTATAGGCATTGTGTCTGATTTTTATACACTCAGCAGGCAGTGTTACACCTAAGATTCCTCCATCAGAGTTTACAGAAACCGAGTGTATTTGTGTGTGTAATGAGGAGCTGATGTGGGGAGAGGTGAGCTGGGACATTGTCTCATTGCAGTAAAAGGTTTCTTACCATTCTTCCACCACAGGGTCACCTTCAGAAGCACGTGCACTTCACAGCCTTATAAAATGTAACTGGCGACATGCACATGTGTCAGCATGACTGTGTGATGTATTTATGTATTTATTTATCAAGGCAATGACTTGACTTTTACTTTGTCGGCTGGATGTAGCCTCCGTGGATGCAGCAAGGGGAAAAAAACAGAGGCAGAAGCAGTCAGCAGAGACGTGAAAGAGGAGTGTGGTATCCACACCTCCTCCATCTGTTTTCTGTCCTCATCTATCAGGCCGAAGGAGGATAGATGGATGGAGAGGCAGCGATTAGCTATGATATTATCCCATAGAGTGGGAATATGAGGAATGAGTGGTGAGAGATAAGAGGTGTGGGGTGAGAAAAAGAGATGGGTTTAGCCTCAGCTGAAACCTTCTCCATCTCCGAGTCTATGTGCTTGCGTGAATACGTTGTAACGCCTGTCGTGTGCTGGCCTGCCATGATCAACTCCCAGCCTCGGTTACTGTACATGTCCTTGGAGACGAGATGATAAAATCACACCTGAGATAAGTGTTACGCCAGCAGTTGACTTTTCCCAACTTCACTTACACACCAGTGCACTTGTGTACACACACACTTACATCAATCACACCCATGAGAGGATGGCACACCCAATATAAAATTGCTTTCAATGTGAGATGTGCAATGCAACCTACTATCTGTCACAACCTGCTGATACAGATAAATCCGCATGCTTTTCAGAGCCTATAAATTTACAAAGCAGCTCAGTTACTGGTGAAACAATAGCACTGTATAGGACGGAAGAAAATGGCTCATTAGTTTAGGGTCAACTATCACTCTCATCATTAACTAATCTGTACCCCTTGCCATATCTACCTCACCCCCCACCTCCCCGCCCTCTCCTCCTCCTGTCTCTCCAACTCACTTCATCACTATTCACCAGCTGTCCTCTTAGAGTCTGAGCAGGCCAGAGTTCACATTGTTTTAATTCAATTAAAATCGACATCAGTCTGCATGTGACGAATGAAATTTACATACTACACAATTAATCTTGCCTGACCTACCACACACTACCCACATACACACCCTCTGTCTGTGGTTATTAACATTATCTAGGCCTATAGGGTAGGTACAAGAGCATGAGTGAAATTAAAATTATTATTCTGTCTTTTGAAGCCTTTTGAAGTCTGGGTCAATAATTGAACAGTGTTGTGTAGTGGCTGACGAAGTACGTCTAAAAAGACTTGTTACTGTTATATTTTTGAGTCCAGTGAAATGGTCTCCTTTCACTGAAAGTGTCCTCTATGATAGGGATAAGTCATTCAGCCGGTGATAATGTTCATAACACTGATATCACTTATCATAGCAATATGATGACACTGAACTTATATAGCACAGCCTCCCAATAACATGAGTACTTCAGACTATGATAGATAGATAGATAGATGATATTTGATATTTGATCTATCTATCTATCTATCTATCTATCTATCTATCTATCTATCTATCTATCTATCTATCTATCTATCTATCTATCTATCTATCTATCTATCTATCTATCTATCTATCTATCTATCTATCTATCTATCTAACAGACAGACAGACAGACAGACAGACAGACAATCATATCAGATAAAGTCCAAACTATGATCCTTTCTATCTGAGTTGTTGACTACAACAACAAAATTCTATCAAGTCCTCCAGTTCTTGAGCTTCTTCAATGGTCAGCTGACTTTGAGGTTGAGCTTGAACTGATCACAAACTGTGTTTTTGTACAACTTGTCTGCAGTTTATCAATTTGTCAGATGTCTGAGGTGAAGGACTTGCTGTCACCTTTAAGAAGTCATCAAACAACACAGAACATTAAATGTCTTTTGTGTAGCAGTTTGCCCTACAAATTAATGACAAGTCTAATGATAATGATCATCATTATTGAGGATAATGGCTTCTACTCTTACAGGGTCAAGCGATGGCCTGGCTATCCCACAGATAGTTACAGGTAGTCACATATATAAGTGGTAACAATCTTGTCATCAAACTCTTGTTAGGAGTTGGATGAGAAGTACTTATAAAGTGTATTTGGCCTTTTTGTGCTTTTTATCAGAACATTTCATGATTTGCATTTCATGCAATTTGGGTAGCCTGTTGGGTAGTTCACTTAAACCACAAAATCTTTTTGGTGAAAGGCAGAGCACAAACATTTCAATATCATCCAGAACCACCTATTGTTCATCAAGGATGAGAAAGAAGGACTTTTGGTTCTTAAAATGCATGAAACTCTTCAGAAATCTATAGAAATGTTACCGCAGCTGGCTCTATTTTGAAATGTACTTCTCAAGACTGAAATTGCCGTCCTTACAAGGCTGCTGCTAATCCCGGCATTGTACGTGAACTGCTGGGGAATAGAAAAACAAAGCTCTGCTGTCACGTACTCTCCTCCGGATGTAAATCACGTTTGTTTGTTTAATCCCTTTCTCGAGAAGACAGATCTAGGCTTTCTCTCGCTCTCTGACACTTTCTCTCTCTCTTTTTGTACCTTACAATGTGCATGTTCGCACAGTCACTCCAAAGCTATAATTTTTCTTCCATGTTGTGTCCTACCCTGCTATGAAAGACAATGTCCTTTGGAACTGAACACTGAGATAGCGTGCTCCTTTCTCAATTTTGAAGTCTACATGTGAGTTATTGTACAATTTCATACCTTGCAGCAAGGTTGGAGCTCCTGTAGTTTCATTTTTAAACCCAGCAGTAGCTGTAGCAGTGCAAATGGCCTCAGTGTGAGGTTTAATTTGAACAACTAGCAGGGAAGTTTTGTCAGTTAGCATCTTGCTTATAGTATAATGTTGTACTTAGATTGGTGTTGTTTTTTTTTTTGTTTTGTTTTTTTGGTTGGTTTTTTTTATTTTAATTCTAATGACATTTCATTGCTATGTAGGCTACAGTATTTTGATTTGATGATGTTGTGACTTTTGACGTCGCAAACCTTTTAGTTTGCAGACATGTTCCTTTCCTTTCCTTTCCTTGTGAGAAAAAAGGAAAGTGCTCACAGTTCTTTTATATGCAAGAAGAGCTGCAGCACAGTTCTTATGACAGAGTATGTAATGGCTGAAGGTCAGTTAGAGGACTGTGAATAACCCTCTCATTATACACTGTCCTCAAGAAAAGGAACTCAAGAAAGGCTTTGGTCCAATTAAATGATAGGGAGTATGACCATTAACAACCACAGGGAACGTTGACAATACAAAACAGAGAAATCACCAGACACTTGATCTAAACTTTGCAGTGACTGTGGACGCCTTCATGGACACACCCTGATGTGAGTAATAAAGGGATAAGAAAGGTGTTTTTGAGCATCTGTTGGCATATTTTCAAACACTTAATGTGATTAATATGCACATCTACTCAACTGCATACAGATGCAGGACAAAGAACAGTTAAAAAGTGAGTGGAGAGACTGTCTGTGATTTTACAAGCCTGCAGGTAAGTCTGATAATGCAACATTTCAGGGTGCCAAAAGACCTTGTAGGTTGCTCCAAGAAAAATCTGGAAGGTTAAAATTTTCCATTATTCAGAGAGTTCGGCAGTGTAACAATGTTATTTTGAGTGAAATGATAGAAACTGTTTTTCTTGTCAATATGGTACAAACCAAACTAAAAAATAGCAACAATACAAGGGTAAATAATCTGTTGTAGCTTTTGTAACTACCGTCACATTTTTTCCCCTCTCTGGAGTTAATGATCTTCATAAGATTTATGTCACCCTTGACCTATACACCTTTGACACACACACAGTGCCCAATCAAAGCATCTCTGTCTCCATAGACACACACACAAAGAGGTATGTATCAGATGTGGAATTGCTAATCATTGTGTCTCTGCGGGTGTCTGGCGCTGGGATGTTGGCATCGAGTCCTTTGGGCCTCTGTGTATCAGGCTCGTTCCAGAGCATCTTTCAGATGATCGATCAGATTGGGATCAGTGGGGTTTGGAGGCCACATCAAAGCCTTGCAAGGGTGGTAGGATGCATTTTCCCACTTGGCGTGAGCACTGCTGTTAAAAATTGTCTTTCCCATCGAGGTTGCTTGGTTTACACTAATGTTTAGGTGGGCAGTAGGTGTCAAAGTACCATCCATATGAATGCCATGACCCAAGGTTTCCCAGCTGAACATTTCATTGTAATGAAGAGATCAATTTTATTCACTCCATCTTGACAGGTGAAGGTATATGGATGCCCACTAATGAGGTCATAAGGTTTTTAAGGATTGACGCTTCAAAGACTGTTATGTATGTCAAAATATGGGTGTGTGGGTTTTTTCAGCACCTTCCAGTAAGTCCGTGACTAAACACCTTAACTGTCATTACCGTTTTATGGTGCCACCACTTTCCCTGGTACACAATGGAAATAATGTCTTTACAGCAGCATTGATGTTTTTCCTGCTCTCTCGCTCTCTCTCTCCTCCTCCTCTTCTGGCATCGCTACACAGTTTGAGAGGCTGTCCAAGATGCCAGTGTCAGCATCTACAGTGTGTGTATGTGTGCATACTTTGTACACCAGTACAGCGTGTTTGTGCACATCACTGCATCCATGTAACTGCTGCACATCCCTACGTGTGAACTGCATATTCCCACTCATGAATACATGCCCAGCTGCAGTAACTGCAAATGAATGCGTTTCTGTTCCACCTGTTCCTTGCATAAACCAATTGCCACTTGAACACACAGTCCAAGTCTCCTTGCTTGTATCAGCTAAAGACGAGCTGATTTCTCTGAATCAGGTACCAATGAGACTGATTATATGATGGTAACAGGTGCCAGCAGCACCCAAATGGCAGTTTTCTTTGAAGGATGTTGCCAGGCTCCAGGTAGCCAGCAGATATGTGGGCTGTAGGTGCAGGTGAGATTATGCTGATTAACGCTTTTGATTGACCTTAGTGAGATTACAATCTGGCACTTCTGTCTAGCTCGTCAGATGCTCAACATCAATAGGAAGTGCCCTCCCTGACTCATCTGTTGTCTTTATGACCATCTCTGCTCCCCACTGTGTCAGGAACAGATATTTTTTTTTGTACTTTTAATCAAATGCGTGGAAATATGAAGTAAAATGTGCACTGCAGAAGGAGACTGAGTCAGCTTTTATTACTGACTTGCCAGTTTGCTGCAGAATGATGTGGGTGTGAGGAGTATCATAGCATTTTTTCTTGTCCTGTATATGGTCCTGCTCTCTGGTCTCCTTTATTCCTCTCTCCCTGAGTTGTGCATTTTCTCTCTGCTGCCGTTGTTGTTGCTCAGAAAGGTAGGATGCGAGTGGTTTTGTGGGCTTTTCCCCCACATTTTAAATTTTTTATATTCTCTCCCACAAATCCTTTAGCGTTCTCTCCCTCTTACAATGTTGCTTTTCCTCAGCTAGTCATTTTAAATTCTGACTAGAAAAACTGCAAACAGATAATAAAGAAAGTAAGTAAGTGCAGTTTCTCTAAAAACTCGACAGTGCACAATACTGTTTATGAATTATCTCTGTACTTCCGTGTCCCGGTGTGGTGCATTATGAAGGCTGGGTCCATTCCTACAGTCGTTGTTTAGCAGTGCATTGAAGCAGGCTTTATGCTGATTAACTGCATCACATCTGATGGATTCCAAGCGACCTCTCCACCCCTCAATATAGCTCTGGGAGCCTTTCAGGGGGAAAAGGCTTCCCTTATTAATTAGACATGAATAGGAAATCTATTAGTGAATGCAGACAAGGCTGAGTGCTGAATGAGGGGTTGCTGAGTTCTGTTAGTGCTAAACTAACTACAGTCATCTCCCCTGCCATTATTGCATTGAAAAGGAAATGGGTGATGTGCTTTCTTTCTTTCTCAAAGATATCTGTTCCATATTTGGTGAAAATAAATCCACATTATCAGTTGGTTGTATTGATGCAGATAAATAACTCGCAGCAAATTAACAAAGCTAATTGCAGCCATACCTTTTTTGGCAAGTTACCTTTTCTGACTTAAAAGACTTGCACTCACTGGCCACTTCATTAGGTCCTCCCATTTAACTAGTGGTTTATGCAAATATCAGCCAGTCACATTGCTGCATCAAAATGCATTTAGATATCCAGACATCGTCAAGGTAACCTGTTGAAGTGATTGTTGGATCCAGATGGGCTTGTTTGAGCATTCCAGAAACTGCTTGTGCACTGGGATATCCCTATATGCCATGTCAAGGGTTTAAGAGGAATGCTTCAGAAGACCACATCTGTGTCACTCCTCTCAGCTAAAAACAGGGAACTGAGGCTAAAATTCACACCGGCTAACCAAAATTGGACAATAGAAGATTGGCAAAAATGTTGCCTGGTTTGAGCCATGATTTTTGCTGCAACATTTAGATGTTAGGATTAGAGATGGACCGATCGGTATCGGTCCGATACTGACGTAAATTACTGGATCGGATATCGGAGAGAAATAAAAAATGTAATCCGATCCATTAAATATCAAAAAAGCACCTCACAAAACTTGCGACATGGCGTAACTCGGCTCATAACCGTAGCACGTTGGAGCAGTGTGTCATGTGACAGAGCGGCTGTGTGTATTTGTAGCCTCACCAACATTTCATCTCCGAGGAAGTTATCCCAGAGAGAAGTAAAGCAAGTGTGTAAGTTCATCTCTGAATGTTTGTAAAGCATTCCCACTTTAAGCTTAACAACCGATATATGGAGCGAGTCGAGCTACTGCCTCTCTCCCTCCCTCTCCCGTTGCTACTTCAATCATGAAACTGCTTAATGATCAGCTGATCGGCTTTTCTGTCGCGAGTCGTCTCTCTTCTTTATTTTTGGCCCACTTTGCACCAGAAAGAGGAAACCAGCGGCTGAACAACAACAGCACGTTTAACCTTGATAAGCTGTTGTTAGAATTTATTTAATATTATTTTCTACACCAGGATCCTTTTCTAGCTGCTGACGGCTGGTAACTGTGCAGGGGCGGATCTAGCAAAGTTTAGCCAGGGGGGGCGATAGGGCATGAACAGGGAAAAGGGGGCACAAAGACATACTTTTCTTTCTTATTCTCATTTAAAATGTCTAGCTTTTTAATAAATAATTATCTGAATCTTACACCCAAAGTTTTAATCTTATGTAAAATATATAGAAGTCCATTACTGTATATAGTAACTGTTAAGTCTAATATACCCTAGTAAGCTATAGTACTTTTTCCTTTGGGAAGATACCATCTGTGCAGTCTGCAATTCTGTAGAAGAAAGATGTTGAATCTATTTAATTATTCTTGAAAAAGAATTTATTTCTGTGCATTTTTTTTCACGCTGCATCAAATTAAAGTTGATTATGTCAATTAAGCACCATGAGGTGGAGGGTGGGGGGTGGTTCCCTATTTTATTTTCTTGGAGTTTGCAACACTATTAGTTAGGTTGCTTAATATTTCTGCTAAGTACTCTTTAAAATACCAGAATAGGGAGGATGGAGTAGGTTTAAGTTTATTAGATTGATCAGTATTGCTGAACTATGAAATATTTTGGGTGCAGTATATTTTTTTACATACAGGTATAACAGAATAGCTTTAGTGTTGTTGTTTATTTAAACTTGAGTATGAACTTCTACAAAATGCAGCAAGATATTAAAAAAACAGTTTTATTGATTAAAAAACACTATATCGGATTCATATCGGTATTGGCCGATATCCAAATTTATGTAATCGGTATCGAACATAAAAAAGTGGTATCGTGCCATCTGTAGTTAGGATCAGGATGTGGTGTAAACGGCACAAACACATGGATCCATCCTGCCTTGCATTAATACTTTAGACTGGTTGTTGGTGGTGTAATGAGGTGGTGATATTCTCTTTGGGTCCTCTAGTACCAACTGAGGATCACTGAAACACGACAGCCAATATTGTTGCTAATCATGTCCATCTCTTTATGACCTTAGCCATCAGGAGATGGGTACACTGCCTCCAGCAGGATAATGTGTTACAGAGCTCAAAGCATCTTAAGTTGGTTTTTTGAACATAATAATGAATTTACTGTAAACCCAAGCCATTTCTGGGGGCAACAGTGAGCCACCCTAGTACTATTAAGGTGTAACTTGTCAAGGTGTAACTAAACTAATGGAAAACCCTGAAAACCATGACGAAACGTGCAGAGTCGAACCAAGTATGTACTTATGGAAGAGGGGCTTTATGGGCAGTGAGTATACTTGTGTTACTAATAGCAAAGTTGTGGTAAGCCATAACACTGAGTTAAGATGCATAGCATCATTAGTGGAGTTTAGTAATAGTGTATCTGGGCGAGTTCCATATGTAACTGCATCATTAGACTGTAAAAAAAAAAAAAAAAAAAAGCCCACTAGAGGATAAATCCTTGTTCTTACTGCAAGAAAATCATTAATAAGAAACTGGGAATAGTTATAAAAAGTACAGTGCATCTCTAGTTGACCTCAATTGATTTACCAAAACATAGCTTAGTTTGAGTCAATTACACTAACAGTCCTCAAAATAGATTAAAAATTCAATACCCTATTAAACATGTATTTTTCTTTTCCTAAATTAGTTTCCTGTAAATATAACAGTTAATGTTGTTCAAAGAATGGTTACAATAAACTAAATTGACTAGATCTAAAATTACCTCTCTTAAAGATTTAGGTCTGTAGAGATTTAGACAGTAGAGTGTAAGGCAGACTATTTTATAAGCACTGAGAAATGTATAGATGTTTTTGGTCTTTCCCCAGAGCTGGTTAAAATATGAGAGCATTATCCTTTGATCAAAGCAGCAGGCTCACAGTCAAGTGCATACCTTCACATTCTCATGTAATAAGCAAGCACTACACACATATTCCTAAATCATAACAGCCTCCGTCGGCGCCCCTGCAGAATATTCAGTGGTATATGTTGCATGAAGCTCTCCAACTTTGATGAATAAAAGACCAGAGAGATCTTCTTCCTAATCGTGTTATATTTACTGTATGTTGAAGAGCAACCAGAACAGAGGGAGAAAAGCGCAACCCCGGGCCCGACCACTCAAAAAAATAGCCCAGAATCAGTGTTTATTACTTTACTTTAGTGAAAGAAAAGAAAAAGTGTTTAAAGGTCCACATTTTCACAAGGAAATGTTTGTGGAATGATTTATTCAAACACTCGCTTGTAGAGAGAAGAATATTTGTTTAACAAGCAGCTGCAGTTCGTGTGAGGATGGCCTTTTTAAAGAACACACTTTTCACTACTGGATTGATTGAATGCTTCCTTATGTGGGATGTATGAGTGTGTGTATTTGTTTTCTTTTTTTCAGCATGTTCACGAAGCAGATGCAGAACCGGCATCATATCGCGTCCCCCTAAATGCTTTGCTTTGCAGTTCTACACACTCTTCCACACGCCTTCGTCTCGTGGCATCTGGGGCGTCTCACTGGGATAACATGTTACATAATTAGCACCAAATTAACACTCAATTAGAGAACCCGTGTTGAGAGGGTGGGGACAGACTATCTTCAGAGAGTTTCAAAATCACATCAGAGCCACCACCACCTGGCCTACTGAGAACACGCTATATGCCACATGAATATAAAACTACAATATCCTAAATGTATCTTAACTATTTAAACAGCTATGCTGCAATATTCAGCATAACACCCCGTTAGAAGGGCGGGGGTGGTGTAGTTTGCACACTTGCGCAAGTCTCTAGCTTGGGGATACTGGGATTAATATTCTGTTGTTGAATCTTTGTGTTTTACTTTGTTTTCACTCACTAATTTCTTGTGTGCACTAACTTTTTACTGCATAAAGAGAAGAAGATCATGGTTTGGGTTAGAATACATGAACCCTGCATGCTGAAATATATCATGCTTATCTCGTGCATTTAAGTGTGGCGCAAAGTGGTCCTTTACAAGCTGTGTGTGAGAAAATGGGAATGACAGACCCGCTCTCAGTACTACTAAGCAAACCTTGTGCATATCAGAGTGGCTAACATCTTTGACAAAACCGTAGTGTTTGATGGCCTGGAATGAAAATGGGCCAGTTTGAATAGGATATATTTTATGCTGTTTCAGCAAAAATCTTTGATTCATAAACTGAGCCACTTCAAACCAGGTACGTTATGATAGTTTTGCTCCCCGGTGACAATCCTCCCACTGTCTGGAAGGCCATTCTAGCATATATTGTAGCGAAATTCACTGACATGTTAGCGCCCTAAGCTAAAGCAGCTCACCTCTGGGTCTTCCAGGCTATAAAAACTGCCATATGTGATCAGCCAGTGTCTTCCTTTCATCCACCTGTCATCACTTGTTTGTGTTTGCAACTTCAGCGCCTTCACATTGTTGCACACATCCACTTTCAGTGCTTACATCATGATATTGCTTCAGCACTAGATTGTTTTATTATAGGTAGCCTCAAGAACATTCACAAACTTCACAAAGAGGGCCTGCCTGGGTTTTGAACCCAGGACCAGCTTGTTGTGAGGCAACACGCCGCAGGCCCTGAGCCACAGTACTTGTACGTGAATGTTGATGCAGATTTTTTTCTTTACACAGCCCACACGAGTCCAACAACCTGCCCCTCTATGTTCTGTACAGTAATAAACTTTGCTCCTTCACTCTTCTACCTCCCTCTTCATCTTCTCCTCTGTAGTAAACTCACACAGCTCTCACCAGCCCTCACTTTTTACAAACATGAATAGAGTCTCAGGCACCCACACACACACATTCACGCCTCTGTTGGGGTGGGGTTCTTTATTTCATTAACAGCCGCTTGCACGCCAAAATTCATTATGCCAACCTTCTGTTCTCGTGCACCCAAGCATGCCAGCTAACGTGCGGAACAAATTTTTCTCTCCCTACCTCACCCTTCCTCCCTCACTCTTGCTAATAAGTATGTTTAGGATGTGATTCACCTGCATCAAAGGCTCCCTGTGAAGAGGCCCGCTTTGTATCACTGGTCCATGATTAGTCATTACTGTCAAATCCTCAGTGTTCCCCTCTGTTGCTATGCTTTGAAGGTGGGCATATTCAAAATGCAAATAATGCAGCTATCGATATCTCGTGTCGCCTCATTTTTAGGGAATGTAATGTCGACTGTGCTTCTCTAGGAGACGTCACTGTATGGAGTGGCTGCCAGATTATTCCCTTTTATCAAAGCTGAATAATTTGTTGTCTTTGACACAAGAGTTTTGTGAATTATATATACAAAAAAGGAGGGTAATTTGGCTTTTAATATTTTTCGATGAGGTAAGATAAAAAACCCTAAAAATGTGGTCTTAAAATCTGTATTTATGTACTATAATAATGCCTAAATAAACACTGATAAAAGTTCTGAAAGCCTCAGTATTAAAGACAATATTCAGTAAGTGTTCAGCTCAAAATCCCCACATGTGCTTCTGAATGACTGGTTGTGTTTCCCTCTTCCCTTCCCTCTTTGTATATATGTATATATAGTTGGTATAAAGTGTTGCATTCACCAATAGATTTTTCCTTTTTTGTATTTGAATGTCAGAGAATCATTTATCCTCTATAGTGACTGCCTGCCAACAAGCTGCCAACCGTCCTCCTTTTTAGACATTTGCCAACAGTGTTGCCTTTGTAAGTGATAAGGTGGCACCTTGGTTCCAGCTATGTTGTAACTTAAAGTTATTCTGAGTGGACAAAAAAGGTCCTTTAATCTCGAAGTAAGGCCATACGAGGCCATAGAATTAAACAGCTAAATGCAATTGCCACTTGTGTTTTAAGTCTCCAGAACTTTTGCTTGCTAATAAATGCATTTGTTGAAGGACTGTAGAGATGAGTAGCTCTTCAAACATGCTTGCAGTCTCCTTTGCTCACATGTCAAGCTCACGACTCCCATTTGCACGCATATTTGTCTTTCTCTTGTTCTACTTTCTGCTTAACAGTATGCCTTGTTAAGCTTCTGCTAACGTTACCCTCTGGCTTTGCAGAAATATATTGTCCCAGATTTTTAGCACTGTGGTGTTGGTAATGGTGTGTGCATGAGTTTTTGTTGGATTGTAATTGATGGTTGATTTGTGGTCAGAGAGCATCAGACATCCTGCAGGGAACATGTCAGGTCTTTAAAAGCAGAGAAAAAGACTCCAGCTTGCAACCGTTTAACCTCCACCAACTCCAGGGAGGTCAAAGCACTCAATCTGCACTTCTACCTTTATTAGCTTTGAATTCAGTGTAAAAATGCTGACAGGAGGGTGACTCTTGATGTAGTGCATGTATGCACTTGGTTGTTTGCATGCGTTTGGGAATGCGTGTAGTGTTTGACATTTGCATTGGCCATTACTTACCTTCAGACTTACCTTTTATGAACAGCAACAACAGCAGCCTTAGCATGATAATCGCACACTGTGGAATTCAGTTGGGTTCTATGAAAGAGCGTGGAAAGGAACATCAGTCATGCATGCAACAAAATAAAAAAATGCCTCATGCAAACCAGCATTATGATGTAGCCTAAGAGGCGAGCTGTAACACTACCTACTGTACTAACTTTCTTCAGTGGGGCAAAACCTTAAATGGGACTTTTAATGCTTTTTTTTCTGACTCCATATATTTATTTGTGTACTCTTTACTAGTTTTGCATAATTCGAAGTGTAAAATAATTCCTATATATTTATACTAGGCCTTAGTGCAGGCCCTTAGTTCATCATTTGTCTGAAACCAAGTGTTTTAGCTCCTCTAACTTTAAGTCTATTTTTTGTGAGGACAAGATTATGACAAAATAAAGAAAAGCATTTAGATCCATCATTTGGCTCATAAAGACTTGTTGGAGATGTTTAATATGACAGTCCACCTTTGTGATATTTTATATATGACAGAAAATAAGGAAAGCCACAAAAGGTCAGGAAACTAACAGCATTATTTACAGTGTGTTTGCTGGTGTCTGTTATGAAGTTGTGTTCTCACTGGTTATAAAACATAACTGAAATCTTCTGATGACACACACCATGCTTTCTTTCACTGCTACATGCTGTTTTATCCAGCCAATTTTAGAAAATATAACAATAAACCTCACGATGAATGATGCATCCTTTTTATTTCTTGGAATAAAAATGTTGTTTTTGTGGGAAAAAATCACAACAGAATGTTACATAGTTTGGTTTTAATTGCAAAAGATCAAGAGCACAGCTTGCGAGATTTCATTAGAGATACAAAGGCTGGGAGTAGGGCTCAATATCACAAATTTTGATCCTAGCCTTCTAATTGGAATTTTCAGTGATGTTCACAGAACAGCCTCAGTCATTTTAGCCTCGTTTGTGTTCGGTTACTGAAGACTGCAAAGAGGACTAAATTAAAGACGCCTTTTCCAAGTCTCATTAAGGTTACCACACCACTTTTTTAAACAGCTCTGCAGTAAAGTTCTGTAATTTTTCAGCTGTAGCTCAAATGTTTTGTTTTGGAATAACATATAGACTTGTTGCCTCACAAGTGACCTAATTCAACCCTGATTCAGATGGTGAAAGATTACGTAGAGCACTGAGTGCAGAAGACTGCTCAGATGTTTTTATGAATGGAAGTTCAAGAACAGTGACCCTGTGTCATAATTCATCCAAATAGCACGCCAAAATGACAGCGTGCAACAGATGTTCCTTCCCTGTCATTGTACCAATAATATTCTAAGGGCGAAACTATAAAGACAGTCATCAACTGCCGCAAAGCCACATGTCTTATTAAAACACATCAAATGATATTATTAAAAATATTCATACAATATTTCTTTAAAGTAACGTAACAGTGTGTTTTTCTCTACTTCATAAATACTGTACTTTTATGAGAAATAGTTTCCCTTATAAAAGATACTACATATCAACAAACATTAGATTAGGTTTTATAACTTTGTTTATTGCAAAGTATACTCTTTTCAAATGGAAAAGAATGATATGCAATAAAAAAATAAAGTATTTTATGTATTGGAAACACAATCTTTTGGTACAGTTTCCTCTCCGATTCATGGTCTCACAACCGCGGTGCCATAATGAGAAATTAGGAGTCAGGGCCACAAAGGAAGTACAGAACGAAGTGATGGATTCAGTCCAGATGGTCACCAGTGCCGGCAGGACAGCAGGAGCTCTGTTAACACATTTCAACACTACTACAAACAGGCGCACAGCTAAAACTGTAACACTACCAACAATAAAGCTATAGATCCATTCTGGTGTTTACGCAGCCATATGCATCTCCTAATAATGCCATTAATGACAGAACTCCATTAACAATTTTTAGAGTCTGCATGCCTTTTGGCAGATTTTCTGATTGTAAATTAAAACTGTGGGCAGATGTTGATGCAGTCACAGCTGTTAAGTTCATCATTAACATTTGCTCCTTTAACAACTGCTCAAAACACTAAAAACATGTAAAGCGATGCCTGTAAAGAAATGCTGGATTCGATTATTGTCTAAACAGTCACCGCTGGCCATGCTTCCAATGTCAAGGAGCAGATGAATGCCGTGATGTAGGCCTTTCTGTTCACTCTAGGATCAGCAGAGTCTAATGGCTTCCCATCAATTCCTCCTGTCTAGGGAAGTGTGTGTCATGACTCCTGTAACTACTTCTGACAAGAGTGATGAAGCACTTGTTAAAGTTGTAAGATTGTGCTGGAGCCTAAAACCTATAGATATAAATCTATGTAGAGGGAGATGGTTAGAGACATTGAGTGAGTGGCAGACAGATGAGCGAATGAGTGAAAAGGAAAGACATAAAAATCACCTTGTGGATGTAGACATGACAAACAATAGAGTGGGTGGTGGAGGGCTAATGATCCCATATGTCTTAGAAGGCTGGGCGAGGGGACCTTTATTGGGCTTTTGGAATAAGAGGAAGCAAACAAATACATGATTTGCACTGTATTATATGGGTGTTTTTATTTGTGTCAGCTGGTGAAACATAGCTCAGAAACAGTTTAGACCATCAGATGTGTCATGGTAATGATCGGCGCTCTCCAGTCGGAGTGTTTGTGTAACAGTATGTGTGTTTACTGTATAAATGCCAAGCTACTGTGAGTTTTCAGCTTTTGTCTGTGTGTCCATGTTAATATGTTCAGCCGTATTGAAAGTGCATCTATGTGCACATCTTGTGCTTGTGAACACAGATGAAACTAATGAAGCTCTAATTAGAATCTGGCACAGCCACTCCACAGTGACTCAAACATCATGGAGAGGGAGTTTGTTCAGCGTTAGATGAGCCACTCATCCTAGAGCGTACGTGTTTTATTCTTTTACTTCTGCTTCGTCCAATTAGGCTTTCATTTGTTTTGTTTTCTGTGGCAGTTTCTGTTAAGTCAAATTGTTGAAGGTTGTGTTTCTTAAATTTGTAAAGTCTTAGTTCAAACTATAGGATCAGAGACATTTCTTTGTCCCCCTCCCCAGCCTGTCGAGGTTTGGGGAGAAGCTGTAGTGTGAGGACCTCTGGCTAATACGTCGGGTTCCGTGTCGGGCTCGTAGCCGAAAAATAGCTTTACTTTGTTGTCTGGGTCAACTTTGCTTGCGAGAGACAGAGAGAGGCGTTAAAAGGCTGCTCCAACGGAACTTATTGTTTTGGAGGAAAACACGAACACAGTGTACAGTCGAGTCTTAATAGCTTACTTACAACTGGGCTCGTCAGGCACTCTTCTTGGCTGCAGTGGTTATTATTATATTTACATGCTTCCAGCTCCCGTTTCTGCTCGATGACAGCTCGTACTTTTCCACTCTCCTTTTTCTCCCTCCTTGCGCTCACAGACACATAACGGGTATGGCAGTCCATTCTCCCTGCAGCACAGACTACACTGCCCATGAGGCTACATTCTTTAGGGCTATGTCTGTAGCATTCTGCCTATTAGCTTAGCACAACAACAACAACAACAAAAAGGCGCTCTCTCACCCAGGAAACAAACAGTCGCAGAGAGAGCACGCGTCACCCTGTAACCACGGCAAGCGTAACGCTGCTGCCTGCAACAACAGAACATAGCTGTCAAACAAAACTGAATACCACCTTTTTAAACGGTAACTGTAACGGAATACAGTTACTCATATTTTGTATTTTAAATACGTAACGGCGGTACATGTATTCCATTACTCCCCAACACTGGCATTGAGTTACTGCCATGTGATTAGCTGACAAACACTAGATAGTTGAGGAAGTACTGTATATGTAGTTGCTTTTGGAGGGGACTTATTGCAACAACCCATGCTATCATTCCTCTTAGGAGGACTGTTCCTTTAAGTCAGTTTTACTCTGGCAAACATCTCTTGGCATGTAGGTGTTACATTTTGAAACCTCTCTGCAGTAGAATAGAAAAAAGAAAGAAGACAGATGTGTGGTAAGAATCATCAGTTCTATCAACAAAGTATTCAGTATTCCATGGGAATAGTACCTTGGCATATTTTGGGATATTGCTCTGCTGCTGTTCTGTGTGTCAAGCAATTTTTCAGAGAAATAGTCCTTTTAAGTTGTGTGGTGTGCAGAGTCAAAAGAATCTGAGAGCCTGGCAAGTTGTCTCTCTCTCCCCTTCCAGCTGCTCAGCTTCTCTCCCCTTTGTCCGCATGTACTCATCAGCTAGTCTAACATCATCACCTGTTTCCACCTAAGCAGAATCCATTTTGCATGCCTGCCCTATCAAGAAAGAACAGGATGCTGATAAATAGTTGAGCGCTCGGAGAGATGTAAAAATCACTTAGTCCTCTGAGACAATTGGTTCTGCTGACAAACACTTCTGTCAGGATGAATAACAATGTGGACTTTCATCAAAGGGACACTATCAAATAAACATATGGACAGGTTGAAATTAAATATTCATGTTTTTGATTTGAGTTTTTGCCTTCTACTCATCTCCACTTGTCTTTTCTTATCACTTGAACAGTGTGTGAACAACAAACATGCGACTTTAATATGCCAAGTCCATAGAAAACTACATCATCGGGTTGCTGCGTACACACCATTTTAAATTATATCTTGACAGTAACCCATGAATTTACGGCATCTGTGACAATAGGAAATCAACTGGCATTAGTTAAGTAAAACGTTGCTTTTGGTTGGAAAGTAAATTGAAACTTGGTTCTAAAAAAATACGACCAGCTCACAAAAACCAGTCATGGCAATGGACAAGAGATTTGGAGTCAGATTTACAATGTGCAAATTTATAATCAAAGTCAGTTTGACTGAGACCAGTGCAAATCAGCAGGTGAAAAACAGGCAGACCCAAGGAGGAGGGAGAGAGTAGTCTTGCTAACTAAAATAATACAATATAAGCACAGGTTTCACACGTCTGTGAAACCTTTCTGTCTGGAAACAGTGTGGCAGTGTGAGGCAGCTGGAGAAGAATCAATATTTTTTGATATAAAGGCAAACTCTTCTGTTAGAAATTGGACTGTGTGTGGTCTTGTAGGTGGAGACAGCCATGCTCTGGACAGTGAAGGTGGATCACAGGAGTCAGAGAAAAGAGGGATGCATCATTACAAACTGTTCCAACAGAGAAACCTGATTCTGTGTGTCAAATGACCAGAACAATGTGGACGTTTTGTCAAAATACCAGTGTTTCTGAGGAGCAGCAATACGTCAAGGTAAACTCTAAACAGAAGAGCTATGGAACACACACTTTTTTGCCGTTCACCCACACTAATTAGGCATTCGTTCCAATAAACTCCAAATAAATTAACATTCATTCTTTCAAATATGCTTCTCTGACACTTTTACACTCTGAAGGGAAATTACAATAAGGCCAGCTGCTGAAATGTCCTGGCCTTTCATTTTTAAAACGGACACTGTGAAGAGTATAGTTTTTTATTGATATAATAGGCTTTTGTCTTGGCACAGGCTGTTAGTAAATTTGGCCTGGCTGTAGACATGTTCTTCTTTTGAATATAATGAAACCAGATGGCCAAATGACCAGCCTGCTGGTGTCCCAGTCAGAAATAGCAGATATCTAGCGTTACAGCTAAGCTGATGAAGAGGCCCTTAATGTTTATATCTCATCATGTTGTCACCTGCATGGGCTGTTCATCACTAGCAAACAAAAGGTCCATTCCTGTGAGTAAGAGTGATAGGTTTGATGAGTGTAGTTTCAAATAAAATAGTGCCTACAAGAAACTGCCAACTAAAGTTTTTTTTGTTTGTTTTGTTTCTTTTTTCGTTATGGGTATCATTTATTTGTATTATTTTAGTGCATTGAGCACTACAAGTTTATACTCAAAAGATGGCAACATCTCAGCAAACGTCTTTAAAACTGGGCAACTAGCACTAAAAAATTTAGATGGCTGAGTCCTCTTTTTCTTTCGTCTGCTCTTTTTAGAGGTTTTCACCACAGTGGACTGTCTGCCTCCATCTGACCCTATTCCTAACATCCTTCTTTGTCACACCAACCCTATGCATGTCCTTTACTACACCTCTCTAATCTTGTCTGTGGCCTTCTGCTTTTCCTCCTGCCTGGCACCCTTTGTCCAGTACATCCACTTTAACTCTTCAGCACATGTCCAAACCATCTCAGCCTTGCTTCTCTAACTGGCTCCAAAGTTCTCGACCTGAGTGTCAGTCTGACATTCCTGTTTCTAATTATTTCTATTCTGGCCACTCCCAATGAAAATCTTAATATCTTCAGCTCTGCCTCCTGTCTTTTTATTTTTGCCACAAATTTAGATGACTAAACAATACTGCAAGAAGCTTCTTTCAGCACAGCTGATAGCTCTACATATTTGATTTGGCAGATTTTTACACCAGATGCCCTTCCTGACGCAACCCCAAAGGTGTTTGTCTTTCCTCCTGGTCTCAAACAGGGCACCTTTCATATGTTAGGGAAATGTGTAAAGCATTATACACTGTAAAAAAAAACGGTAGATTTTACGGTAAAACGCTGGCAGCTGTGGTTGCCAGAAATCTACCGTAAAATCACGAATGAAACATTTTCTTCTTTAACGGTAAGAAGGTATTGTTATTGTTGTTCAATGTTTTAACTCGAAGAAAAAATGATGTTTTTCCCTAGAATTAACATGAAAATAACATATAAAATAGGGCGACCGTGGCTCAGGGGGTTGGGAAGCGTATCTGTAACCGGAAGGTTGCCGGTTCGATCCCTGGGCTCTCTGTCCTGGTCGTTGTGTCCTTGGGCAAGACACTTTACCCTACTGGTGTTGGCCAGAGGACTAGGACTAGATCCACTCATGGTCAGCAATGTCTGAGATGAGAGTGAGGACTCTGGAATTGACTGAGAACACTTTTTTCTTCTTGGATTCAACCTTGGTGCCTCTCTCAGGATTTATGGAAAAGAAACACCTTCATGAAAAAAGGGCAAGAGAGATTGAGGAAATTAACAACCTGAGGTGGGATATCAAATGACCAAGTTTGAAAAGCACAAAAATAAATCCATAATAAAATAAATTTTACCGTTGAAGGAACTCCAGTGTTGATCATAGTTCTACAGGGTAGTGTATGTTAAAGCAGTAGTAACTGCCAAACATTAGGCAGATAGCAGAGGTGAAGGTTGTGATGCGGTCGTTGACAATCTTCTTGTCAATGCTCAACATGAATGTCTCAGCAGCGAAGCAGGAGGAACCTGAGAATTAAAACAACAACAACAAATTAAAAACTTTAATAACAAGAGCTTTAATGTCAGTCATATATACAAATACAGAGATACTTGTTACATGGATCATAGGATGAGTTATGTTACTAGTTGAACTTATATGGTTGTGTTATCCAGTGTATTAGTGTGGAAGCAACAGAACATGAAACTAAACAAGCCAAGAGTACAAAAACGTGGCAGTTACAACAGAAAAAAAAAAAGTTGAATTTGCTCTTTCGGCTTACCGCAAACAATGATGAAGGTTCTTAGTGGGATGTTGAGTAGAGAGAAGTACACAGCCAAAACCTTGTGCTTCTTTTTGGCAGAACCAAGTGGGTTCACTACTTCAAATGCATCCTGGTATAGAACCAGCTTGAGGCAATGTGGATTTTCCTGAAAAAATAAACATGTTACCATCACAACAGTCCCTGAGAACATCTGGTCTTGAAACATTATTAGGATCCACTGATATGAGACCTTGCCAAAAACTTGATTCCAGCATATCCTTCAAAATATTTAGCAGAGGAACATAATAGGCAAATCTCTCCATCCTGTTCTCGTCCCTGCCCAAAAACACTTTTCTGGGTTCAACATACTTGAACACATCTTTAAAGCACTGAACTCTTGAATAAGCAGTTCTCAGGGGCCCCGTGTGACAAGCTGAGAACAAGTCAGATTGTTTTACTGTGTCACAGATTTTTATAATGTCTTCATCTGAAACTGACATATCTTTTAGAAGTGACCTTAGTCTATTCAATGTATACATCTGTCCCAATTCATGTATATTTTGTATTTCTTCAACAATGGTTGGAATGGTTAATGCTGGCAGAAGATGCTGTCCCTGTAGTTTAATGTAAAACATACATACATTTCTGAGATACAGGTCACTGAAATTAGACCCATCCATACCAGGGTATCCTATATCTGATACACTGGCACCTTCCTGTATGGTGGCACTTGTAGATGGACTCTATGACTGAGTATCTTTGTTTAAACCACAAATCACATTTTCCAAACGTTTGTGTTTTCTAGACATATGGGAGGTAAATGTAGATTTTACAGAGAACACACTGAACCGATTCTCCACATATGCTGCAAAAATACATAGTCGATATGACACAGCTGCGAGGCTAGCTAACTTAAAGCTTCAGCCGGATGTCAAACAAGGCGGGAAAATCCAGGCCGCATTTAGACAAAGCATTCAAATATAGCTATACTAATTAGACGGTTTCCATTAATACACCCGTCTCCAAAACACGTCTCAAAAGGCGCACTGCTGGTTTTGCAAGGCTCTTTTCAGCCTAATGTAGCTAACGCTAATGCTAGAAACGAGCTAAAGCTAACGTAAATTTATCATTTGCGCCTTCACTGCCTGCAACACAATGCTGTCGATAAATAAACCAAGTTGGATTATTTTCTTACCGTAGTAACTGAAGACGAGCTGTGGCAGACGTTAAATTAAAAAAATGAGAAACAAGTCCACGAAAATGAAGATAGCGTGCTGCCGTAGTCCAAAGCAAAACTTGTGTGGAGCTGTACAGACGTTATCTGCGGTGGAGCCTGATGCAGTGCGCTGATTGGTAGTGATGTGCGGATCGAGAGTGAGGTGTTGTGGCCATACTTGCCAACCTTGAGACCTCAGAATTAGGGATACATACATTTTAAAATGTTTATTTATAGGATAAAATACGTTAAATGTCACCGTTATTATTGGCCGGCCCGGAAACAGCAGGGGTTTCCAAATTCAGAGGCTGCTTCCACCTGAGGACCTGGCCTTCGCAGTCTGAAGAAAGCCGGGTAGTACGGCACAAACTCCCTCGGTGGAGTGAAACTCTGCCGTCTGCTCCTTGCTATCTAAAATATAAACTATATGTATATATGTAAACTCTCGACCGTCTCACACTTTGTTTAATTAGTTTTCTGTTTGACGTTTATTCAGGTGTGTGAAAACCCCGGAGGAACCCTCCAGAGGGATTAATAAAGTTTAATTTAATTTAATCTAATCTAATAACTTTAATCTCAGCCGAACCGATTTACTCACGAACAAATAAAACACTGAAAAAGCCAAACAATAGCATTTTTAAGTTATCAAAATGACTTATATATCATGTTTAACCCGAGTAGTGAAAGACCGCGGGGGTTTGAAAACAATGTGTCAGTCGGCTCAGATATTTGAAGTTTACACGGCTACATTCTCACCTGAAAATATGTTAAAAGTTTTTTTGCAACCCAGAAAGAGAAATTAGAGTAATATTAAAACTAAGCAGCTGCCGCCATTGTTGGAAACTGGAATTGGCTGGGCCGCGCTATTCTGCGATATGGTTTTTCAATTTTGTTGTCTGTTGTTCTGTTGAAAAACAGGAGAATGGTGGCTCCGGGAGATTTTTGGGAGGGACACTGAAATTCGGGATTCTCCCGGAAAAATCGGGAGGGTTGGCATCTATGGTTGTGGCAACATCACTAACCTTGTCAAACACCTCAGAGTAAATCATATCACAGAATATGACGAGCTTATGTTGAGGCGAACTGAAGAGGAGGAGAGGGACAGGCGCTGCTAGGGCGAGACAAACGTCTGTCACGGAGTCCTTTAGTGCTGCAGGCAGGCAAGGTGTTCAAATAGCAAATAGTTCAAATAACAACTTCAGATTTTTTATTTCTATATGATGAACTCTGCATTATTAAGTGATAAGAACAAGTAATCTGATTACCTGTAATCATTATGACGCTATAATTTGAGATACAATAAATAAAATAAGTTTTTGTACAAAGTATCGGTATCGGATCAGTATCGCCGATACCACCCTGAATATTACTTGGTATCGGATCGGAAAGGAAATCAGTGGTATCGCACATCACTACTGATTGGCCCATTTGAAATCAGGCACCTTGATGTGAAACGGTGCTCTAAACGTCAGGGAAAAACGCCTAGTTTTGGGAGGAGGTGCTTTTAAAATCTTTTTTCTTCATATGATAATTAACTATGAATAAATAGAACAGACAACAGATTATTATTTTAACACTTTTGGGATTATATGAATTCACTCAATAATATAGTATGTCTATCATTAGCTGTAGGTCTCTCAAGTTGTTGTTACCTTTTACATTTTAAACTCATGGTTTATTGAGTTCAACAGAATGTAGATTTAACAGCTACATCCCATATTCTTTACAAAAACTACATCCAAAAATTGCCCTAATACATTTCTAGTATAAAGATCTTGGGACATATGTACCTGTTATATTACAATTTGAGGAAGAATATGCTGTATTAAATGCGCTATGAATCAAGAATGGATTTAATGTAAAGTGCTTTGGGCTTCTTGAAAATCGCTATCTAATCCATTATTATTATTATGTGAAATTAATGCAAAAATCACAAAGTCATATTACAGCATGTATCCATTACCAGCACAACCATGCTTACAATCAGCAATTAAAACCTGTATTTTTTTCAATAAATAAATGTAAAAAAAATTGTGTTTGCCTGTTCTAAACTTTATTGGAATCTTCCGTTAAAAAAACTATGCAAGAGTGATTTACAGTAGGTTTATGTATTTTTTTCAGAGAAAAAATTTAGATATTACGGTTTTTCCACATTTCTTTATTTACGGCAATTTCACATCAAATCAAAAGTTTTAAACTGTTTTATAGTTAACAGGTTTTTCCTGTCGTATTTTTACTGTCTTTCACTGTTAAATATACGGATCTTTTTTACAGTGTACTATGGAGCCACCATAACTGATGTAACAGGCAAGAATAAAGTTCAACAAATAAAAACATGAGGGTCGTGTCCGTTTAAGCAAAGTTTATTGAAAATACAGGACTGCTGAATGGTTCCAAGTATCCTCTTCACCTTAAATTAACTGACCACAAAACCACATGAATAATGTTATTACACAACATTTTCAGTGACTTATTTCACCCGTACCAACTGTAAAAAATGTGTACTTTCTCAATTGAACAGTTTTCAGTTAAATATAAGATTTAAATGATTTGCAAAAATGAATTAAATTATGTCTATATTTATATGTAATGCGACCTCACAATTTTTTTTGGAAGCAGGGTGCTATGCAGTAACTGCACATTTGTGGCTGTGTTAAAATACACAGATTAGGGGCAACAGTAGATTCTGGGAGCTGCCGAGTATGCCGTGGAGATGGGTCAAAGGGAGTTGATGAAGCAGATGGCAGCGAGGTGACCCTGCAGGCTGCCTGTCTGTTCCTCTGTTACTTCATGTAAATCTCAGGTCTGTATGTGTCGTCGCAGGTAGCCTGTTGGCACTACCAATGTGTTTACACACCTGGACAGACCTGAGGTTGGTGTACTGCGTGGCAAAAACGCATCCTTCCATTGGGATTTTGCTCTGTGCATGCTGCTTGTAATGTGCCAGGACTGTGTTAATCCTGTCCCTCAGGTGTATATCCACCTGCACTGGCCCTCCCCTGCAGTTGACTGGGTTAGCCTTGTCCTTCTGCTCTAACAGAATAACAGAATGGATACCAGACCACTAGGGTTTCCCTCTGAATCACCCACAGAGATCGCCACTGATTAGAAGCTAATCCTCTGTCACTGCCTACCAGGAGAAGCTGCCGGATATTTTGATGGTCAGTATCTGTCTTGGCTGACAATGTTTCATCTCTCTCTCTTTGTGTTGTCACATGTCTCCCTTGTTGAATCCCTCCTCTGCCTATCTGCATAAGCTCCACACAGGTGTATTTTGTACATTTTGCTCTGTCATTTAATAAAATGGCTCCTTTATCACAGGTCACCCACTGGGTTTTGTTATCTGAGGCTAGCAGGAAGGTGTATGTACCATTTAAGGTACATAGGCAGTTGTGTGTGCATGTGCGTGTGTTTCTGTGTGTTAATTAGTGCGTGCTTAGGTTGCATACTGGCAGACGTACGCGCTGACTTGCAATATTGAATACATAAACACTGTCTGTGAGCCGCGCCCTAATAGAAGAACAGTACAGTGTACTCTTACCCATTGGGAAACATTAAAGTTCATACTGATATCATCCAAGATACACTGCACAGGCATACAGGTTCTATACGTGCTGCTGGGGAAAGGCAGAGGTACAAGCTGAGTTGAGTGCAGAGGAGCTAAGAAAAGAACTGACAAGGCTTTCTGAAAGGGTAAAAAGAGTGGGGGTGGGGGCCAATTGTGGGACAGTGACAAATGGATGAAAAGATGACAGTGGGGGAAGAAAGGGCCACGCTCCTTAGTGAGGTGGAATAAAGGAAAATAACACCGCGCTACAGCGACAGAGGTTAAGAGCGCAGAAGATCAGACAGAGATGAAAAGAGCAGGAATGTGAGCTGAGAGGGGGGCACAAAGCAGACTATGCTAAGTGACAACCACATAGATTTCTGGTGTGTTGATACTTCATCAGCAGTACTGCATGACTGAAACCAGCATCTTGGCAGTCTCTTCATCAAGTGTGTCTTTTTTCTACCCTCTTTATTTTCGCCATCTCCTACTTTTACCTCTTCCGCTCAATTCTCCTCGATCTTGGTGTTTTCATTATTTGTTTTTCTTTATCTTTGTCCCTTTCTACTTCATACCCGATCAAAGTTTCAACAAGAGTTCAGCAGAAACGTATTAAGTAAGCACAGGCACGCACGCCCACTTTTTATGTGCCCTCCATTTTATTCATACTCATTTAAACTTTTCACATCACAGAAGCACTTGCATAACTCTATACTAATTTTTTCTTGCCAGTAGTAGTTGCCTGTCCTCTTTACGAGTAAGTTCAAATAAACATGAGTGCGTTGAAGGGCACACTTGCATGGGTTTTACAGAAGAGCATGAATAAAGTTTGCACACAAACAAAATTCCCTCCTCCTGTATTCGATATAGTCATTTTATTAGGATTTACCTTGTTGCCTTTGTTGTATAACTCAATGTTTCATTTAAAGATGATCAAAATGGATTGAACTCTGCCTTGTTAGTCTTTGCTTCAAGTCCAAGTTAGTTTGACACAGAGCATCTGTGTAGCGCTGAAACAGTCATATCTCAAACTGTAACACAGCAGAGTTCGGCACACCATATGTGTCACACATCCCTAAGGAACGTGAGGAAAGTGGATTGGGCAGGCTGCACACGTGTGTGTGTGGTGGTATTTTATTTTTGTGCTCATGCAAGTGAGAGGTGAGAAAGAGTGACTACATTTGTTGCACTAGTTTTGCCCATACAGTACCTGCTTTATCAGTGTAATTACTTCTGCTTAATTTAATTAGATCTACAAACGAAGTAAGTGTTGTCAGTTCGACAGTGAAGCAAGTCCCGTTTAAAATATTTATTTCTGTGTGGTTCAAGAATTTGCAGATGAATTATGTTTTTCTGTATCTGAGAACTTATTTTATAAACACAAGAATTTTATTGAGTGTTCTCATTTTTTTTCCTGCTCTGTCACACACAAGGGAGACGATTAAACATTGTGGTTACCTCTGACTCTCTTCTCCCCTCACCTTAGCATCTTCACTTTCTGCTCACTGTTCGTTCTGCAAACAATACGCCAATAAAAATCCTCCTCGTTCATTTCAAGTACTCTTCATATTCCCTGAATGCTTAACTGTATCTCTTAGTGTGAAACACACATTATTCTATCAGCCTCCATAAATCCTGTGCTGAGAGAATGAAAAGCCTTAATTAGGATGCTCTTTAAATAGTAAATAAAGTTTGAGGCAAAACAATATGATATTGTGTGGAGGTGGTGCTTTAGTTAAGGGATGTTAAGTAAACAAACCTGATGAAGTGTGTGAGTAGCTCCTCCTGCACGTGAGCATACATGTGTAACCCACTACGCATAAACACACCTGCTGAGAGAGCAGACAGGAGGTGAAACTAGGAATCAGCAATGCATTTTTTCAAACAATGCTGTACCTAATAGGTAATAAATCGCTGAATGTAGTTTCTAATGGCTCGTATATTCTTCAAACAAGCAGGGAACTGACAGGCGGGCACTTTTAATTTCCTCTTTCTTCTTATTTAACAAAGATAGGGATTGTTGAGGGCTCGCAGCTGGAGCCCTGCTTTGAACAGCTTGGTCACTGCCATGTTGCATCATCACATTGTCTCTCTTAGAGAGCTGCTTAGTCAGAAAAGCTCGACTGCCTACTTGGCCACAAGAGGCCAATTGTTTTCACTTTTTGCGATGATAGCCATTTGACTGTGCCAGTGACAATGATGTAGGAACCTGTCTGGCCTTATTTGCTGGACAGAATGTGCACTCCTGTTGCTTTGATGTTGAAGTATTTCAGCTTTGCCAGAGGCAGGGCTTTTAGAGAGCATAACACTGGTGCACAGCGGGGGAGCATGAAGTGGTTTTGGATGCTTTTATTAGCTTCCTCTGGATGACACAGACAAGCTCCCCATACAGCTTCTCTCATGTGGGAAATGGTCAGATCGGGAAGTGAATTCTGTATACTCTGAGGTGACTTTATAAGAGAATCATACACACTGGTTA
This sequence comes from Neolamprologus multifasciatus, assembly GCF_963576455.1. Lineage (NCBI taxonomy): Eukaryota > Metazoa > Chordata > Actinopteri > Cichliformes > Cichlidae > Neolamprologus > Neolamprologus multifasciatus. Next base: position 14,049,327 of record NC_140454.1, read on the forward strand.
TTGCACCATTAGGAATGAAATGAAACTGGCTCAAAGGTGACCACGCTGCAGAGGAAGGTCAATGGTAATATATAGTGATCTCCTGCAGTACCATATAGGAGTCTGCCAGTTGTAGCGGAGAACTGAGACTTCTCTAGTGAAGCTTAGCAGTGTTGGGAGACTCACAGGGACTTCATATTTTTCAAGTCTCTTTCCTTCATTTTGTTTTGTTTTTCTTTTTAAGCGTGACTGCCTTTGTTGGTTAAAACAAAAACCTTTGGGAGCTAATTTTGTTAACCCCAGGGTTTGCAACGTAACGTGCACGAAAGCGCGTCCATGCATGGACACGCTCTAACAAAGTCTTTTCGTGTTCGTGAATGTCCGTGGCTACACCTGCACAAGCACGTGCGCCCCTGCAAAGCATATGGCAGTCATTTGTACATTGATTTCTTCTCATTTTCACCTTTGCTACTATTGTGCCAACAGCATATTTTTTCCTACAAATGGGACAGAACAGAAAAAGCCCAGTGATCCAAGAATCTCAGCTCCATCTGTAATTCGTTAATTTGCTGTTTGCCTACAGTCAGTCACCCAGAATAATCCATCTGGAAAGTCCAGTGAGCTTTTCTACCACCATGCACAAATGGGATTGTGGATGACTGATCACAAAGCTTACATCCACAAAGTCCTGTGCTACATTAATATATTTCATGTAGGCCACCACACACTGACACACAAAGGTTGATTCAGTCCTCTTCAGTAGAGCTTAATACATGTTTGCAGGTATGCAGTCTGACTATCTAGTGTTAAAGGAACTAAAACACAAATCCAGCAATGTTTTTAATTACTTTGCATATTAGACACTACACTATACATTTTCACACAGTCATTTTTGTAATTCGCACGTTACAAGTTGTAAAGTATACACAAACTAAATGAACCACAATGCTAGTGTCGTGTTGTTGAAAAGTTTTATTACAGATGCTTTGTGTCTCCTCCGAAAATTAATTCCGCCTGATTTGCTGCTGAGAACAGACAAACTTTCTGCCCTGGGACATCAATGTTTTATAGTGACTCATCGATTTCAGACAGTAAAACTTGCACAGGTATACCGGGCGAGCCATTCAGGTCCCCTAAAGACACAAATTCACCCTGGAGACACTTGCTCTGCTCATACAGAAACAGGCCATTTAACGTTTTATGTAAACTTAAAAGAAGTCAGAGTGTGATTCTGTGGGGTGGGGCAGCTGTGGCTCTAAAGGTGAAGAGAGATGAGCAGTAGCTTTAGGATTGATAGTGTTGTCTCAAATTTCTCCTTCTTACACGTTTAAGGGTCTTTTAGTGAAACGAAAAACATTTGTTCTCATTGGTTGGACGTGGCCATCCTGCTTTTTTGTGAAAAAATTTTCTTCTTAACAAAATTAAGTTTCATTAAGTGTTCCTCATTCAAATGCAGTATGTCTGTCCACTATACAAGGATAAAAAAACATTTTACATGACATATAACTTGTCACATTATATCACATGTATTACTGAAGGAATAGTATGGCTTATTCGATTTAAGTGCGTAGCATATAATTCATTTGCATGTGTGATACTTCATTGTTTTGTGAATGTGCCAAATCAAAAGAATCCTGCAAGCGCCACATGGTGATTTTGGGCTTCTACACTTAACAATCTGCAACCACCACAAAGCATTATAGTACAAATCGGACCAAAAGTTTGCCCATTTGTTCTTGGACCAGGAGTTATTTTTCATTTGGATTATTTTTCAAGCGGATTTTGAAGTAGCAGATGTGCATACTTAGGTTGAAATCCAAGCTTATTGTAACCTTGAAATTAACCAAAAAAAATAAATTCTTTTTTTATATAACAAATACATAAATCATCTGAATCTTTTGCCATGATGCCCACACAATCTGTTATTGCATTAACAACCCATCACTTAATGTATTTGCATGTTTAATTACCTTTTATAGCTTTGATTGCTTGATTTCATACGTTTCCTTTTTATTGGCAAACAGAGACTCTTTCCTTTGTTTGCTCCCTCTCTTCCATATTTTAAATGGTGTCCCCCCTCCCAACCCATGATAATTGATGTATTTCCCATGAAGGAATGGTAATTAAGATAATGAGATTTTCAGAACCAAGTGTAGCATGCCAAAATGAAGCGGGAGGGGGGGGCACGTTTCATATCTTCTTTTTATTTTAGCTTTCTAAATTTTCCCTCTTTTGTCTTACCAGCATTACCTCTCTGTCTACAGTCCTTACCACATCTGCTTTCCCTTTTGTCTCCCATACACAGCTCGTCTTCATTTGTTTGCCCAGTGTATAATTAGCTATAGGATCACCCATTGTGTAATTATGTATAGCAGTTTGATATGTAATTAAAACTGTATCAGTATCCAGTGTCATTTGTGCTGTGTGATTACCTATTAACAGTGCAAACAGTCGTGCCTAAAAGCCCGTGACCGCCCCTCTCACAGATGTCAATGTGCTTTTCTGTCAGTATTTATGTATCAGCAGGTGTTATAGGCGAGACAAAAATAAATACAAAATCAGAACAAAATAGAGCCGATGTTTACATTTTGGTCTGCGTATCGTCACATGAGTAGTTCTTTCAGTAACTGCCGAACATGTTAACACAAAGCTTTACTTCAATACTTCAGTCTTGCCCAACAATTTAGTCAATGCAGCAACATTATGACGCTCCCCAAAACAGAAAAGGCTTTTCAAACAGCTTGCTGGAAACCTCATCATAAGACGAAAAAAAGAAGTCAAGTGTGCACACTCTAAGGAAACATCTTAATGAATACACATCACTGCAGCTTTACAAATTCACAGCAAAATAATTAGGAATTCCAGAAAAGCTGCTGGTAGTTGGAGGTATTATGTTGATTTTTTTTTTCATCTGATTTAGGAAATGAAGAATTCTCTTTAGTTCATTTGATTGTACAAAATAGGCTTGATTTGGCTCTGCATCTGTGTGCAGAGTTGTTTAATATGTTCAAACATTGTGTTTTTATGTCCGACTTAACTGCAAAATGTAATACATGAATAAATACAATTAGATCACTACACATGGAGATTTACAATATAGACCAATCAGCCACAATATTAAAACAACACACCTATCAGTGAGGATGTCCTGTGGGACACAATCCAGTTTAGCCCGGAGATGCTTCATCAAGTTGGCATCTCGAGGCTTTTGAGGTCAGGTCATCATCTTGGGCGTTGTCATGTTCCTTGCACAATTCCTAAGCAATTTCTTTTACTGTGGGCATGGTGTTTTGCAGTTTGAGTCCACTGCACTCAGAATATGACACTGTCCTTAAGTGTGCTTGGTCTGCGATGGCATATACTTAAGTGGTACATGTCAGAAAAATCTCCACATCAATATCAAGACCGAAGATTTCCCAAAGAACATGGAGTTGCAATGAGGAGAACAATGTTATCAGTTTCACCTGTCAGTTTTAATGTTGTGGCCGATCATGTATATCAAACCTTTTTATTCCAGATAACCACATTTTTATCATTAGCATCGGGAATAATATAAACCCAGTAGAGCTCTGCACTCATCTCACTACAGAAAAAGAAATGTTAGGGGATGATATCAAACATGTCATGCTTGCTAGCAGAGAAACGTGGGTTATAATGCGCTTGATATGCCACCGTTTTTTTCTCATGATGTAATGGCACAGCAACAACTAAATGTGTCAGAGTTATGACTGATTACCAACCACACAGAACTTTCATTTGTCATAATTAGGATGGAAAGAATGTGTCCAAGACTTGAGAGTGTCCTTTTTCTACAAATATGGAAAAGAAATAGAAAAAACTTATAAAAGACTTGCATAAGATGTGGCCTACTTCATATAGTGAATCATATAAGGCTTATATGATTTGCTCATGAAAGTGGCCACTTTCTCATTACTTTCATACCTTGTTTTAGTAAGTATCCAAAACATACAAGTTTCTTTTATATAATTTTTCAAGGGATCTTATATCTGATTTTACTCTTGTATGCTTTTCATATAGGTTTCACACAAGACAGATACAAACTTTATAAGATTTATATATATCTTTCCATATGGGTATAAAGGGGAGCACAAACACACCTGCTAAAGAATTGTTATATGTAAGTTTAAAAGTGGCTGGTCACAGACTGTGGCCTTAAAGCAAGAATTTTCTGCACATTCCAAGTAAATTACATTTAACATAAGATGTGACTCAATACATAATTTATGATTTGACTCACACTACATGCATTAAATAAAGCAGAATGGTGGCTTAGCATATTGTGTAAAATGGTAGAGTCCAAGTATCTCACCTCCAGGATTCACAAAAGGTGGAAACTCCAGGTTTAGGAATGTGACCATATTGAATTACCGTAAACTAGCAAGTCTTAAACACTGAAAAATATATTGTTACCTAATCCTAAATAGTAACACATACTGTGAAATAAACTTGGAGATTTGTGAACTTCCTAACCTGTCTTCCTTCTCTCCCTGAGCCTGGTTCTGCTGGAGGTTTCTACCTGTCAAAAGGGAGTTTTTCCTTCCCACGGTCACCAAAGTGCTTGCTCATAGGGGTCATATGATTGTTGGGTTTTCTCTGTATGTATTATTGTAGGGTCTACCTAACCTTGAGGCACTGAGGTGATGTATAAATAAAATTGAATTGACTTGAACTTTACAAAAAGGATAGTTGTAGCATAGAAGAATGCATAAGAAGGTAAATGTGTATTGTCTGGAGGAGTAAGCTTCAAAGTAACCATAACTATAATGAAAAATTCCCTTCATTGTGCAATTGCCAATGACCTTTAAAGTTGTGAATTTAAACATTTTTTAACCCAGTACAAAACATCAAACTGTGTTTACTGGGCATCTCTCAGCATAATGACAATGGACATTTACATTTATAGGCATTTCTTTATGAAAAAGCAAAAAAAAAAATTGTTAATGTTTGTTTTGTTTTTTAGCTTTCCCCACTCCTTCATTGTGATACTTTAAAAAAAACACTAAAGAGAAACGAGAAGACACAAATGAGACAAAGTGACACATGTTCTGACACACCCAAGAAAAAGGCCTTACACAATACAAAATATATACAATATAAAATATTGTAAGAGAAGAGGGTTCTTGGTGTGCTGCTTTATCACCCGTGCTTCCGCTATAATGTGGAGCCAAGCTGTGAAGAACTGTGATTCCAGTGTGGAATACATCCTTTTCTATTTTATGTTCTTAAGAAAAATTGGTCATTCCTGCATTTTCCTTACAGATCTAGTCTTTTGAAGCTAACAAGCTACACTGCTATGCCTGTGTGAAGTTGCATATCAGAGTTTGTGATGCAGCTATTGATGCTAACTGGACTTTTTGACATTTGTGTTTACTTACTTTGCAGTGGATCTTAGGCAGGTTAGCACATAGCTGCTTCGGTAGAGGTCAAAGAGTAGCCATTTACCTGTCAAATTAAATATTCATTTTAGGTCACACCAATGAACATATAATTCTGTGGAGGTGCTTAAGGTACCTATATATCCCTTCTTGAGTTCCAGGGTTGTATTGAGGCACAAACATATATAGCTGAAAGATTGTAGTTTCTTCATTTTAATAATATCTGGGCAGTTGATCAACCAACTGTCAGTCGATCCTGAACAATTTAATCATTGGATTGTGGTTTTTCTGATATCTATCAATCATGCATACAGATTAAATTGTGAAATGTTCTAGGCTACGTAATCATTCCATTATGATTAGTTAAACCATATAAATGAACCCCAAGGTCGATAGGCACTTAAAAGCAATGTGGCCACAAAAAAGCAAAGAGTGAAGAAGAATGTGTATATAACATATATATACATATATATATATATATATATATATATATATATATATATATATATATATATATATACACACACACATTATATATGTATTATATGTATATAATGTGTATATAATATGTATATAATATATAATGTTCTTATAACATTAACTGGGGCGCCTCTGTCAGTGCACCCCAGGGCAGCTGTGGCTACAATGTAGCTTGCCATTGCCAGTGTGTGAATGTGTGTGTGAATGGGTGAATGACTGAATGTAGTGTAAAGCGCTTTGGGGTCCTTAGGGACTGAGTAAAGCGCTATACAAATGCGCTATACAAATGCAGGCCATTTACCATTTATAATGTTCCCCCATTCTTTAAAAATAAATGAATTTAAAAAAACAGATGATAAATCTCTGTAATGGCATGGCATACAACTAAATTTAAAAAAAAAAAGCTCATTCAGAAGTACCAAAAGTGGATTCTGTTCATTTGGACGTAGCGTTTATAGTGTTTTTCCTACTGAAAACTACAGAAGTAGTTCATTAAAAAGGTGTTTGTCTGTATTTCTGCTTTATCCAAAAATAAATAGTCCGTTTTTTTTCCTTTTCAGCTCCTTTAACGGACAAGCCGCCAAAGATCCTGTTCCCCTCGGAAAACAAGATTAGCAATATGGAGCTTCAGCTAGGTAAGACCTTTGTGGGATTTCTTTCCTCTGCACTCAGTGTTATCTGTGTCATTTTTAAATGAAAGCAAATGGATAACTGTACCAATCCTGCCCAGCACACCTACAGGCACTGATCGCAGATTGATGATGGTTCTTTCACTTGCTGAGAAAACAGCAAAAGAGGAAAAAAAAAAACTGTAAAAGTGTTTGCCATATATGCTAATAGTCACCACTAATGTCCCTTAGGCTGTTTTGTCAACAATGGAGAGCCCATATGCTGCCAGAGATCCATACACAGGCTTGCCGCATGGAGACGCAGCCACTTTCTGTTGCAGTTGTTTGTCTTCTTTGACGTGGGGTCACGATGGACCAAGCGTGTGCGCGTATGTGCATGAGGGAGTATGGTTTGGTTTCTTGTTTGTTTGTTTTTTTCTGCAGCAGCATATTGCTTGATTTCTGGGCACAGTCCGTTGTCCACATGGTGCTTGCCGCTCTATGAATGGCCAATGTGTCTGTCATGCTGAAGCCGGTCAGACAAGAGATTGGAAGAGTATTTGACAGAAAGACAGGGTGAGGACAAAGACAAAGAGTTGCAATGATTCATTGAGTGCTTGCCTTTTGTCTTCCATCTGATGCTACTGGAATGCAGGTAGTTAATTTAAAATGCCTCCACGGTTGGCTGATCAAGAGTGAAAAATTGCTGCTGTTGATAAACTGACAGGCACAGCCTCACGTGTCAGCCTACTCACACCCATGCATGAACAGGTTGCACAATGTTGGCCCTTCAGCTATTTGTCTCATTTGTCTCTATCTTGATTCCAGTGAGATTGTGAGGAAAGACTTCACCCTCAAAAGTGACTCACTCATATTTATAGCCTCACGTCAGTTCCTTCTCGCATTTGCTGTGTGAGTACTGTACAGTAAGTGTGTGTGTGTGTGTGGGGGGGGGGGGGGTGTGAGAGAGAGAGACTTTGAAAGAAAATTCTTTAAAAGAAGAATGATGTAAGTTATTGGATAACAGATTGAAATATCATGATTTTAAGCTCTGCTATGCCTTAAGCTAGAAAAGATCTGGTCCTTACTCCTATTTAATGATTCATCTCTTTGTTAATCCTTCTATGGCTGGTAAATACATGCACCCATACCTCTTGTCTGAAATGCAGTGCAACTTTAATGTCAGAGTCACACTGGAGAAAATGGTGGTTGGAGACAGTAGTGTGACCAAACTTAGTTCACTGAACTTGAGATTTTGTTCCTTTTGTAATTGTTGCTTTGAAGACCAGGGTCACTGTAGTCTGCAACCACTAACAGCCAGTTACTGCCTTTTAGAGCAACTTTGTTTATGGAAAGCGCTTCGAGGCAACTTGTGTTGTGATTCTGTGCTATGTAAATAAAATTGAATTGAATTGAAATACTAAAAAGCCGATACGATGAAGACGGTCTGCTTTCAGTTTGCGAATGAATGGGCTCAAGTTAGTAATTGACCCCATTCAATTGTTAGTAATTACATACAATCTGTTTGCAATTAACTGTGATAAATTGTCAAATATTGCAAATCTGTTGCTATCCCTGATATTAAGCGGGCAACCCGGTGGTTAGGACTGTTGCCCCACAGCAAGAAGGTCCTGAGTTCTCTAATGTCTGCACAGGTTCTCTCCAGGTTCTCCCGTCCAAACACATGCAATTATTTGGGTTAGCTTCATTGGTCATTTGAATTTGGCTCTAGGTGTAAGTGTAAACGTAAAACATCTCTGTGTAAACCCTGCAACAGTTTGGCCACCTGTCCAGAGTGTACCCTATGGGAGCCGGGATAGGCTGAAGCCCCGGGGTGACCCCTGAATTGGATAATTGGAAGAAATGGATGGACTTTTAGAGCAAAGCCAGAACCTCATGAACTTGAAATAACAATTCAGAATTTCCTCCGCAAAGAGTGCAGGAATATAATTTAACTGCAAAGTAACAAAGGCACTCTGAAAGCTTGCTTTTATCTAGTTATTATAACTAGGCAAAAGCAAGGTTGCTCAACTAGTTGTAAACTAACTCTAATCTATCTAGATGCACAAAATAAGGGGAAATTACTTTTAATAATATGGTAACCAAAGGTTTGGTACATCTACAAATAAATGAAAGAATAAATAGGAAACACTGTGAGATATCTAAGCAAGACAGAGAAAAAAACAAAAACAATTAAGTCTAGTGTCTTGCGGTAAGACCTCAGACTCCCAGAGGAGTATCTAAAACAGAGAGACACTGATGTAAATATTTTACAGTGGCTCCATTTTGTGTGCAGAATAGTTGTCTCTCCCTCTAGACCATAGTTTCTTTTTTATTTAGTTTTATTTATTTATTCTCTTCTTCCTTAATATTTGTTGAGCCATGCCCTAAGCAGCTTTATGGGGCATTGTGGCAGATTTATGATAGCTAGAACGTGCACAGAAAGAGGCCGGTCTCTTATGGTAAGCGCAAAATAGAGAGGGAGAGGAAAAAAGACACAGGAGCCAGTGGAGGCCGGTGGATGGGCAGTAAAACCGGAGCTGTAAGCAGAGAGATAAATCTGCAACACTGCCGGGAAACACAGGCCAACTTTATCTCCTCTGCTGTTGCAACCAGTGCAGATCTTAGACATCCTACATCCCGGCTAGCTTTACACGGCGCACACGCACACACTGGCAGGCATAAATAAAACACATATGTTACATAAACTCTCACAGAAGACCTGCAGCAGAGATGTTCTGGGAAGTCTAAGAAGATGAATGTGAGAAACTCAGGCCTCAGAATTGTGATAGGCAAGCGGAGACAAGACAGGATGGTTGAGAGGGAATACACACACGGGATTAGAAACTGTTTTCGTTCAAAGGGGGGTTTGTCAGATCTTCTCTCTTCAGGTTCCCTCTTCCTGGATGTTTCTGCCACTACATCCCTTTCTACTGATGGACCGAAATCCCACAGCTACAGATTCTGTCACTCAGGACTACATACATTAAGCCCCAATTCTACCACCAAATGTGTGTGTATGTGTGTGTGTGCATGCGCATGTGTGTGTGTTTGTGTGCGTGCGTGTGTGTGTGTGTGTGTGTTGCTCTCTTCACAAATCTCTTCTTTAGGGCATCAGGAATCCTCAGGGATATGTGACTGTGCGTCTGCTGAAAGCCGGCCTGCACTGCATCAGAAACATTACTTTTGGACAACTTGACATTTTCAGTCTGTGTATAATGTTGGATTTTTACCATTAGCCACTCAGCTATTCTTTTGCCAGATTTACTACTGTCCCCCAGTGGTGAGTTGGTGAAGTCCACTCCTATTTCTTCCAGAATTAGGAGGATGATTCATTATATTAATGGGTTTAAATCTGTGTGTAGGTGCTGGGGTTGGTGAGAGGGAAATGCACAAAATGCATATACTCACAGTACAGTAATATGACACATTACACATAGCCTAGCAGAAACACACACACACAGACTCACATGCAGGATTGGTGTTGACTCCCTTGGGATGATTTGTCATGGAGTTCAGAGGGTGTGGGTTAAAGATTCAGCTCATGCTTACACAGCACTTCAGTGAGAGCATTTTTCTGTCTCCCCAGCTCTCCCTCTTCATCGCAACACATACAAACATGCACTTGCAAATATTCAAACAACCCGGCACTACTTGAGGTGGATAGGTCACACACACGCTTGCAGCGCAGACCTCTGCAACCGTGGGATAATTGTAACTGATAGAGGATTTTACTATCCCCCAAAGCCAGCAGATGGGTGCACTCGTGTGGAAAGGAATTAGAATCCATTATTTCAGAGAGCAGGAACCAACAGCAGAGGATGGGCAGCAAGAGGGAGAAGGCTCTTATACCTACTTCATTTAAACAGAGACGAGTCTACACACACGCACGCACATCCATGCACCTGTACGTGTGCACACATCTTCTCACACTGTACACCCTCAGGGGTGTTTAGAGCTGTAATAGACTGACACTCAAAACGCTGACGTTCCCAATTTAGCAAGTAATTCAGCAATGCAATTTTGAAAAGCTCAAAGAAAAAGCCAGCGTGGATGTTCAGCTTCTTTCATGACCTTTTGGAAATAGCTGGTTATGTTTAGTTTGAATGCACTGACTGAAAGAGATACATCATGTTTTGTTATTGTGAGCCGAGAAAGAACTGAGGGTAAATATTAATCTTGAAAACCCATGTTAGCTCGTGTACTGCTGTTGACGTGGCCATAAAACACAGGCATTCAGCTAGCCTGCATTTGTAATACTGAACTGTGATTATACAGGTTACCCTTCCAGATTCAACTAGTTGAACAAACAGCACCACTATTCATACATTTCATAGCTGCTTACCCAATTTAGGGTCATGGAGGGCTGGAGTGCATCGAAGCTGTCATGTGGCAAGAGGTGGGTATGGTTTGAACAAAGCTATTGCAGGTCTCCATCGCAGGTCCTGCATTTTAATTTATGTACCAAAAACCAAAGCACATAATATATATATATATATATATATATATATATATATATATATATATATATATATTTGTGTTTACACTCACTCTTTCAAATAGATGCAAGTAAAACACAGCAGAAAATAAATAAAGTCAAAGACTAGCGGTCCTTTTGCTCTACTTTCACCTGTAAAGCAGCAGTAGGGTAGGCGGAGGTTTGTCCTGGTGCAGGTGTGCCGCAGCGGTCAGTGGAAGGATACGGCAGTTTCTCTGTGAGTTTCTCATTACGTGGTAGCGCACTCCCGGTGCTTTCTTGGAAGTTTAGGGGGGTTTTTTTCGCTGTAAAAAGAAGTTTTCTTCCCACGCACAACGGACACTAATGTTTTTGTCACTTTTTTTACGGAATCAAACTCAAAATAAGGTCAGTACTTCCACGCTTTAAAACGCTGCATGCTCATACTCTCTCCCGCACTCGATGTATGATCCACTGTTGATCTGCACACAGCTGTTGTCACGAACGTCGCACTCGCTTATGTCACTGTCATGAGACATTCTCGCAAGAAAATCACGGTTTTAGTAACGCAGTAACGCAGCATTCCTACGGGAAAGTAACGTAATCTAATTACCGTTTTTGCAATAGTAATCCCTTACTTTACTCGTTATAAGTAACGCGTTACTGCCCATCTCTGGTCTTGATAGATTAAATATTCATGTTGAGATATACTTTAGAGCAAAAGTATATAACAATGGACTGAGGGAAACAAAAATTTATCAAACCTTTTAGGGCTAGATTGAACGCTCAAAGTTAAAATGATGTTCCGAAAAAATGTTAGTTTTTTCTTTAATGTCTTTATATATAAAACATAACATATAGCATCTTTTTCCTCCGAGTTCATGTCTTATCTCATCCGTGTTCTTGCTCACCTCTCCCTTCCATCTATGTCTATTTCTACATCTTTTCATCCATTACATATCTTCTGTTCTTGCAGCGTCACCTGTTGACCTCTGCTCGCTTGGAGAGGATTGTACAGAACTCCACATTAGTAAGGACATTCTTAAGCTTCGACACCTAGCCTTGGCAACAAACATGCCGCTTTTCCTCGGAGAGGGTGAAATTGAAGTTGACATTGCTCTGGAGAGTTACTGGAGGTCAAGGGAGATTCACTTCATTAAATTACTTTCTGTCTCTGTCTGCTTCTTTTTTTGTCCGTGTCGTACAAACACACACATACACACACTTTAATTTCCGGACTTAAATGATACATCTTTGACAGTTTCCTCGCTCCCTTTTGCCTCTGTTCGTGCCACCTTTCTGATTTTCAGCTCCAGCATTCATGATCACCCGACATGTTGTTATGTGTTTCAATTGCATCGCTATAATAATGCAAAGAAGTATTGAAATCTTTTAACTAATTTAAAGTAAAAAACTGAATTAAATTCTTTAATTCTATTTTTTAAGTGTAAAATATTGTTATTAAAATACATTTACATTAAGAGTAGTCTTTATAATGAACCACTTCAGAATGATGTATGTTTTATTATAATTCCTGTACCATTTGTGGGTAGATTACTTTAACTTTTTCACCTGATGAAGTAATATTTTTTTTGTATTTCCCTAGAGATCAATAAAGTCGTCCTAATGTCATTTTATTTACAGAAAATAACATTACATTTGGTAAAAACTGCATTTATTGTATCTAGAGTAACTATAGTTATCAAATAAATGCAGTGAAGAAAAAAAGGGGTTGCAATCCTCCTGAAATGATGTGTGAGTAGACATACAGTAGCAGCAGAAAAGCAAATGCTCGTGTAAATAGCCCATCAAAACTCTTAAGTGCAGCTTTTGAGTAAAGAAAAGGACTATGCAGCACTTTCTAAAGATGTCCATTTGGTTATGTTAATGTTTTGTGATAAATGACGTATTTATATTACAGCACAGAGATAAAAATCACACACTGAGAGCCCTTAAAGGTCACCCCACAGATATGTCATTATATTTGGTTGTAGCCCCACAGTGACCCAGTGTTAAGTAACCCATGGTGACCGGTATGGTAAGTAGTGTGTCAGCGAAACAAAGCTGAATGTTTAAGTGTGTGAACGGTCGTCATTAATCACCAAGTCTGGGGCACAGAGCAGGAGACTGCAGTATGATAAATGAACTAACTGCTTCTCTCATGCCTAACCGTAAAGGGAGAGGGAGGGAGGAAAGCAGACAAACGCGAAACTGTACAGAGACGTAGCACAACACAACACCCTACTGTGCATCGTACACAGGTGTTTGTTTGCTGCTGACTTTAAATTGCTCACCACGGCTGAAGTGAGGCCAAGAGATGCGAGAAAGGTGTGGACACTCTCTTGATTCATACTCGGCTGCTGAGGTACCAATCTCAGCAGCTAATTCAGCATGCTGAATTGGTGTGAGAAGAGGCTATCTGACCGCCTGCCTATTTAATGCAGTGTCCCCTTAATTTTGTATTCTCTTTCTATGAGGGTAGAAGAGCATGAAACAGCTCTTTTAATCAATAGTTTTCTCAGGTCAGGTCCTACCTAGGCTGGCTGCACTGGAGTGTTTCATTATGTAACACCATATATACCCATCCAAAATGTGCAGACTTATCTATATTCTATGAACTCCATGTATTTTCTGAAAGCGTGACTGTATATAGGGGATAGGCATATGAAGAGTGCATGGATGTGTCTCGGCAAGTGTGATTGTCTGTGTGAAAGGGATCCTTCTGCTCCACTGATCTGTGACCTCAGCAGAGCATGGTAACCTTGTGATTCATAAATCACTTTTGTGTGAGCGAACACTGCCCCTCAGGTTCTCAGTCAGATCTCTACCTTGCTTGTCACAATCAGTTTCAAAACACCAACATGATGATGGTTAAAACACTCACCTCAAGGCTTCAAGTCCAACTGTTATATATAGCTTACAAGACAAAATAAAAGCAAATACAAATATGACCTCACTAGAGTCCATCTGTTATGCATTACTTAAAATATAAGATATAGTAATGGTTGTGTGAACCTTAATAATAAGGCAAAATATGGCTGTGAAAAGAGTTTTGGCTCGATCGCTTAGGTGTGTTGGTCTGTGTTACTTTCTGGAGCAGAATACACAAACTAGCGTGTTATTTTCTGTTACTTTCACCATGTGCTTTCACGTCAGCTGACAGGTGACCCTCTGTTGTGGTCTTGTAAAGCGCTACTTAGAAGACGTGAGGCATTGTGATTTGACGCTTCAGTCAGCTTTAGTTTCAACTCGGCGTGCCACCTCCACCGGGTCTAGCCCTGACAAGAGCCACAGATTGCCTTCACTGACTGCCGTGAGCTCAACTTTCTGCTAACTGTCAGTGTGCATATTCACTCAGGCAGTCAGTCATGTGTTTGTGTTTGTGCATGTGTGCCTGCTAGGACTAAAGCACAATCATTATCCAGGCAATCCCAAGCACTCGTGCTAAGTCAGTCACGAGTAAGAGTTTCTCCACATTTAAGCCCAAAGATGTCTTTAAAGAGAGACTATTTAGATAATGGTAGCTTTTACCTCATCGGGCTGCTGATGCTCAAGTTCAGTGACAGGTAATCAAAGGAAAGAAGCACCCCACTCATCCCGGCATCACTCTGTATTTGACACAACAAGGGTAGACAGGGTGAGGAGGCAGACATAATGAGACCTGTCTCCTTATTAGAGGGTCTCTTCTTTCAGAAATTGCCCTTTCATCCTCTTCCAGTCACTGCCTCCTCTATTTGGTCAAAGCACCAACGGCAAGGTCAGGGGGCACGATGTAAGAGAGGAACTTGAAATACAGACTACATCAACAAAATGTGACTAAAAAAGAATTAGCCAGAAAGAAACTGATGTAGGCTAACAAGAAAAGATGGAGCAAGGATGAAGTAGTGGAGAAAAAAATTAATGACAAGGATGGGGAGAGATAGGCGGGGGGCAGTGGGGAGGGAGCTGGCACTGGAATGACATGCATGAACAGCAAAGCGAGCAGGGGAAAAGGCGGCTTTGCCATTCACTTTGAAGCTTGCTCCACTTCTGTCTCTGTTATGTAACAGAAAAATGAAGAAAAACAAGTGCCAAAAAACTAGGCAGGGTGTTGAGAGAGGGAGGGAAAAAAAGACAAAGAAGGCAAGACAGAACTTCTAAACTTCAGCGCTCTGATGTTTCCGGCAGGCGAGTGGCTGTATTCGGACAATGGGGTTAGTCACCGTGCTGCACCAAGCCTTGGTGTTGAGTGAGGGGTAAAAGAGTTAGCAGAAAAAGAGGGAGATCAGTCGGTGGTGTGAAGAGAGACAAGAAAGGAGGCTTGAGAAGCGGCGGTCGGACAGAAAACGATAAGGAGGGAGAGGAGAGAAAGAGGAGGAGGAGGAGGTATAAACAGAAAGCAGAGGAGAAGGACCACACTGAGCGTTTCAACCCGAGAGATCTAGCTACAGTAACTCTCTTTCTTCTTCTTCTTTTGTGTTACATAAGCAGATCTCTTTGGAGACCATATGAGGCACTTCACGTATGTCTGTTCTCTGTTAACTAAAGAAGACCTCTGGCTGGAGGCCACAACTTCACCCGGCAATCAGGAGCAGTTTTGCAATTTAGCTAACACCTTTTTACCAGCTCCAGTTTTGCTTGACAATCAATCTTCATGATGTTACCATCGCCCACGGAAGTGAATGTTGCTATGGAGATCAGTAGATCTGCACTGAACTACCGCCTTAGGGAGAGCGTATGCAGGCTTACATTAGTGCATGCATTCGTGTGTGCGCGCGTATTGTGTTTGTGCGTGTGTGCATCTTTCTGTCTGTGCACACACGGTTCATCTTTAATTGCCATCTGCAATCTGTATCCTGAACACAGTCAGTAATTCAAGAGGCCCAGCATGTGGTAAATAGCTGAGACTCATTTACAAGTGTGTTAATGGACTTTCTCTGTCTCTGTCTTTCGGGTGTCCCTTTCTCTTTTTCTCTCCACAGTCACACATGCAGCTCAAAATATATTACAGAGCATCAGAATGAATGCGTTATAAAAGTGGTTTGTGTATGATTTGCATAATTTTATGAATAAACACATAGTCAGATAATTATCTTCGATTTTTTTCCATTACCATAAACACTGTCAGACTGATTGTAATTGGCTTGTTTTATTCTGTAAAATTGGCATTAACGGGTGCTAGCTGGTGCTAGTCTGGAGAGGTGGGGGAAAATTAGGGCAGAGTACAGTCAGCTAAAATTTACTGAGGCTATTCTTGCTACTGTTCAGGGAAGTGTCTAATATGAAATTGAAGTTTGTAAATTTGAAATAAAAAAAACTGACAAATCTTTTTTTAACTGTAATTTATCCATTCATGGGATGAGACTGAGCCTCATTTCCTTTAACTATTTTAGCCTGCTCTTGCCTTCTTTTCTGCACTTTCCTCCTCCCAGATTCTCTTCTTCCTGCCTTAACTGCTCCCTTCAACTTCTGAAAAGTGTTATTAGTATTAAACAATGGAAGAATAGGCATGCTAAGTAGTAGCTTTACTTTCCTTAATAACCACCCTCTATGGTAATAATTGCCCCCTTTGAAACAAAAGGAAAAATTCTTCTTGCGTTACTAGGCAGTTAGCATGCAGCTGCAACTGTTTTATGTATTTGTGGGGGTGCCTGTTTACTGTTGCATACTGTATATAGCACCTCATTAAAGATATCACACTTTTTTACTCACACTCTTTTTTGTTGTTAGCATTGTTATCCTCTTCGGTGACAGCTAGCTTGATTTATTAGGCCAAAGAACCGAATGGAACAAAACGAAACAATCATTTGCATGTGTGTTTTGCAGTGTAACGCACTTCTGCACATGAGAAAAGTTGTGAATTTTGTTATTGTGTTAAGCATATGAAAAAGAAAATTACAACATCGCAGGATGAATGGGACTTAATTTTATAAACCGCTTTTTTAACAAGTGTAAAGCAGCTAGTGCTAACTTATTGAACAGAACAAGGCCAGTGACTAGCAATTGACTGAAAGCAACTCCTACAAAGATAAAGACAGGTGTCCAGGAGGAAAAACTAGGGACATTGCATGCTCATTTCCAGGGGCAGTTTTAGGATCTGTTGGAAACCTTGGCAAAAATTATTCCAGTTAGCATTCAGTATGTTATAAATCTGACAAAACACCAAAAACAACAGTGTACTAGTCTTAGTTGCGTAATAACCAGGCCTGACAATGAACATAATACAAGTTTCCTGGCCTGCAATTTTTCATTTTTTATTATAGCGTCAAGTTGTTTTGTTTTGTTTTACTTTAAACTTTTTTAATAGTCAAGACATGTGTTCTTTAATTTCTTATAGAGTTATTCTATCCCATGCTGCCAGCATTAGATCCTATTGTTTATTGTAGAAACAGCTTGTTTTAACACTATAACAGCTTGTTATAGTCCTACTAGATTTTTGTTGTCTGTCTGAACTGTGGTTTCTGTTGCACCTATTTACTGTGTCATTACATAGTTTCAGCTTTTTTTTCTATATAATGTGTGGCTGGCAGTTATTGTAAAGGTAACAACTTTGCACTGCTGGTTTGCTACCTGCTAATAACCTTTTTGACCTCTTCTTACTTAATTTCTTCTCCACTCAGTGGCTTTTCTAATCGCATGTGCTGCCCTATTAGAGATAACATGACCTTTTATGTGTTGGCAGTTTCCTGTGTGACCTTTAAGAATAAGGCAGACTGAGAACAGATGTGGATCGAGTGGAACGTAATGTGTAGCTAAAGTGGATTCCATCACTGATTCAGCCAAAATAGGCCATTACAACATTTTGTCCTCAACTGTAAAATGAGAAAATTAGTCACCTTTACGTACGTGCAAGTGTAGCCAAGCGTACAAGGACTTCTCTGGCCTCATCTCTTGTTCCCTTTAGTAGAACAGGCCCACCTGATCAGGCCATGTTTCCCAAGTAATCTGTCACTTTCACTGTTTTGCGGTGTTCCTCCTCATCACTTTCTTTACCCCTCATTGGTTTTGAACTCCTGTATCTGTTTTCTATCTCTGGTGCCATCACTCTTTAGTTTATCTTTTTCTTTTGTGAGCCCTGTTCTTAAAGGAAATTTGTGAATAAATTTTTCCCCCACACTGTAATCAATCAAATCAATAGAATCGACTGTAATCTGAAACAAATGTTTGGAAATGCTCATTATTTGTAATTCATAGTTAGTTATCCTTTGTTTTTCTCCCCTCTTTCATAAAATATTCTCAAGGACTGAGTAAATAATATTAAAAGTACTTTGGTAAGAAGCATAGGTTTTTGACTTTTTGCACACATCTTTTTGCGATTATAGTTAATATTCAGTAGCTGGTTAGAAATAGCAGCGAAAAAGCTCAATTTCAATATATATGAGCACTGCATCCACACAGTGCTATCAAATGGTGTCTTTACCTCAATCAGGCTCCCTGTTTCTTTGTGAATGTGGTTGCTCAAGCATGCACTAATGTTATTTCCAGCAGAACAACAGTATTCCCTTTTGGCTTTAACTCTGTTTGGGAAACATATAACTTTTCCATTACTTAAATTCCCCATGCTCTGCAGGTAGCTTGGCTTTTCACCTGTGTGAATGAGCAGCATGCACACGCACTGGTGAACAAACAAAATACATACACACAAGCATGTAATTGAGCAAAACTGCCGTGCATGATTGCAGAATTGTATTGTAGATTTACATTCACCCTTTTCTATGTGTGTGGGGTCTTTTCTGAAGTTCATCCCACATATGTTTTTACCTGATGGTTTGTCCCTAGTGAACAATTCAGGCTCTCAATGTATAGGTAAAACCATAATATATTTCCAACCCTACCAGGTAGATTTTTGGACAGTGACAGAATTTACAAAATTTGTGATTTTACCTCTGTACACCACCACCACAGTGGATCTTAAATCAAACAGTAAATGTGTGATTGAGGTACAGACTTTGAGCTTTAATTCAAGGGATTTAACAGAAGTACCGGATTAACTGTTGAGGAATTAAAGACATTTTTCATACCCAGCCCCCCATTTTCAGAGACGGAGAAGTAATTGGAAGTTGACTGAGAAGTAGTTCCTGTTCCCTCATTAGTCCATGACAAATTAAGCATATTGAAAGATGTGGAGCTGCTTCCAAGTACTAAACTTCCATTTGGAGCTCTCAATATAAGGTCCAAAGAGATGTCAGTGCAAATGAAGAGTGCCATCATTAGGCAAAAAATACATCAATAAAATAGAAATAAACCAATCAAAGAAACTGCAGAAATTGTAGCAGTGACCAAATCTACAATCCACTACATTTTTTAATGCACTCACCAGCTCAGTAACACCAAAGATATCTGAACAAGCAAAGAAGAAAGCTGAACTGTATATTACAGAATTCCTTCCTTGGTTAAGAAAAATCCATTCAAGTTAGGAACACTGTCGAGGAGGCTGCTGCATCACTGTCAAAGTCTAAAAGTCAAGACATAGCTTCATGGATTAAAACACAGTGTTTACAACATGGTGCAAACCACTGGTTACGCTCAAGAAGAGGAAGGCAAGATTAGACATTTCATGACAAGATGTTGTCTGTGATCCCAAATTACTTTTTACTTTTGTGTTTTTATGTCATTTGCCTTCTGGCCTGTGTGTGTCTTTCATATTCAGTGTTATTGTACAGCACTTTGGTCAGCCCTGTTGTTGTTTTTAAAAGTGCGTTATAAATAAACTAGGATGGTAGGGTCTCAGTTCCCCCTTACGTCATCCTGATGCAGGTGAGGGCCAGTTCCTCTCATATTGCATCTTGGCTTCTGCTTTCTGGGCGTTACTTTTTGCAGAAGAAGGAATCCACCTGGGACTGTAGCTGGCTTTGTTTTTCTCTTTAAAAAATATTCACATAAATAAGTGGTCTTGTCCCGGACTAATCAGATACAGTATTAAAAGAAAGCTTAAAATGATTCTTAAACTGGGACACAAAAGTTGTTTTACATACACTATGATAATGAATACACACAGATTTAAAAAGTAATCTTGCTGGGTGCAGTTCTACAACATATAATTTTCCCTTTAATTGTTCCAGTTTTGCCAAAGTGATGTGTTTGTCTTTCTGGGAATGATAATGACATGACTGAAAAGTACCAAGTTGGTAATGATAGAGAAGTTCCAGTCGTGCAGTGATAATCACTTCTACAGGATTAAGTCCTGACCCACATCAGCTGAGCATATTAGCATTCTGAGAGAGCACTGCGGCAAGATTCCATACCAAGTAAATCCCTGCAGTTCATAGGATGGGAAAGAGGAAGGAAACATAGGACTGGTGGACAGGAAAGCAGCAAAACAGACTGAATATGTGTGAAAGGCTGCTTCTTTCTTGTGTCAGGATTTCCATGTTTGCTGCATGCATGTTTTGTGGCGTGCGTTATAAGATCCTTCTCTGTGCAAGCCTGTGTTTGAAACCGCATGCTAGGAACTGATTTGCATCTTCTGCATTGAAAGAAATGTAAGTGACATTCCCTGCACCACAGCTACACTGGGCGGCTGATATTAAAGTTCCACTGAACTTTATGTAATTTTATTGATTTTCTTTCTTTTTAAAGCCACTGGCATTTCAATGCAGATGGCCCTGCACTGCCCGGAGCGCAAATCACAAAAACACAAACACATAAGCAGAGGTTTTATGCTCTCCTTATTGCACACAAGAAGTGCCTCTAACCATTTCTTTTTTTTTTTTTTTTTTTAAATCGAGTGAAGATCCTGCTTCATGGTACTTTTCACCTGTTTCTATTTTCAATGATGGTAGACTCTTTGATCTATGATATTGTCTGAAGTTTCAAACGCTAAAACGCCTCCAGTTGTCATTTGCGTGATGGAGGATTTGAAAGTGCAGCATCTTCTAATAATTACGAAGTTTACCGAGCAGCTTTTTAGTGGGCCTCCGTCTTGAATCTTTCACTCAGATTTACATTTGCTGTGGGTGTGAGCAAGCAGCAGATGGTTTGTTGGAAATAATGACAACATTGAACGACTGGCCCACTCAAAACTATTAAGGGCAAATTGTTTTGGGTTTTTTTGTTGTTGTTGTTGTTTTTTCCATCGAGAGTTTAATCATTTTGACCATCGCTGCAGTCAGTTATGATAATAAAACAAAAAACGTAATGAATTGTGAAAGCGACAGATATGGCATCAAACCTACACAACATTAGAATTGTTTAGCCTCAGTTCTAACTTTTTCTAAAAATAGGAAACATGCCGCAGCATTTCATTGTCTTTTCTTCTTCTTTTGTTTGTTTTTGTTTCCTTGTGCATGTTCTAGGCCTTCATGAATGTGCAGCACCCACAGATTTCTAACATTTTCCTAACTGGGGTAATGACATTGTTTGATAGAGTGATAAGAGCTCATGCATTTGACTCAAGCCAGAAGTGGTTACAAACATTTGATCTAACTATGGTGCAAGCCATCTTTTAGGACTCACCTCCTGATTTGGACTGAATATAAGGATTCATATACATCCACATTAAGGATTACAATTAATTAAAGATGTATAGATCTTTAATCAGTGGACTTCAGCAGTCAGTCTTTATATTAACAGGAGAAGAAAAGACACATTAACCATATTTTCTGTAAAGCACTGTTTCACTGGAACGACACTGCAGACTAGAGTGTCTACTAAAAGTAGCATCCAGAAATTAACCTGTTCCCAGTGTCTTATGTATTATTCATATTATTTCATGTGAATAGCCCGGTCGACCATGCATTTTGCAGACCAGCATCATACACAAACTTTACGTCCTGTGCTTTCTTTTTAAACATCCTTTTGACTTTCGATGTCCCATTCCCAGCTCCGCCTTAATTCCTCTTACATTTTCTTTTACTTTATTCCCCCACAGTACTACAAACAAAATTGTGTGCACTCATGAATAACGAAGGTACAACAGGTCATCCATCACGCGGATCTGCATTGCAGTGGTTGTTGCTACACTTCTGGGGTGACTCATTTGGAATCTAAGAAACTTTGCCTTATAAATCAGCAAGTACTTACTTTCTAAATGTAGGTAATTAAAGTTAAATAACTTTAAAAAAAAAAAAAAAAAAAAAACTTCCTTTAGCAATTTGAAGTGCAAATTCTCTAAAACTATTATTCAGATTTCTACATTATAAATAGTGTTACACAAAAAAGTTAATTAATAATGTGCTTAATTATTCTTGCTCGGCTCTATATTATTATTTTTTAAAAATATGAAATACAAAATTCCATCTCAATAAAAAGGTTGAAGTATATGTCTACCTCTTAACAATATTTCCCTACCTGATAAAAAAAAATATTATTCAGTTCTATTCTAGCTTACTTTACCACTATTAATTACTTCATATTATATAAATTATATTACATACACTTGTATTGTAAGTGTATTTACCTTATTACTAAATAGTTTTCCAAGTTGTGACATTATTTGGTTTAGCAGCATTCAGAGACGACAGGTTATGACATTTGGGTTAATGTTGAAAAAACAACATGATATTGTTTGAATACTGGTAAACAGATTGCAGATTTCCAATCACTCTGGACCTTTTCTGAATAAACCAAGCCATGAGTTTTTATTAACAGTAAAGCTCACGGCCTCATTTAAAATGCTCTATTCACTATAAAAAAAAAAACAAAGGTATTTAAAAAAAAACAAATATATTTGGGGAAAAGCTTATAAAATATCCAGTAAATGAACAATGTTTTGGATGTTTTAATCATATATGCTGTTTAAAATAGTTGCGTGTAAAGTTAATTTGTCAAATAAATGGTTAGCATTAGCCACCAATATCAGAACAAAGGTATCAAAAGCACCTGAGCTGCAAATTACACACACGCAGTAAGTAACAGTTGATTTGTTGCCACATGATCCCAGAACAAAAACAAATCTGTTTGCTCGCTTTGCTGTTTGGCAAAAACAAATCTACATTTTTTTGATCATGTGTTTGTTTATGACTGGCTGCCTGTTTGGAGAAAAATGGATGCTGGTTCATAGCAAAAACTTTGTGATATACAAACTATGTGTTGAATTTTTCTTTGGAAAAGCATTTATTTGGGTGTTGAATACAAAACAAATGACTTTTTTGTTTGACAGCATACAGTAAAAATGATGACAGCTTCCCAGCTTTAACGACTCCAATCCGTTAACTAGAATCATTGCACATAAAAACAATTAAAAAGCTTAACTATATTATATTTAGTGTATTTCATTGGGCTGTGGCACTGCATTCTCATTATTGTTAGGTCGGCTGCTTGACCTTTCTGCTGAGCATCTTCATGACAATTAAAATGCATATGTAGTTAGCAAATATTTAGATCATATAACATGACTGTCTTAGAGTTAAAACATCATATTCACATAGTCAGGAAACAGATGAGTATCACTGTTAGATTAATAGAAAGAAAGGTGCTTTTTAAATAAAGATTTTGTTGATGTGAGCATGAATTGCATTTGCTAACTGTGGTGTAATGTATTTAATCAAAATATAACCGGAACGTGGGTAATTTCTGATTAACAGCCCTACTTTAAGCCAGATTTTAGAAATATAGGACACGATGTTAATCTGCGTTGTCTATTTTATGCATTGTAAATTTGTATCTTTATGAAATAAACAGTTGTTCCAAGCACATGCAGAGCATGAACACATGCAATATGCTGTTTAGTTTGCTTAACCAGTTGACCTAATTTACACGCATTTATTTGCATGCGGATGAGCACTCATGCAAGCAAACAATGTTCATTTTTTGGTGATAATTGAAAGACTTTTTTTCCCCCAGATTGTGGATAAGCAAAGTGCACTTTGCAGTTACTATAGAAACCAGATCCCAGTTGCATTCTTCAAAAGTATTGATCCCCAAGGACCTAAAAAGTGAAAATAGGATATCATGCAATGTGTTTAGATGCCTTCCAAACAAAGTCCTGGCAAGGACTTATAGTTTGGATCGTCGAGAGAATAATCTGTTAGATTTCTGACAGTGAACTAGTGACATTTTTACAAGGTTGTGGTCAAATTGACAGAAACTGAAGAAGAATGACTGATGAGCCATCAAGACAAGGATTTATGCAGTGCAAGTCATTTAATCTCTTTTAGAGAAAAGGAGGCACTGATTGATGCTGTTCTCACCCCATCGCGTGATGGAGCATGTGTATTCTTGTAGGTAGACACACACACGCACATGCAAATACACACACAAATCAAACCCATCCTGCCTCTCACAGGAAATCATTGCAGTAATTAACGTCCTAGCGCGCTCCCTCATTGCAATTCTGATTGGCTGAAAGTCATCCTAAGAAGCAGCTCAGCACAGATCCCTCATGTATTTTGCAAGAGTGAAATTATCCCAGTGCTTGCCAAGTACCATGGGACACCATCAACCTGTGTTAGTGTGTAAACATTTCTGTTTTCCCCAGTGTCCCTGTCCCAGTGTCTCCAGCCCACATGGCACAAGTCATTTGTCAGCCTTGATTTAGATTTCTCAACACATAGGCCTCCTGCGGCCGAAGCTCAATCTGCGCTCCTACTCAAAAGCCCAAAATTTACCGGACATGGTCTTGGCGAGGCAGGGGAGGGTTGGTGTGAAGAACTGGATGATGAGTCATAAATTGAAAAACAGAAAAAGAGTGGACAATCGAGAGAAGTGTGAGGTGGGGAAAAAACAAAGAAAGTGAGGAGGGGTAGTGAAGTCTGTGAGGTGGTTTTGACCCAAGTGATTCGTTGAGATTTCTGGGTTAGGCTACAAAATGAGAGAGTGAGAAAGAGTATGGAGTGCTAGAGGTGTGATAAGAGGCAGAGGTGTGGAAGTGTGTGGATGTGCTTTGACGGGAGCATAAAAAGAGGGAAGGTAAAGGAAAAATGGGATTTTGGTGATGCTGAGAAGATGTGTGAAAGCTTTAGAAGAAAACTCAGAGAAAGACTACAAAAGAATGACATTTATCTCTTCATGAAGTGGACATGTGGGATCTCTAGAAATGAAATAAAAGAGATAGTATTAACCTCTTTTTGTGTCAAGGCAACAAACCCTTTTTTCTCTATAGCAACATTACAAAGCTTTGATTTCCTAACTAGCTCCAGCTTATCTGATATAGCAGCAGATGTTCTTGGGGATCATTACATTATTCTGTTTTACTGTGTTCAGCTATAATTAAAACAAAAATTTAAAATGGAAATTTGGAGAATGCATAAATACCTCCGGGTCTTTCATCTGTTATTCTTGCTATGAATGTTGATTTCATAACATTTGTGTGAATAAAAAGTGACCAAAAAAAAGTGTGTATTTTCAGAGTGGATCAGTGAAAGTACTTTTATGTTTATGGCCTGTTTCAGGTTTTTGGAAATGTGTTATATTTCTTTTTGCAGGTGTATAATCTGCATGCTTTTGTTTGAGTTCACAACGCTATACTGAAAATCATTCGCACCTGGTCATATGGTTGCATCTGCAGAAAAGAGTGAACTCTCCTTACCATGGGGTCAGCACAAAGTTGCATATCTGCAACTGCTAAAAATAATTTGTCTTACTTTTATGGACTCTGAACAATTACAGTCACTTTCTTCTCTACCCTGCTTTTGTTTTAGGATGTGTGCGTCTTGAAAATATGCTATAATGGTGTACTTTCTTGGTTTGCTGAATAGCCTGAGAGTCCTAATAGAGTTGTTTCTAACTCAGTGACCTTTTCTGTATATGTCCTGCTACCCACTGAAAAATCCACTGCTGCATTACTGTGGACTTTGGTGAAGAGGCACTTAACATTGCATCTATTCCCCGACTTTGGTGTTCCACTTGTCTCTTCAAAATCCCTAAAAGCAATCAGGAATCAGCACAGCAAACCTTAAATTTAAATTTAGGCCTCAATTTGTTTGATAATTTCTGTTAAAATAAAACTTTACACTGTTGCAGAATTGTTCTTTTTTCTGCAGTTCATCCATATTTTGTTTTTTCTTGTTTTAACTCATTAACACGTGCCTTTCCTGTCTCATTAATACCTCTGCAGGTTTACTACCCTTCCCACGCACACAGACTTTTATCCCCCGCCCCCTCCACACACACACACACTTGTATGAACTTTAAACTACTGTATGACACCTACTGTGTTACAGATTATTTCTTACAGCTTCCAAACAGAGCTCTTATAGCTGGTTTGTATGAGAGTAGAATAATCATATTTTGCAATCATTTCTCACGCCTTGATGATTCTTATTGAGCTTTCTCAAAGCCCAGACAGCCTTTAACTTAAAACATATTTTAAAAAAATGTGATCATATAAAAATTAAACTTTCTTTAGTCTGTTTAAAATACATTTTTATACATTCTAAACCTTCTTGAGGCAGTGCTTTGTATTTTAGGCTGGATATATGGATGTCAGTAAGGGAATAGAGGGCTTTTCTGTTGACATAAGTTGGATGACACAAATGTTTGAATAGGATTTGATAAAGTCACTTGGGATACGGTTGGTTAACAGTGATGGTCTGTGCTGGTGTGACCTAACCTTGGATACTGAGCTCCGGTTTTAATTGAGTTACTCAGACCGGTTGGTATTCCGGTCAGTGGGTCAGTGCCTGCAGCCAGGCCCCTCTTGGGCTGTTCGTTAAAGTGATGTTCTTCGTCAAGTGTTCAAATCACACCATTTAATTGGCCTCCAGTTCCCTGGATAGGAGCCAATTACAGATCCCTCTATATTTGACTTTGTATCTCTGTGCTTGTCCATTAGCTGCAAAGTTCTCCTATCATTTTCCTCCCTGCCCCTTTCTTCCTTTTGTTTCTTTACATTATTGTCGTCCCAACACCTTCAATTTTATTTTTCAAAATAAACGGCAAAGTGGGAAAAAAAGCTTTCTCGAGGTTCCTAGAAGGCAGTTTATGACACCCACTGACACTGAATGAAAATTGCATTTATTTTGGTCTCTTTTAGACTATAAAAGGAGATTTTACATGAACTCAGATTAGTAGGAAAAGTGATTCCAAAAACTGGCGCAAAATGGAAAGGGGAGATGTGGGGCCATAAGAAATAATAAGACATGGGTAATAAAGGCACTTTGTGAGAAAGCAATTCAAAATCGAGTGTGCAGAAAGGTTAGAAGACCAAAGGTTCGAAATGTGGGTGAGTCGGCGTGTTTTGTGAAATTTTATTTCTGTTCCCACGGTGGACAGTTTCATACTGGATGATCAGAATGTTGAAAAAGCTGATTTTTGAGAAAAAGTTGGGGCATGAGCACTTGTTGCCACACTGATCCCCCATTCAGTGTGAATTTGGAGAAAGATAAAAGAGCATTTATTAAGTTCGCTATCACATCATATAATATAATCATATAATCCCCCACAGTGCCTCTTGTGGTATAATGGGCCTCTGTGTTTCCCTTCCTCGGACAGAGCACCTATTATGTCATCAAAAAGGGACGCTTAGCAGACGAAAGGGGAGATGAAAGCGAGGGCACCAACTACCTGTTCACAAAGGCCGTAATTTTTACCGGTAATTAAAGGCTTACATTTCCCTGATGGATCGTCGGGGGGCCACAGAACAAACGAGGAGAAGGAGCAACAGAGAGGGAAAGACGCAGGATTCTCCTCTGTTAAAAGCTCTCAGGCTTGTAATGGTAATTAAGGGCTTGTCTCTGGAGAGGGCACGATATTAAAGCTGCAGAGAAGCTGAGGTGGCGGAGGGGGTGGGCCCTAACTCTTTTATGTTCTCATTGCCCTTACTCATTCCTCCACTTATTCTGCCCCAAATCCTCCAATCCATCTTTTTACTGTACTTCTCACCCCTTGATATCCCCCGCCTCACACCGACTTCCGCAATGCAGAGCAAAAGTAATCAGTTCAGCCAACGTCATCGTTCCACATCAGCTCACCAGCGTGCTACGAACAAAAAGCCACATCTTTACATACAGTGGAGCTTTTTACACAGATTCCAAGATGTTCGAAAAGCTGCACAAACAAGCGGAGGACTTTTCAGTTTGTCAGGAGTCAGAATTTTGTTTTGACCCTCCTCCAAGCAGAGCCAGCTTTGATTGCTGCTCACTGTCAATATATCCACCAGGATCCTGATGTCATTACAGTACGTATCTTTACTGTATTCTCTGTCCTGACAGAGCCTGCTGAGCTGCTGCTACCTCGCACGGTAGGTGTAGTCATGGTAACCTGCAGGCAGCTAAAGAATAGAAATGTTGACAGACAGATTTGGACTTTCCTGCTCCAACTCCCCACTCCTGAAACAGTAAACACACTTGCCTGCTTACGGTTCTCTAGAGATTTCACCTCCTGCATCGAGAGATGAGCACGGACAAGAAGCGGGATCAGGTATTTTTAGCAAAGGGGACTGGAATGAGAATTTCAAGGAGTCACCCGGGAATGCTGAATAACTGTCATTCACCTTCTTTTATCAATGCCGCCGTTACAGATACTTTCCGGCTCCCCTTACTCTTCCTTTGTCTCCCATCCTAGCCTTGAAAAAGGCACGTGTTTAAGGCGTTCTACAATGTGAGTGTGGGGTGAATATGAGGCTGGATATAGTTTACAGAGTAGGCGCGCTCAGAAAATGTATGGCCTATCCATTTTTAACTACTCAAAGGGACGTTATTACATGTGCAACACGTGCACACACACACAATACACATCACAATGCACCAGCCAAAGAAGGTTTGACATGTATTGTAGTTTTGTTGTTTTCCAACTTGTTCACTCTCTTATCCTCTCTCTGTGCAAAAAAGGATTACACAGTACTGTGTGCACTTTTTCATGCTTGTTTCACACCTTGTGGGGGAAGAATCATGACTGACAGGACTTGTATCAGATTCCCCTGCAGAGTTATCCACAGGAAATCTTCACAAACCCTTATTTCTCTCCCTCTCTCTTTCTCCCGCTCCCTCTCTCGCTCTCTCCCCTCTTCCCTCCCTCCCCCTCATATATGCATATGCACACACTAACACTTTCTTCTTGGCCATTTTATTGAAAGCTTAAAATACCCAGACTCCGAAATTTAAGCCTGTGTCTAAAACTAGGCTGTGGGATATTGCTGTTTGCCATAAAAACCTTGTACAATAACTCAGCTTTGGGTGGTTTGTCCATTCGGATGGATTACAAGGACCTATATAACAGTGGGGAGCAGAACGATACTATTAATATCTCAGGAGAAAAATATATTGCAACAATGATATTGTACAGCAAAAAGAAAAGAAGGGAAACACTGCATGGCTCAGAGGGCTTATGTGAAAGGTGCTTTTCAGTGCAGCAGGTGAAATCTTTAAAAAAAAACAGGTTGTAGAGGCCCTCTTATTTCAGGTAAAATGATATAGTTCAAGTTTATTCTTTGAGGGAAAACAGACTAGTGTGTATGCGCTCTAAGTCTTCATTGGGGGTCTGACGATATGTAACCCCTGAAAGGTGCGCAGCTTATTAAGGCTGTATTTAGGTCGGGTGGGTTCGAATATTGCAGCAAATATTGCCAAAGTGTTGATGCGGCTTCTTCTTTTGGATGCTTGACTTTCACTGTACAGATTGATCGACATGTTGAGTTTGTAGAAAGCTGTTTTCACGTTCATCTGCTCCCCATGCACATATGGGCCAGTGCTTGTGACATCACAACCAACATGAATGCCAGTGATGGCTACCCAAAAAAACAAATTACACAAGCACAAGTGTAAAATTGAAATCTTTAGTGCACAATACTATGCCTAGGGCCCTTTATTTTTTTATGTGAGAGAATATGCAGGTGTGTTTGAGAGTGCTCTTCTGTTTTTAAGTGAATAATATTTGTTGGGAACCTGGTATGGACAGTGTGCCCCTTTGGGGTTGCTTCAGGAAGGGCATCTGGTGTAAAAAGCTGCCAAATCAAATATGTGGAGCTACCCGCTGTGGACCTCTTGTGAATAACGGAGCAGCTGAGCTTTATAGCAGTTCTTGTATAACATTGTAATTAAAAGTCCTCCTTCCAGTGAACAAGATGTATGAAAGAAAATTATACATGTGGCTGATTCCCTTTTCTGAATGAGGACGCTAAGATGGCCAGAAACAAGAAGACTGACTGTCAGATTAATACATTTTTATTCTGCTGTTTATGTTTGATGTGTATGATTTTATCACAGTAACACAAATTTTTCATTGTCAATTCCGTGTTTTCTCTACACTTCAAATAGTCTATTTATTATTTTAGGGCCACCCCTTCCAAAAAATGGGCAAAGTGCATCTTCAGGGTGAGAAAAAACACTCACATGTGATGTGCATGTCACGGACTGCCGGGGCAGACTGTGTGGAGTGAGTAGAGGACCCAAGAGCAGACAGAGGCGAGGACACAAAACTGGACTTAACAAAAAGTGAGCCTTTATTTAGGGCCGAACCTCACGGAAAAACAACAAAGTAACTGAGGGAAAACCTGAACATAGACTGGGAAACTATGACTCTACTGAGATTTAGACTATGACTAAACAACATACAAACTATGGCTGGGAAACTGTGACAAGGGGTAGGGGAGATAACACAGACGACGCGACACTGAACACGGCAAGACTGAGGACTAAATACACACATGAGGTGATCAGAGGAAGTGGAGACACATGAGGACACAGCTGACACACATAACCTAATGACAGGACAGGGGAAGTGAAACTAAATGCAATGAACAAAAAACAGAGGACTCTTTCAAAATAAAACAGGAAACATGATGAGACAGACCAAACAACATGGGCTTGACAACATGAGACGTGGAACACAAAGGGCAAATGAGACTAAGATCCAGGGGAAGGGGAAATGAGGAGATCCAATAAACAGAACTAGGGCTGAACAACTTAGTGGTTTAAGAGAGGTGGATGAGCTTAACCCAAACAATAAATGACAAAACACAAAGACTCAAGTTCTAACTAATGCAAAAACAAGAACTTAACATATCCCCATACTAAAAACAGAAATACACAATATATAATGAACTCAAAATGCTGGCCCAGCCATGACAGTGCAAGACAGTGCCTTACCTTGAAAACGAAGTACCGAGAGAACAATTGTGCTGAGGACTAGAGTGTGTTATGAAACATCAAACCCACTCTGAATATGACTTTTTCAAAAGGCTCTCCGGATTGTTTCTTATCCTACAAATAAAACATGATGGTGGCTGTCACACGCAGTAACAGCACACAACTCCGCTCTAAGCAGTGGCACGAGAACGACAAGTGTATTCAAGGAGAATGAGTTGAGACGGAAAAGAAAGAACTGACACGATGTGTATGTGTGTGTCTGTTAGTTTCTAATCATGTTCGTATATGCATAGTGTTATTGTTGGGGGGGGGGGGGGGGGTTCTGTCTGTCTGTCTGTTCATTCATCTGCCCCTCTGTCGGCGTATCTGTCAATCTCGCTGTGTGCTCTGTGCATCTGTGCTGAGTTTGGACAGCATCTGCAGAGTGTTTTCTGTGCAAGGCTTGTTTTCCTCTCCTCTGGCTTGGAAAGTATTCCTCTGTGTGAATCTGAGTGCCAGCTCTGTGAGGCCTAATTATCCCAAATACTGTGAAATCAGCTAAACATGCACCAAGAGTTGATGCAAATCAAATTTATGACCCTGTGCAGCACACATTATTTTATAGTCTTTAAAAATTTGATTACCATTTCTGGTTTCACTCAATCATTTACTGCATTTCACAGTAAAGGCCTGCCCAGCATGAGGGTTGGCTTGTTTTTTGGCTGCTATGTTTCATTCCACTATATTGTCTAATAAAGAGCTTCTTTTGTGATCCCTTTGAAAAGTAAAATGTGTACCTATCCTTATTTGGCATGAATATATTTAGTGTGCTCTAAAAGCATTCAAAAAGCTCATTCATTCAAGTTGCTGTAGACATAAGTGTTTCCCAAATAAATGTAATGTAGTATAATGGGCATTATAAATTCTAGTGGCTGGTAAAAACTGAACAGCTTGTTACTTTACAGAGGTTTTGTCACAATGTGCCCATAAAGTAGATATTTAAACCACAGAAAACAGAAAACGAAAAATTAAAGCTGCTATTAATTCACCCTCCCCTCACCCCAAACCAGTCACGGCAGATGGCGGCCCCTCAATGACCCCGATTCTGTTTTCTTCCTGTTAAATGGGAGTTTTTCTTTCTCCCTGTTGCCAAGTGCTTGCTCGTAGGGGGTCACGTGATTGTTGGGGTTTTGATATTGTAGGGTCTTTACCTTGTGATAACACTGATGTTGTCACAAATTGGCACTATGCATCCATCCATCCACTTTCGCTTATACAGTTCAGGGTCGCAGAGGAACTGGAGCCTGTGCCAGCTACCATATGAAATTAAACATTGAAATAAATTGAAAATTGATTTAATTTCTCCAGAAGAATAGTTTGTAATCTGAACCCAAACTGTTTAATTGCAGTATATATGTATAGCATATATACTGGCCATTATTAGCTATTTGCCAATATATCAGTATCAGCATTGACAACACCCAATAATTCAACATTTATAAAGTAAAGATCAGTTGGTAGAAACACTCTTCAGCCGTGTCATGTGTGTTCATGTTGCATAGTTTGTCCACCAGAGAGCGCTCTGCAATTTCCCTGTCTGCAACACATGTTTGAAACACAACAAATACAACAACCAGCTAAACAGACCAGAGTCAGAGTGTGAAAGAGTCAAGCCACATCTAAAGATTATTTTTCCTAAATAACTAAACATACCAAATGTTAGGCAAATTTGTTTATGTTTTCTGTATTTGAAAGAAAAAAATATGAGTCGATATATCAGTATGAGTTCGGAACTTCCTGTATTGACTCTGTTTGATAAATGCAGCCATTGTCTTGATAAAAGATTTGAATGAAACCCAAAGTTAAAAGAAGCAACTGGTTTGTTATTTTAGTGGTAACTTCCAGTACCAATTTTACTGATGACATGACTACAAGAATTACCAACACCCAAAGTAATGAAAAGTAGACATTGTGTATGCAAACTTAAAAAGTTTTGTACAACTGTTTCTCTATTTAAGCCGTTTGCTGGTGTGGTTACATTCTAGAACCTCTTAAAACATCATATTTTAAGTTTTTCAGACAGACAAATAAAAGAAGCCATCTCTGAGTAAGGCATGTTCTGAAGGCTAGATTAATAAAGGCACTGGGTCCAATTTGTATAACTACATCCCATCGCCTCATGTATATACCCAGCTATAGTAATAATAGGGTCAAAATGTATTTTTATATTATACTGTTCCCCACCAAATATTTATTTGTTGCTATAGGAGGACCAAAGATATAGTCTGTGTGGAAGACTCTTAGAGACATTGGGCAGAAGTGAAAAAAAGGGGTGGTTCTTAAGTCTAATTTCCATCAAGCGCCGTGACCAACTCTCAGCCGAGAGGAGGATGTCAATCACTCAGATTACATGGATTTGTTCCACACCCACGCATGTGTGAAGGCAGTAACAACACACAAAGACATGCACATAGAAACGCACACTCAGGCAAACACTTAATCATGCTCTTGTGCTGTACAAGACGCGCATCCACTCAGCGGGGGATATTTTTCACGCCTAATCTCGCCAAGTCTTGTAATGGCACACTTATTTGTGAACTTCAATAAATTAAAAAGAGATTTGAATTTTTGAGTTTTCACCAAAAGCTAGAATGCTTATTATTCGGGAGACATGGATGGTGGTGGTTGGTGACAGGTATCTAATGTAAAGCAATTAAACCAGTGATGCTCTTACATATTTTATCTAATTGTTCAGTTAACTATTCACTTTTTTCTCATATTAAGAAAGTGATTCTTTTTTTTATAATCAGCACTTTTGTTATTTGAACATTTTTAGACCAAACAATTCTGATGCCCGACCTGTTCCCATAAAAAGTTTTTCTGAAGCCAAATTTAACTTTAGAGGGTTTTCCTGAACTTATCTTTTGCCTATAAATTCAGTAAAAATTCACCCTCAGAGTCAAACACAGAGATCATTAATGGAAGTTTCCAAATGTTACAAACCTCTCTGAGACTAATAACAGATTATAATAATAATGATACTGCTATGGGGTTTGACAGCATGGGAGAGATTTTAAAAAGCTGTTCCTCCTTTGCAGCTAGTACAAATGATCAACCTCATTGTTCCAGTTCTGGTTAATAGTCTTCCTACCACCTGCTCCAAGTCTGGCTGGCTTAGCATCATAATAGTTATGGTAATCTTGCCTAGCTTAAACAGGACTCTCTCTTTCTCCATATATATATATATATATATATATATATATATATATATATATATATATATATATACACACACATATATATATATATATATATATATATATATATATATATATATATATATATATATATATATATATATACACATATATATATATATATATATATATATATATATATATATATATATATATATATATATATATATATATACATATAAGAGAAAGGTCGTCCACCTTTCTCTTCACCTTGCCAATTAAAACGCAGCTGGAGGTATGCATTGCACATGTAGCACCAGGGGAGCGCAAGTGTCATTTCAAATAACTTGGGTGTTATTTCAACTGCACACTGAAGTGCTCTGGGAAGAAAATAAGCCTCTAAAGGTATAAAAAAGCTGTTCAGTGTTCAATGCAGGCAGAGAACGTGGTGCATGTGACCCTGCACACAGTACTGAACGCCACGTAATAATCAGTCGGGATGAAATTATATTCAGATACCCAACTTCAAACATGCGTACAAATCAGATGTTTTAAATGGGGCAGACGATCTTTAGTTTATGATTTATTAACCAATCTTCTTTATTTTTAATAATAATAATAATACAGATTTGTAAGTCTTTATTCATATTAAAGGATAAACTTTCAGTCTTGACTTTTAAGCCAAAATAAACCAGAAGAACCTAATCAGCTAAAAAAAATCATATATCATCAAAAGCTCCAAAAAGCTGTGTAGTGCACCACTGGTATTATTCTTCCAAATTAATGTTTTCTTCAATCAGAGCCTTAGAAAAGCAACTTTTTATGTATTACTTGAATGTACAGGATGAGCTGATAATGCAAGAGAGCACACATGTGCCCTATGAGTACTTTATCAGACTAATTGGCCACCATCCTGTAACAAAATGTCCAGCTTTACACTGTATCGACTGTGACGATGATGTTGCAGGTGCAAAACCACCCACTGGCATTCTGGAAGTAACAAAGGTGGCTGTGAGAGCGTTTCAGGGAGTGCTGCATTTGGATTAGAATAAGACAGCAGGAGGCCTTCAAGTGTTTCCTGTGATTCCCAGGCAGCTCAGTGGAGACTTCCTCTCCAGGCAGCGGCTGCTGGCAGCTTGACATTCCTAGTTTACAATTGATCTGAGGGATATACGAACAGCAGGGGGCAGATTTATAAACAGAGGAAAAGGTAGATACTGCATCTGGGTCACACACAGAGACACGGAGTTGCCTGTAATGTGTAATTTTGTGCCGTATGTGCATGTTAAAAAATTGGATCTGATTATATAGTAAAGTATTTTTGTACCAAGTTCTCTGTACATGTGCATGTGAGTGGTTGTGTTTATATGTGTGTGTGTTACACGCAGGAGGTTCCTATTTTGTAGGTAGAGCGTGTAGCCTTTGTAGAGCCCGGCTGTGCACAAATACCAAGCTGAGAGAGGCTGTTGAACTTTGGAAATGTCAGACACGGCTCCTCACAGACAGCGCTATCAGTTCATTTCTGGGTGTCCTCCCATCCTCCTTCCCTGCACGCCACAAAACTTTCCTTATGCTGAGAGAGAGAGACCCGCTGAAATCTTTTGTAGCTGTGTCTCGGTTGTTGACAGGAGAAGCACAGAGAAAACGAGCTCTTAGTTCAAACACAAACAATCTTCTAAAGAATAACCCTTGTCGGCACAGCTCTGAAGATGTGTGACCGGTGGCACAGCCGGGGCATCCCAGAAAAAGGTGGTGGGCTACACTGTGGTGTGCAGTGGGTTCAAAGATCACAGTAAGGGAACAAAGAAAAAATCCTTGTATAATATGTAATGCAAGAGAAGAGTCTTGCAGTAAATCCTTAAATATTTAGTTTTGACTCTTACAAAAAAAGATCTGACTTAGACGTAGTTGCTTTTGAAGTTGGTCTTAAGTAGCAGAGTTTCCCTTGGATTCCCAACACAAGTGCTGTAACATACTAATCGGGATTAACAAATGCAAACCTTGCACTGCGGCTTGTAAATCCTGCTGCGAAACAGGCAAAAAGCATCTGCGTCATCCCCCCAGCCTCTTCGCGTCTTTCTCCCGGCGCTTCCCAAATCACAGATCCGACTCTCCCGAGAGGAGTCTCCACCCACTTTTACAGTATGTGCTACGGGATCAAATCATATGTGTATAGTTTACACGTCACTTGTGGTTTGCTGAGATTACTGCACTCTAGGCGTTTAGTGAATGCCACCTCGCTGGAACGAAAAATAAATGCATTCACAGTGTATGCCAGCCACGCTTTAGCTTTAGTTTAATACATGCAAAGTTCATGGACACTGAAGTTCTTGCACGAGTGATGATGTGTTGCCAGCTTTAATCAGCTCACAGTTGTGCTGCTTGTAATATTTGATTCATTATGTACATATGTATATTTTTTTAATTAATTTATTTATTTATTGCTTTTTATCTCTGATTCATTTATGATTTATCTCTAGGCTTTTTCAAATTATAAAAACGCTGCCAGCGGCTTTAGTGCGGTAGATTTCTACTGAAACTTTTTTAATTGGTAGTGAAGTATCACCTTTTCTTCCATGCAAATACTTGCCCTCTGTGTTGAACCACAGAGATAATCCTTTCATTCACAGAACCAAGAATCCATCGGCTCCCCAGTGACAATTATTTCTTCCCTCCACATATCAACTCGCAGCAAACTGTAGTTGTTGACTCCTGACCTCCCTTCATACCCAGCAGCAGCTCTAAATAAAATGATGTGTCTGTCTCCGCTCACTTCCTTTTGCCTTATTTTTTCCAATGCACTGTCTCCAGGGGGATTCTGGAAAGCTCTTGAGTGCCCTCATGTGTTCATTACTTGCTTTATGATCAGTGTGCTCTGTGTGTGGCCAAATGGGCATTTAAAGCTGACGTTGAAAGGAAAGACTGTCTCCTTAAATAGCACACGCACATCCCCCAAATTAGTTGAGGATGGGCATATTTTCACTTTCTCTCATCAGACGGCATTTGTGT
This sequence comes from Neolamprologus multifasciatus, assembly GCF_963576455.1. Classification (NCBI taxonomy): domain Eukaryota; kingdom Metazoa; phylum Chordata; class Actinopteri; order Cichliformes; family Cichlidae; genus Neolamprologus; species Neolamprologus multifasciatus. Next base: position 14,086,374 of record NC_140454.1, read on the forward strand.
GCAGATTTGCAAAGTGTGTATTTGTGAGTCTATGAATGTGTGAAGTGTGTGTCACACCCTATGTGTGTATGATGCGTAAAATAAAAAGAATTGGCGGAATTGGAGTATCTGTGCGATATCACTGACTTTAAAGCCCTGCATAGGATTTGACACAATATTTTTTCAGGTTGTGCATGTGAGCTGTATGCCTTTAACACAACAGCAAGACCATCGAGCATGACAGCATGTCATCTCCTGTTTTGTTTTGTGGTTTTTTTGCAGGAAGCGCCCTGAACCTTACCTGCCGGGCATTTTTTGGCTACAGCGGCGATGTCAGCCCCCTCATCTACTGGATGAAGGGGGAGAAGTTCATAGAGGACCTGGATGAAGAGAGAGTCCAGGAGAGCGACATCAAGTAAGGAACACAGGGCTACAAATTACCTCCCTGGACTTAGCAGTAATGAGGAATTAATAGCAGATGTAGATAAATTTACCCCATAATATTAAAGGACGATGCAAATGGTTTCGCATCTCTTAGCCCATTAACTCCAAATTGCATACACTAAACCAACCATTTTCCAGAGATGTATTCCCTGCCTTCTAAGCAGCTGCTCTTTTCAATTAATTACACTACAGCATGAACACGATGCAGAGGCTTGAAATTTGTTATAAACTGTAATTTATTTGTTTTATTACCTCTGATATATTTTTTGTCAGTTAAAATACATTATTGTCCTGTGGACACAAACACAAAAAAATGTAGATGAATGTAAAAAAAACAATGTGAGGACACCTTCAAAAGTTGGCCTATGAATCGAGTAATTTCAGTCAAAGTGCTACAAAAAGAAAAAAGCAACCCTGATCTAATCGATATTTGGTATCTCATGCCTCTCATGCCTGGATGCAGCTTCATCTTGATCTCTCTTATTTTAATTAGGCTGTTATTTATGATCATTATGAAAACTAGTAAAAATGTATGACTGAAACATTCAACATTTAAGCGTTCCTCATAATAGAAATATGCACTCATCAGTCTTTCTGTTAGTTTAGAAAAAAAAGAACGAAAAAGAAGAAGAAGAAAAAAGTTTTGATTTGAAATCTGGAAAGAAATTGTGGAGTATTAAAATGGTTGCCTGTGTCTTACTGGGAGCTGCTGTCTCTCCATGGCCAGCGCTTTTCCCTCTCCTTATCTCTGACAGAGCAGGATGCAGCACAACCCCTGAGAATAGATTTAGATGATGCTGAACACATTTGTAAAAAGCAGTTTATATAACTTCACCTCGCTTAAGGTCTTTGTGCAACATTGCAAAGACTCCACTGACAAGCCTCGCTCCGGAGGCTTTGAGACATTTAAAACAAGCCCATCTTCGTGTCGCTCCCCTCCTAGTGGTGTAGCACATTTAAACAAGTCCATTCTCTGGTCCATGTGCATGTTTCCCATTAGAGCTGTTTGGAGAGGCTGCAGCTCCTGGGAGACAGCCCTGTCAGATGGTTAACAACTGCCATTTTTCACACCGCCACCACTATGCTATCTCCCCCGCTGCACCCACCTAGAGCAGCATGCAGATGGGCCATGGGGAGCTGAGGAGAAGGGCGAGAAGGGAAAGAGAGAAAGAGCGGGAGAAAATAGGGAGGAAGAAAACAGGAAAGACGAGTGAAACGAGTTGAGAAATATTCACAAATCAATGAAGAGTAAAGTGAAGAGGGATGTTATCATGAGTTGTTTCGCACACTGGTATGAGCAGAAGAAGAAACAGATTGCTGTTTAACCAACCCCTCTCTGCCCCTCCCTTTTTCCTCACCAGGATTCCTCCACTCACTGGCTGAGGGGTGATCATTTTAATAATTTAAAACATATTTCATGCAGGAGATCAATAATATATCTGATTATCCACTTTCTCCTACTGATGCTGCTCTTGAAGGATTCAGCAAATGACTTGATTTTACTTAAACGCACACAGCCAGACATGTACGAGGGTCAAACAATGACAGGAAATGTAAAAAAAAAAAACCCACAAACTAATCAGTCCTTCCCCTGCAGTCAAGCTCTTGCTCCCCTTTAAATGATACGCTGGGCATGTTTTCTCAGGGTTACCTCACTTTGTCAGCCTGCCACCCACATACTTTTATTACTAATGCATCAGCAGCCAAACTTAAGTTTAGAGAAGAGCACTCGTACCTTGAGAACAGACTTACTGCAGGCTTTTATTTACCCAACTCTCAGCCTATTGATTTGGTGGAGTTCATTTCTGTGGCAACCCGAGCCTATAAATTCTCATTTGCGCCATTGGGACTGTGCTGTTGCTGTTATCATGGCATGGATGACTAGACATCAGCATTGTATGCAGAGATTAATAAATTAACAAAATAAATGCGTCTCAGCATAAAAAAAAAAAATAGGTGATCAATACGTTATCGAGTGGCTTCAGTTGATGTTTTGCAGGTGTACGTGCACTTGAATATATGAAAGAAATGAATACGCTGGAAATTGATCACTAAATGAGCAAACACAGAGGTTTTATCAATGAGGAGGGAAGTAGATGTACAAGGGATAAAGAAGAAGCCATAGCTTGAGAAGTTTGCAGTTTACTCCTTCTGCTGAGGCTATATCAATAAACTCGATCACTTGTGAAAAAGCAGAGGGCATCCTGCAAATCCGACCCTGACGTGCTAAAGTAGGAATAACTTCCTGTGTATCGGTATCCCAGCCGTTATGTGTCCTTCAGCTCACATTTGTGATTATGACCCTGTTTACACTTGGTTTTAAAATGTATGCTGGGTGACTGGGTCACAAGTAGAGAGCCAAGATGTGTCATCATTTCATTAGCCTCTAAGGTTTCCAGCTAACCACAAGTTCAGCTTTTGTTACTGTGCAAATTCCACTAGAAGGTGAAAGGACAGCATTATTTTGTCTGTCTGTTGCCATTCAAGCGTAAGATCAGCAAGAGCTAACAAAGAGAACAAAATGTTTGTCCTTCCGTGTTGGTATATTTACTACTACATCCTGATACGTTGCTCATGTTAGGACACATTAGCATTTACAGTACAGTGATATGAGACCAAGTGCATTTAAAATCACCTCAGCAAAGTGGCCTGAATGACCGGATCAAAGCAGCACCTTTCACGATGTTGTTTATTTATCATTGTCCACATTTTAAAACCAAGTGTGAACTCCATTCAAGGTTCACATAGTCATTATTATCAAAGTAGTTACCAATGTTTTTCATAGATTTTTTATGCAAAAGCTTTGACTTGCAAAGTAAATAGTAAAATGCATTCAGGAAACATGATTTTGGGACTTCAGCATCTTAACCGAGGACGGTTTGGCATGCAAAGTGGATGATCCACCTTAAGTGTTGAGCCACAGTCCCATGGTGCACTGCTTGAGTAAACAATACACAGTTATGGTTAGGGTCACCACTGCTTTCTGGATAGACCTGATTTATTCTCATGCCTCCTTCTCACTGCGCCTGTCCTACAACAAAACAAACTCTGAATCATCAGTGCTGCTGCCGCCTCTTCACACCTGGCCCATGATGCACTTTCAATTACCAATGCCAATTCTCCCAACAAGCTTTCCTATGTGCAGTTTATCAGTTTGAAGGTGAGGGAGAAGTGAGATGTTTGAGAGTCATTATCCCCCTCCCCCCCTACACATTTAAACACAAACTCACACATGCAAACACTCTCTCTCCTTTTTCCTCGTCCCACTCCTTCTCAGCACAGTAATGATAAACACACTCACATACAAACAGAAGGGATCTTTTTCTCATTTGCACTTTGTTTCCTCCAAAGAGTCATTTGTGCTGAGGGTGCTGTAAAAGTAGGCTAAGTAGTGTGTCCAAGGTATGAGGGAGCATTATCTCCCTATTCTCTCCTCCATCAGGCTCAACCAGCCCAGCGGGGGACACTCATTTACTTTATGGAATATTACTTTCTCTCCTTCTCGCCGTTACCATGGCAGCTGCTATAAAAAGATTTTCTCCTCATCGCTATTATTTGATTTCCTCCCGCACAAGCTGAGGAAGATCCCTTATTGATTTTCATTTCTCATATGTTTGAGTGCAAAGAAAGAAATTAACATACCATGAAGTACTTAATGTAATGCAAAAGGGCCTCGATCAAGATACATTTGTACCACAGGAAAACTATTTTGTATAGCTTAACCCTTGGGATTTGCAATAACACCATATCTGGTTAACAGCGCTGACTGATGTGCTTTGGGTCATGACTCCTGAAGACCTATCACATGCTGAACATCTTTTTTTAATTCCATCAACTCCAAGTCACTCCCCATCCACCTATTGTGTTTGATGCTGAGAAGAATTGTTCAATACCGTTTAAATTGTTTGTCTTGCAGGGTCATCAAGGAGCATCTTGGAGAACAGGAAGTGGCCATTTCACTAACTATTGACTCTTTAGAGGAGGAAGACCTGGGAAATTATTCGTGTTATGTGGAAAATGGCAACGGCCGTCGCCAAGCTACCATCCAGCTTTTCAGGCGGGGTAAGTGCTTTTTTACATTTCCTACTCCAAACTTAAAGGGACAGTTCAACCTCACCCCCCAAAATAAAAAAAATAAAAATACAGATTTTTCCTCTGGCATGTAGTGTTGTTCATCCATGTACATCATTATGGTATGAGTTTCCTAATTTTCCACATATTGGCTGTAAAGATGTCTGCCTTCTCTTTAGTGTAATTGAATTAAATAGGACTCGCCTTGTGGTCCAAAGAAGGAACACATTTCAAAGCAATATAGCTTTTCAGAAATGGTGACTACAAATATGATCAGGTTATTGTTAAACTATGTTTTTATTTACTTCAGAATGAAAAGAAGCATGTGTAGCTCAAAGCATCTGCTTTTATGTCTCCGGACAGGGTTCTTTGCTAATTTCGGGGGTTGCTGCAAGGAAAGGAACACACTTCAAATACTTTATGAACAGCCATAGCTACAAGCAGACAGCAGGAGCAAGAATGCATTAAATAAAGATAATACCAGAATCAGAATTGATGAACAAATGGGTAATGATCAATGGGAGCATGTGGATTTAATTCTCCAGCTCTTGGAAAATGATGAACCAGATGAAAGTTAATAGAATATCTGAATGATTAAACTAATTTTAATTCACACTAATTCAGATTAATTGAGACTACCAACAATATTAACTCAGAGGCAGTTGAACTTAGACTTGATTTCCTATTGATTGTAGTTATAGGCTGGGTTTGTTCAGTTCACAAGCGGGACTTTTCAGGTCATCCAACAGCCTAATGGTGGAGTAGATTCAGAAGGGCGCAGCCGTAAAATCTTGAGCATGTGATGCAAACAGACCTCAGCAGCTGATGTTGGCCCTCAGTCTTTTAGAGCTGATGTCAACTGGATTCTGAAATAGTAAGTTTTATGGCTTTAACGTTCATTTTAGAATAAGGAATGGCTTTCCATATGCAATTAGCAAAATAAAAATTACACCTGACTGCAAAAAAACTACTTGGTGAGCTAAATGAAACCGAATATTCTAAAAGATGTAAACAGAGTTGAATATGGTGTGAGTCAGTCTTTTTATCATGCTGGTCTCATTGGGATGTCCTCTAAGGTGTGGCCAAGATTATTTGCACCACTATGAACAACCAATGAATTGTTGTTTAAATAATGAATTTTGTTCAACTTTTATTTGGACAGACCCAACCACGAAGAACAATCTTCCTTCCAAACACATAAATAAAGGCAATAGAGTTTGTTCAGAAATATGGACGTGTTCAGATGTATATGAAGAGAAAATGGTATTAAAACAGGAAGTGTATTTTGAAGGTTTATAGACAGCATTATCAGAGTGTGTTATATGGATGGCTAATCGTCATAACATCACTTCCAACATTTACAATAAGAAGTGAAATACTGGTTTAATTATTAAATTTCATATTCCTCAATTTTAAGTCAGGAGTTTCAGGCATTGTGATAATTAAAGTTTAACAAGCCTGAATGGATTATATAATATTAATGTCTAACAAGTTTCACAATGAACAAGTAATCACATTCAGCGAATAAGTCTATTAACACTTCATTTGAAAGGTTGTCTACTCCAGGTGTGCACTCATATTTGTGATTGAAACATGAGTGATATCTCCTGTGTGTGTGTGTGTGTGTGTGTGTGTGTATGTGTGTGTGTGTGTGTGTGTGTGCTTTTAAGACAGAAAGAAATGAGGTCCAGCAACAGAATATTAAGATATTGGTATTCGCTGTCTCTTCCTACTTAAAACTTTGAGTCCTATAGAAGTTTTATTCATTCTTTTCAGATCTTGCAGTTATAGAAATGTTTCCTCTTGCTGAGCTGGGGTGTTTGCACAGTCTTCTCTAACATTACGCAAACACTAACATACCGGCCGTTTAACTAACAGATTGAAATCCAATTTGTTGGTTAAATAGCTGTGTGATGGGAGAGAAGTAAGTGCATTTTATTTCTATAGCACATTTAAAACTACAGTGCTTTACATGAAAATAAAATAGAATAAACAGGTTCCTATCGGCAACCAATCCAACAAAGTTCTAGAAATTAGCATTTTTCAAGTTTAGATTGAAAAACAGTTACAGTTGATGCTTGTCCAGGGTCACTTTGGAACTAAGGTTCAACTGTGGGATAATCGGGAGTGAGAATCAGGCCATAATGATCTTGAATACATGGACGCAATATATCTACCACATATGCAGGTGCAAGACCATTTAAAGCTTCAAACACAAACAGTGCAGCTTTGTACTAGATTATGCAATGCACAGGGAGCTTAGTGCAAGGCTGCTAACACTGGACTAATTGTAGGTGGGCAAGAGATGAGTAACTCCACTATGCATTCCAGTAGTCTACTTTAGACATAACAAAGCCCTTTCTGGATCTTGTTTGGGGATTTTGTTATGTTTTTAGTCTGGAGATTGTTCTGAGCTGGAAGAAACTGCTCTTGACCACTGCATTTATTTGTCTGTCAAATTTCAAATTTGTGTCAAACATTGTTCCAAAGTTATTAACCTGTGTTTGTCCAGTTTGTCATTTGTATGGTAGGCAGTTGGGAGGACAGTAAAAGGCATATGGTGGCATGCTGGTCTGTTAGATGGGTTTATTTCTTACTTTTTTTAATTTAATTTCCCAACGTTACAGCTGAACATGATGCACCTGAGTGCCTATTTTAGGTTTCTCGTTGTTTATATCAGTTTGAGCATTAGATCAGTGCCTTGTAGTTTTATTATAGTCAAGAATATGCAGATATTTCTACACTTAACCCAAAACTGGATATTAAAATAATCTCGATTGATTAAAATCCCTGTAGGCTGAAGGAAAATGTGTGTTAGATTTGGGGGGAAATCATCCTTTTTATTTTTTCTTTATATTTAGTTGCTTTACATTATTATTTTTTCTGTTTGCCTGACAGTAAAGCCTCGTGACATATGAAATAATCGAAGCCTGGCTACATCATTTCATCAAACAGAAATATTCTAATTGATTTGTATGTTTGTTTGTTTTTTTCATGTTTCCCATCGGCTGTGTAGCTATTTTGGTGCTCTAGTATGACTTGTCAGAAGCTCTTTTCACGCACTGGTTGTCATCCTAAAAGAGAGGTAATTTGATGGTTGTTTAAACAGCAAATTGGTCCTCAGCTTCTCCCAACAGGCCAATAAGTCCAGCATACAATTACATTTTATGCTGTTATATGTCTGTTTCCCCACTTTAATCTCTCTCTCTGCAATCATATTTTGTAGACAGCCATTTTAGCAGTTTTCACAGACTGCAGACAACTTAATTTAGGTCTCTTTGTAAAAGCAGTTGCAAAAAAAAGGATGCCACAAAAAGACTTCAATGCAACACCCCCCCTCCTTCTCTCTCTCTCTCTCTCTCTCTCTCTCTCTCTCTCTCTCTCTCTTGCTTCTCATCCACATCTGATGTTTATTTCATGTTCTCTGCTCCAAGAATGCATCACTCACAAGCCCTGCAGCAGGTCTAATATCTCTGCAGGCTCCCTTTCCTTCCATCTCAAAAGAAAGAGAGACATGAAAACAGAGAAGGCAGAAAGGAAGTGGGGCTCAGTGAAACATAAACAACTTCAAGAGTGAAGATTATTGCTGATAATGAGTTAAAAGCATTACATTTGGTTACAGTTGGAAAAGGCCGGTAAATAGCCAATTAGAAGCCCAAGAAAACATAGCTGTTTTCCTGCAACACACTGTCGACTGCTGCTGAAATGAAAAAAAAAAACATCAAATATAATGCACAAGCCAACATCAAAGATCTGTCTTTACAAGTTAAAGAGCTGTTTTGAGATTTGCCATATACACTTAATTCCCATGCCTCTAAGGTAAATACAAAGCTTAGCACAAAGACTGGAAACAGTGAGTTGAAATTTGTTGAAAATTAGCCAAATCATATCCACCCACATAGCTTCTTTTATAACTCTTACATTTTGTTTCTTGTATTTATTAGAGAACAAGACATGACTGGTAAATGAATGTTTAGATGTGCTTGAGGGTAGATTTTGTTACTCTCAGAAAGCAGCTTTTCCTTTTTTTAGCTGTTTGGCTAAGCTAAGCTAACTGGCTGCTTTTACTCTCACCAACACAGATTTCATTAGTTATCATTTTGTAATTTCTCATAACCTACTATGTCTTCGGTTAAACCTATTTTAGAATAATAATCATTTGATCCAGAAAGTGTAGCTAAAGTTAAGTGACTTTTAAGAAAAATAAGATTTTATAAATTCACAGTATTTCTGTTATGACTTTAATATGTACCTGTGTCTGGGGTTATATAGAGAGTAAATTGGCATGCAGCCTAGAGAACGTAGGGCCACTGTGCAGCATTACAGCCCACAGTGTGACAGAGAAATAAAGTGAACCTGCTCTAGCTGAGCCTACCAGGTAAATGCGGCTTTAATACACACCATAATTCATCCTTCCCCAAGCTAGGTCTCTGGGGAGATGAGAAGAAGATAATGGAGAGGAGAAATGAATGGCGAGACAGCAAGAAAAGTGTGCAAGGAGAAGTAAGAGAACTCTGAAGAGAGTGGGTTATGATAGCGAGGTGAGTGACAGCGTGATGAGTAAACTAAAGCCTCTTGTTTTGAAAAAGCCTCCATCCATGTCCAGAATTGTCCCAGTCCCGCTATGGATGACAGCCAAAGTGCAAAGCTGTGTCATTGCTGCATTGCTCCAAAGAAATGAACCCAGTTTCTCATTATCTCCTTTTTTTTCCTGTGTCTCTCTGCTATGTGCCCTCTCATTTTTCCCAAACTCATTATGAGACTCGTGTCTCTGAAGATTGATTCTGCTCCGCTATGTGCCGAGCGCTGAAAATGCTAATGATCGTCCAGATTTCAGGCAAATGTAAACGTGTAAAAGTGCCTCATTCTGTGAGTTTACCTGAAATGATGAAACAAAGAGGCCAGTGTTTGAGGCCAGCCTGATGAATACTGTCATAAGAGTGTGGGTAAAAAGAAAGCAAACACTTTTTTTCTAAAGTTTGACACATCAGGACATAATAAAAATCTAGTCCTTAAAAATCTGGCCTTTAACGCAACACCAAACTCAGATGAGCAACAACACATGACGTAGTACACTGTGTCATTGTTTATTTTAAGAAATAAATTAGCCAAGTTGCAGAATCGGTGTGTGAAAAACTAAGTACACCCTACTCCTTCCATAACAATTAAGAGGGTAAGAGGTGCTGCTAATCAAATGCAGCTAATTAACTGATAATAAGCAGGTCTGACCACCTCTATAAAAGCATATGTTTTTGACTATTTGCAGGTATGGAGCATTTAGGTGTGTTTTAACACACTGACAAGGAGAATATTTTCAGCAATGATCGTAGAGAAGCAATTGGGAAGAATTAGTAAGTTATTTACAAATACTTTGATTTCCATCATCCTACAGAAAGAGTATTGGAAAACTGGGACGACAATTTCCATTCCTTCTTAGGAGTGAATATACCAGCAAATTTAAGTTCAGAATGTGTAATGTGCAAATAAACACCCAAAAGTGACAGTTCGGGCTCTACAGGCCAAGTTCAATACAATACAATTAGTGATAGACTGAATATCTATGGCTAGTTTAAAAAAAATACCAGGATAATAATAATCTGGTAGCATGGTTGAGATTTGCAAATTTGCATTTGAATGAACCACAAGACTTCTAGAGCAATGTCCTTTGGAGTGGTGATGTTTGGCCATAATGCAATGTTGCTTAATTAAAAACAGAGCATATAGCAAAAACTTCATACCAACTTTCAGCCACGGTGGTGGAGGAGTGATGATTTGAGTTTCTTTTGCAGGCGCAGGACCTGGACACCGTGCAGTCTTTGACTTGCCTATGAATTCCTCTGTATACAGTGGCTTGCAAAAGTATTCGGCCCCCTTGAACTTTCCCACCTTTTGTCACATTACAGCCACAAACATGAATCAATTTTATTGGAATTCCACGTGAAAGACCAAAACAAAGTGGTGTACACGTGAGAAGTGGAACAAAAACCATACATGATTCCAAACATTTTTTACAAATAAATAACTGAACAGTGGGGTGTGCGTAATTATTCAGCCCCCTTTGGTCTGAGTGCAGTCAGTTGCCCATAAACATTGCCTGATGAGTGCTAATGACTAAATAGAGTACACCTGTGTGTAATCTAATGTCAGTACAAATACAGCTGCTCAGAGGTTGTCTAAGAGAATATTGGGAGCAACAACACCATGAAGTCCAAAGAACACACCAGACAGGTCAGGGATAAAGTTATTGAGAAATTTAAAGCAGGCTTAGGCTACAAAAAGATTTCCCAAGCCTTGAACATCCCACAGAGCACTGTTCAAGTGATCATTCAGAAATGGAAGGACTATGGCACAGCTGTAAACCTACCAAGACAAGGCCGTCCACCTAAACTCACAGGCCGAACAAGGAGAGCGCTGATCAGAAATGCAGCCAAGAGGCCCATGGTGACTCTGGACGAGCTGCAGAGATCTACAGCTCAGGTGGGGGAATCTGTCCATAGGACAACTATTAGTCGTGCACTGCACAAAGTTGGCCTTTATGGAAGAGTGGCAAGAAGAAAGCTATTGCTAACAGAAAACCATAAGAAGTCCCATTTGCAGTTTGCCACAAGCCATGTCGGGGACACAGCAAACATGTGGACGAAGGTGCTCTGGTCAGATGAGACCAAAATGGAACTTTTTGGCCAAAATGCAAAACGCTATGTGTGGCTGAAAACTAACACTGCACATCACTCTGAACACACCATCCCCACTGTCAAATATGGTGGTGGCAGCATCATGCTCTGGGGGTGCTTCTCTTCATCAGGGACAGGGAAGCTGGTCAGAGTTGATGGGAAGATGGATGGAGCCAAATACAGGGCAATCTTGGAAGGAAACCTCTTGGAGTCTGCAAAAGACTTGAGACTGGGGCGGAGGTTCACCTTCCAGTAGGACAACGACCTCAAACATAAAGCCAGGGCAACAATGGAATGGTTTAAAACAAAACATATCCATGTGTTTGAATGGCCCAGTCAAAGTCCAGATCTAAATCCAATCGAGAATCTGTGGCAAGATCTGAAAACTGCTGTTCACAAACGCTGTCCATCTAATCTGACTGAGCTGGAGCTGTTTTGCAAAGAAGAATGGGCAAGGATTTCAGTCTCTAGATGTGCAAAGCTGGTAGAGACATACCCTAAAAGACTGGCAGCTGTAATTGCAGCAAAAGGTGGTTCTACAAAGTATTGACTCAGGGGGCTGAATAATTACGCACACCCCACTTTGCAGTTATTTATTTGTAAAAAATGTTTGGAATCATGTGTGATTTTCGTTCCACTTCTCACGTGTACACCACTTTGTATTGGTCTTTCACGTGGAATTCCAATAAAATTGATTCATGTTTGTGGCTGTAATGTGACAAAATGTGGAAAAGTTCAAGGGGGCTGAATACTTTTGCAAGCCACTGTACCAAAGTATTCTAGAGTCGAATGTAAAGCAATGTGTCCGATAGCTAACGCTTGGCCCAAACTGGGTTTTACATCAGAACAATGGGCACAGCAGCAAATCTACAACAGGATGGCTGAAAAAGAAAATAATCAAAGTGTTGGAATGGCTCAGTCAATGTCCAAACCTCAAACTGGCTGAATATGTTGTGGAGAAACCATTGGAGATCTGAACATCAACAAATGCCTGCAGACCTCAGTAAACTAGAGCAATGTTGGAAAGAAGAAAGGGCCCAAATTCCTCTACAGTGATGTAAGAAATTTATGAAGTCATACAGAAAATGAGTACTTCAAGTTATTGCAGCTAAAGGTATTTCAACAAACTATTGAATTATGTGGTGTACTTACACACTCTTTCTGGGGTTTGTCTTAGTTTCTATTGAATAAAAAAAATGACTCAGTGTATTATTTCATGTGTTTTTGTTAGACCTGGTAGGGACTAGATAATTTTTTTATTTTGTCCCAATAAGTAAAACCTAAGAGGTGCGGGGATGTTTATCTATTTGCAGTGACTGTAAGTGGCCAGACAAAACTGTAACTGGCTTTTTAACCATGACTGTCTCAGCAGTTTTGCTTATTTTCTTGTCTGTATGTGTTGTCTTCAGCAGAGCTCATGTACACTGTGGAGCTGGCAGGAGGGCTGGGAGCAATCCTGCTGCTACTCATCTTTCTCATCTCACTCTACAAATGCTACAAGATTGAGCTGATGCTTTTCTACAGGAGGCACTTTGGCAGTGAAGATGTAGACGGAGGTAAAGACAGAAGAATGTGTCTAAAAAATGTCTTTGGGCCTTTTAACCATTATCTTCTTCACACTTTTTCCACCAGGACATTTTTTATCCATAAACTCAATATCAAGCAAGCCGTGATGACTCTGTATGTGCCTTTGTGGGCTTGTATTCATAGCTCCAATGAACATACTATTTTGTTTAAAAGTAACTACTCACTAGTAGTTACAGATGTTTACCCCAGTGCTATCTCACTGACGGCATTTCCGCTGCTGTTGGTAAAGAGGTGCATGGCGCAGTGACTTTACCGGGAAAGGAAGAGACAGTTTTTCAATTTGTTGCCCATTTAAAAAGAGATCAATCTCAGTATGTCATGGAATGAAGCCCACCCTCTGCTGCCAGATAGTGATACACAGCAACAAGGCAGGCTCGAAGCACCGTCTCTGAGCAACAAATAGGAGCGTAACAATCCTCAAATTGGAAAGCAACTTTTTGCTTTCTCTACAGAACATAGTTAACTTGTACTTCACTTAAGGATTTGTCTGTTTGTGTCCCAGTATGATTCTTCTGTGTTTTGCATTTTTGCTCTCTTTTCAAGAATTCTGGAAAGACAGAAGTCACCGGATTGTTTCTACAGTAGTATAAATTATCCATTACGCCCAAGACTGTAGACTCAAACTTCCACATGATTAAGTCATGCCGTCAGGGACCGCTGATACAAGCTGTTTTTGATTTTTCCAACTTTGCTAGGTGGTTAATTTGCGAGGTTGGTTGCTAATTTGAAAGCTTTGTTTGATGTTTGGATCCTATTGAGCACAGCCATGGCCCTTCCATTAAGTTTCAAAGCTGCGCATGCTCCTCAAAAGACTTTCTGAAGCAGTCCTTCCTCACTTTCTGACTGAGCCACATTCCGGTTTCCACAGAGCATAATGACTAGGACTTAGGACTTAGCGAATATGTCACCAGCACTGTTCTTTTCTCTGTTATCTATTTTCTACCTTCTCAGTTCTTCCCACTGTCTTCTGGGAAATCAATTTGAGGTGGGAAGAGAGTATTGCTTATGCATTGTTTTGGGTATTTTTGTATCTACCACAATTTATTTCTTGTATACACTACATGGCCAAATCAATTTGACACCACTAGAAAAGTGGTCTTCTCTTTTCCAAACAAGAATGATAAGCAAAAAATACATACAATAGACAATAAAAGAAATGGTTTTCTGAGTTTGGTGTGGAAGAATTTGACTGCGTACCGGAGACACTTATTGGGAACAGCATTTGCAAGAAAGGCCTTCTCCTTGATCATAAGTAGCTAACGTCATGAATGATCTTGTGACTCACTGGAAGGAAATCCATGTAGGCAAATTATAAAATTTAACAGTTTTTTATAGAAAACAAAGTACCAAACAGAAAATGTAAACTGACACAGCAAAGCACAATCATGTGTCCTGTAGAAAGTGCAAATGCAAGTTACCAGTATTGGTAATCATCAAAAAAGTTATGTTTCTATAATGTCAAATCCTCCAGCATGAACAAGCATTTTAATCAAAATTCAATTTTTCAGTTTTATAATTAATGTTACCTATGAATCTTCACATTCGCTGTTTTACAAAAAAAAAAAAAATTAAAAAAATAATAAATCACGTTATTATTATTTGATTAAGGTAATTACATGTATCCCGGAAAAGAAAAAAAAATGTTTTGGTGGTTATATGGTCAGTTCAGTAAATTCAGTAGTTTCTAGCTTTCAAAACGTTTTTGACAAATTTCTAAAATATTTGTGTTTTCCTGTTTTTATGGCAGGTGGTCTAATAATTGTGTTAAACACTGTATAAGAATTACACAAAAGGTATAACTTCTGACTTTCAGCATTTTACTTTTGTGCCTTTTGTCTATAAATTTGCAGAAATTTCTGATGCATATTCTGTTTGGATGAAAATAACTGGTAACTATTTGAGGTGCCGTGCATAAGGGTTAAATGGCACTGCCATAACCATGACATCACATGACACTAAATGTGAATGTTTATGGATAGAGCCAATAAGTGTAAGAAAAACCAATGTTATTTTATTATTTTGAAACTATAATAAGGAGTGTGTAATTCTGGTTTTAGAAGTAGCTTTAAAAGTTTTAACTATTGTAGAAGTTAGCCAACGCAGTTGCAAGAAATGTGTAAAGTCAGTTGTTTGGAATAAAATGCTCATCAGAGAATAAACGTGCAGTGTTTAGTGAAAAGGCCATGGCATTTAGTCTGCATATTTCATGACTGACTCTCCACTCTTTCTTCCTGTTCCTCAGAAAATAAAGACTATGATGCATATTTGTCTTACACCAAAGTGGACCCTGACCAGTGGAGTCAGGAGACCCGGGAAGAGGAGCGCTTTGCCTTGGAGATCCTCCCTGATGTTCTGGAGAAACATTATGGCTACAAACTCTTCATCCCAGATCGAGACCTCATCCCATCAGGAAGTAAGACTGTGTGTGTTTGTATGTATGCATGCTTGCATACGTTTGTAATGTTTGTGCCATACTGTAAACAGTTGTATAGGTGTTTGTTTCTACTATATATTCTATATTGGGGGAAATAATTATTTGATCCCCTACTGAATTTGTAAATTTGCTCACTTACAAAGAAATGTCCAGTCTCTAATTTTATGATAGTCTCATTTTAATGGAGAAAGACATTAAAATATTGAGTGACAATGAGCGAAATAAGTATTTGATTCCAGACCAACACGCTAGAATTCTGGCTCCCATAGACTGGCTGTGTGCTCACATTCAGTTCAATTCAATTCAATTCAATTTTATTTATATAGCGCCAAATCACAACAAAAGTCGCCTCAAGGTGCTTCATAGATACAGAGAAAAACCCAACAATCATATGACCCCCTATGAGCAAGCACTTTGGCGACAGTGGGAAGGAAAAACTCCCTTTTAACAGGAAGAAACCTCCGGCAGAACCAGGCTCAGGGAGGGGCGGCCATCTGCTGTGACCGGTTGGGGTGAGAGAAGGAAGACAGGATAAAAGACATGCTGTGGAAGAGAGACAGAGGTTAATAACAGATATGATTCAATACAGAGAGGTCTGTTAATACATAGTGAGCGAGAAAGATGGCACACAGATTACAATCAATCAATAACAGATGCTTGTGATATCAAACGATTATGTGCATAAAGCACATAATCAATTTCTTGGGAAGACCAAGAAATTTGGTAAGACAAAACAGCTGTTAAAGGATGTCAGGGAGCAGCCTATAGACCTGCACAAGGCCACAATGGACGATAAGACCATCAGCAAGAATCTTGGTGACAAGGTGACAGCTGCTGGCGTGATTCAGAAATGGAAGAAATACAAAACCTTGTGACAACCTCAGTCTATACAAGATCTTCCCTCATTGGGTGAGGATGATCATGACAAAGGTGATAGATCAGGTCAAAAATACACGGGAGGTGCAGTTGGGACCAAAGTCACCAAGAACATCATTGATAGCGCACAACAAGAGTTCCCACTGTTTAACAAGGCACATCTACAGGCCCATCTTAAGTTTGCTAGTGGGCATCTAAATAATTCAGAGAAGGCATGCATGAAAGTGCTGTGGTCAAATGAAACCTAAATCAAGCTCTTTGGTATCAACTCGACCCGCCGTGTTTGGAGGAAGAGAAATATTGAGTATAACCAAAGGATCACCATCCTCCACTGAAGTGGAAATATTATACTTTTGGGCTGTTTCCCTGCTCAGTCAGAACACTGAAGGTGGGTCATGGATGGGTCTTCCAGCATGAGAATGACCCAAAACATGCCACCAAGGCAACAACGGATCTAAAGAAGAAGCACATTAAGGTCACGGAGAGGCCTAGCCAATCTCCAGACCTATAAACAAACTGTGAAGGGAGCTGAAGCTTAGACTTGCCAAGCAGCAGCCAAGAAATGTAAAGGATTTAAAGTTTCTATAAAGAGGAGTGGGCCAATATCCATCCCACATCTCTCTGGTGCTTACCAACGAGGCTTTCTCTACAGAGTACCAAGTCATGTTTTGCTTAGGCATCAAATACTTCTTTCAATCTGTGACTTTTATATAATGTCTTTTTTCTGGAATTTGGTTGATGTTCTGTCTTTTCATTAAAACTAAATTACCATTATTGGAGATTGTTAATTTCTTTGGAAGCAGGGTACATGTATACATATACATATACATAGATTGTCACAGTCTGTTTTGTCTGTGTTGTTTGTTTTCACCATTGTTTTTCCACCGTCACTGTCTTGTGTTTCAATGTCCGGTGCTGTCAGGGCAGAATCAAGCAGAGGATGCTCACAAGTGATGAATAGATGAATATTTCAAAGTTAAAATAAGGGAAGAGGAGGGAAATGCAATATTCAATGCAATACTGTCAACAAGAACCCTTTTTTTCTTGTATCGTCTCAAACCTCTCTGGATTAAAGCACTAGATCATAGCATTTCTCACTAGCTGTTCCCATACTGTGTACTACAGATATGGGAATACAGTATGCGGTGTGTACCGGGAGCCGATATATTGAGCAAATTTATCATCCTCGCTGGTTTTTATCCATGTATTAATAAATCCATGAAAATTCTGTCTGAACATATTCTCATGCGTGCTAACTCTGTTTAGCAGTCTGTTTTTGCCAGTGGTACACAGTGTGCTCTAGTTAGTAGCGATGCTGTGTGTTTCTACTGTAGGCTTCATGTGAGAAAGATAAAACGCAAACACGTCCTAGCTGGTCCAGACAGAATTAAACATCAGTGGGTAATGTGTGAAGGCTCTGAGCCCTGCTGACTGAGCCGCTTCTATCCTTTAATCAAAAGAGAATTGCCGCCACCACCACTGCCAAGTAAAATCATTGCAGATGAATGTCCAATCAGAGAAACATGGTATGTGATTAATCGTATGTGAAATAAAAAGATGACTGAGAGGGGACGCAGCCACGCTTCTGACAGTGTTGAGCATGTTTCTGTGTCTGTAATGTGTTCTGCCTGTGACCTGAATGTTAAAATGTTTATGTTTAGGTCTCACCAATGAGCATTACCAGGATGACACGCGGCTCTTTAGAGGTACTCGCCTTCGGTCTTTTCCTCTTGCATCAGCTGCTTTCATGCTTAGAGTGGCACCATTGTGTGATCTGAAACATCAGGCCCAATTCAATAGCGAGCTCAGCCCTAATCCTATAGAGTGTGCAGCTTTATCAATCACTGGTTTGCAGTTAGAGCCATATGGATCTGCTCTATGTGCATAAAATGTTAATTTATATGCTGCACCTTTGTGCACACTTAAAGCTCCATATTAAACGGGTGTTAGTAGACCAGATACCTGTCACTGTCTTGTGTTTTGTGTCTGATGCTGTCTGTGTGTTCATCCATCACTGTGTTGTGGCCCTGTTCTCATTAGGTGAAAACAATGCTTACTGCAATGTTTTGCCACACTTGTGTCACATAAATTTTTGCTCTTCTCTTTCCTTACCGCTTCTTTCCCGCAGCCTACATCGAGGACGTGGCCCGCTGTGTAGACCAGAGCAAACGCCTCATCATAGTTATGACACCCAACTACGTAGTGCGGCGAGGCTGGAGCATCTTTGAGCTGGAGACGCGACTGCGCAACATGCTGGTGACGGGTGAGATCAAAGTCATCCTGATCGAATGTGCCGAGTTGCGCGGAATCATGAACTACCAGGAAGTGGAGGCGCTTAAACACACCATTAAGACCCTTACTGTCATCAAATGGCGTGGAACCAAGAGCAACAAGCTCAACTCCAAGTTCTGGAAGCAGCTGCAGTATGAGATGCCCTTCAGACGCACGGAGCCCATGCTCACGCATGAGGCGGCACTAGACGTCAGCGAGCAGGGCCCATTCGGAGAGCTGCAGACTGTTTCTGCCATGTCCATGGCGGCGGCCACTTCCACGGCCATGGCCACCGCCCACCCAGAGCTGCGCTCCTCGTTCCACAGCACCTACCACACCACCATGAGGCAGAAACACTACTACCGCAGTTACGAGTACGACATGCCCCCAGGAGGGACCTTGCCACCTCTCTCATCTCTGGGAAACCAGCACACCTACTGCAACATCCCACTGACACTGCTGAACGGACAGAGGCCACCCGGGAAGAGCCGAGAGCACAGTCTGGAGGAGGGGCACGCCAACAACGCCATGCTCCCTCTGCTGCCCAGGGAAACCAGCATCTCCAGCGTCATCTGGTAATGGCAAGCAGACTCGGTGCCAGCTTTAGGAAGATCGGTCAACGTCAGACATGACGAGGTTACAGTCTGGCAGTTCTTAGGAACACAGTTCGAGGTTGTGATTACGGCAAAAAGCATTTGGATCCGTATGGCTCCGGCAGCTAGTCATGGAGGTAAAGCAGGTTCCTGGACGTGGTTTGTCTTGTTGTTCAGTCGGACTGCACCTCGTTTCCCGAGGATGTTTTCTATGTGGAACTACAGGGGATAATGCGAACACACTGTTTCATTAACTAGCGAGAAATGGACTCACAAGGACTCCATGGTGAAGAACCAACACACTATGGCAATTATTCACAGGAACCAATACACACACACACACACACACACATACAAGAAATTGCATCCATACAAGCAAAAGGAAAACAGGGTCTGTACATATATTTCAATTTATTTGTAGCATCAGTGTTTTCCTGTTTTGTTCTTTTGTTTATTTTATTCAATCATGTTGCCTTCTCTAATGTAGGACTTTTGCTTTAACTTGTCATAAAGAGTTGTATATTTTTAATCTTTTTCTCTTTTTTGTCTCTTTTTCTTTTTTTATTTCTTATTTTGTAACACGCTCGATAGGAAAGCCAATATGACATGTGCGTGCGCTGTTGTGTTCCTTTGTTTGTTTGTTTAAAAATCTTTGTTGTTTAAAGAGAACTTTTTTTTTTCGAACTTTGGGAAACGCCTGGACATTTCAGGAGCTTTGAGGAGCTAAAACTTGTTTTCGTTTACCTGTAAAAGGTGTATCTAGTTTAAAAGGAAACTCTCTCTTTTTAAAAAAAAATATAGAATATGCAAAAAGAAGGAGAAGCTGGCAAAAATATATCGTCTCGTGGGACTGAAAAGGAGGAGTGGTTGGGGAGCAGCGCTCGTCCTCTCCAAGCAGATAGACTGGCAGATCTCTCTCTAAAGCTTCATATTTTCTATTGAGACAAACAGCCTTGCTGTTTTAGAGTGATAGTGAAATGCCTCACCTTAAAAAGAAATCTGTAGATTATTTTAAAAAGAATTCTATTTTTATAACTGAAAAGAGTTTGCTTGAGATGTCATACTTATTTGCATTTCATCTTCCATAGAAAGAGGATTTGTGTATAAGTGTTATGCTGGTTTTGTGCCCTTCGGTGTGGCTCCTGGTTTGTTAAAGAGATTAAGGTGGCTTTTGAATCCCACATGACAAAAAAATGTCCTCTGCTCTTCTAGATTCAAAGGTAAAGCATTTTCAATGTTTTGGTTTTAAAAAAAAAAACAGTATTATTCCCATCCTGATAATTCATTTGGTTCATATGGATAGTTCATGTTTAAGGAAAGAAAATAATTCCTTTTGTGTTTTGAAAGACTTTTTACATATATTTGAAGGTGTGATTTTTGAGTATGCATAGCAAATAGATATGTATTCTATATATAATATAGATATTTATATAAATATATAAACACAATTTTCACTTGGAAAGAAATGTCTATCTTTATAGAAACACAATCATGATCAGTTGCCCTTACTTTCTCACTGCACATTAAAAACATTGATTTCCTTTCGATGTTTTCCTTTTGTGTCCAAGTTGAACCAGCAGTAATTCATAACACACCTGATTACGCTTTTTTTTTTTTTCATTACCACATGATTTTGTAATGGCTAGAGTCAGCTACATCCACCAGATGTGAAACAGGACATTTGAATCAGTGATCAGCCCTGGGAAATCTGGCACAGGGTAAATGAACAAGTGTTTTAGTACTATTGAAATAAGTCTTTAAACAAACTGTGCCTTGAACGTCCAGTTCATAGACATTATAAAGATCTTTCTATACAGTCTATGATCCAGCTGCTCTTTCTGGTGGATAACACCGAAATGCTGTAATACTAGACTCATTGGAAGGTGGTGTCCATGTGTGTACAATCATTGCAACTACATTTGCCCTCTAAGAGAAGAGACGGGCACGTTTCTTGACCTTATGGTATAGTTGTGTCCAGAAATATGCCAGATCTAATCATATTCCTCTGTCCTCTATTTCCTCATCCTGTCAAGAAACACGTTACGTAATTATACTGATAATTATTCTTTCTTGCAGCAAAATGTCAGTGCAGTGAAGAAAGGAGAAAGGCAGATAAACAGACTGTTTATCTGTTGGCTAGTTATGTTTGTATCATAACTTCTAGTCTGAACTTTTTAAAAACTTGCCTCTGACAAATACTTATCCGTACTAAAAAACAAAACAAAGAACCACTGAGACAATAAAAACACTGAAACTAATAAAAATTATTTTTTAAAAGAATAAAAATTAAACTGAAATTAGCAGCTCTTCTTCTTCTTCTTCTTCATCTTCTTTCAGCTGTGCCTCATAGGGTCGCCACATCGGATCATCTGCCTCCATGTTGCCCTCCCTAGCATTCGCCTCTGTCACACCAACCCTCCGCATGTGCTCCTACACTACATCCATGAATCTCTCTCTGGGATCTTCTTCTTTTCACTCATTCCTGGCAGTTCCATCTTCAACACCCTTTGTCCAGTATAACCATTATCCCTCCTCTGTACATGTTCAGACCATCTCAGTCTTGCACCTTTAACTTTGTCTCCAAAACACTCGACCTGAACTTTCCCTCTGATGTGCTCATTTCTAATCCTTTCCACTACTAAAAAAGCATCTGAGCATCTTCAACTCTTCAACCTCCAACTCAGTCCCCTGTCTGTCAGCACCACCATCACCAAGCTATACGTCATAGTAGGCCTCGCTACCATGTTGCAAACCTTCCCTTTTTAACCTTACTGCCATCGTTTTGTCACAAATCCCCCCTGGTGGCAAAGTAAAACAAAAACAAACAACTTCAGTGACTTGAACTCTGTAAGTGTGAACTAGCTTAGTTGGCCATTTGAGAGAAGTGTGACATACAAACATACAGGTAACGATGGAAATCAAACGGTGTCTAAAACAAGCACCATGAAATTCTCTGGTTTAAAGCTACCTGAATAAGTTTGCTGCATGCTCTCGCCCTTGCTCTCTCCTGATGTTCACTGCCTTTCAGATAGAGCCAGAAATGCCAAGTGAAGATAAACCTTTAACAAAAAAAAAAAGAGGTGCTGATATAAGAAACAGCTTGGCTTAAGGCCAGGCAGTTTCAGTTGACGCCTGACATTTGCCTGCACTTTGGTGGGTGAGTGCTGACAAACAGTGCCATCTCCTGGGGATACACACTACCTACAACGGGTGTCTGAACACTGGTAAACACAGAGACAGAAAGCAGATTTACTGATGTCTGCCAACCCCAGGAGAAAACACAGAAACTGGGGCAGAGGAAGAAAAAAAAGCAGGAAAAGACTGAGTAGAAGGCAGGATGATGAAGAAATGAAGCTAAAGACAGTGTTTATAAAATTCAGCCTGTGGACATTTTTGTTGGAGACAAGGGTGGTGGTGGTGGTGCTGGGGAGTGCTGCTTTCAGACTATGCAAACACCAAGAGAAACTGTAACACGTACCAATTTAAAAAGAAAGAAAGACCGAAAGAAAAGGGTCTCAAATGGTGGAATTTCCTTTGGTTGTATTCTTTTTGTAATAAGTGATGCCAACTCAGGCAAACACCCACAACATATTGTCAGCCACAAGAAAAGCAGCCTCCTGCCAAACCAGTGTGGTTTTATTAGCAGACACAGGATTAATAGACTCTTTATTACCCAGAGCAATTACAGGCTTAATTGGAGAGAAAATAGGCCCTGATGAGAAGGAAAAAGGCAGAGGAGATAGACGGGATGGCTTCACAGTCCACATGAGCACATGGGCAACGCCGTTTCCGTGTGTGTGTGTGTGTGTGTGTGTGTGTGTAAATACACCTTCATGTGCATGGTTTTGTTTTGTTTTTTCTTGCCATTTTACTCTTTGCAATGCCTTATCTGTCCACCAGGAGGTATGTGAGCTATTTCATCAGTATCTCAAGTTTTCTGTGCCAGCCTTTATTATTGGCATCACCTCCTCCCTTTAGTGCTTTGCTGTTCTGCTTGCATGAAATTAATAGCAACAAATTAAGCACAGAGACACTGCTTTTTCTGCTTTAGGGCACCATTGAAAGGTCTACTGATCTCGAAAACATCTTTTCAGAGAGTTTTTGATGTGGAGCCAGAGAAGGGAAACAATTTGACTGAAAATTCAATTTGATCAACTTTTAGTGATTCACTGTTTGCTTCCTTGTTCGACAGAACAGTAAATATGTTGATTTAAACGCATGCGTTTATTATAAGACTACGAGGCTGGTGACTGGAGAGCTCCCGATACAGCATTATAGTCTAGAAGTTTCAGAAATGTGACTCATAACTTTTTGTTCTTTCCAAGAGCCGTAATTTAACAAGGTTGTCCCCCTGCTTTGTGGCTTTTTAATAAGGTAGCTCCTCCTGCACTTTCTCCTCTCTCTGCTCTCACCTTGGAGACAGCCAACAGCACACACACACACACAGTCGCCTCTCATGTTGTTGCGCCCCATTTTTAAAGTGTACCCAGAAACAGGAGGTCCTTTCATACTTCGGTGACCGAGATGAGAAATCTTCTCAGATTTTACTCCCAACGAAGAAGCTTTACGTCTGCTTTCATCTCTTTCTTTCCTTTCTCGTTTGGGAATCACGGTGGAAAGCAGCTAAGCACTTTTACACACGTACCTAAGTGCTTTATTTGAGTAGTTCAATTTTCTGCCAATTAATATCGTTGTGATTTACTAATGAGTGTTCTAATCAATTCAAATTAAATAAATCTGACCACATTGTGATATAATATTGTAGGCTAATATCCCAGCAGTATATGAAACGTAAAATCTGCTCCATGTTGATGCAACATTGTGACACAAATGTAATCGTTTTTAATCCAATAATTATCCGATCATATGCCATTTTACTTCTGATGTGTGTACAATGCAGGACCATTACTTGAAGTATTTCTTTAATGTGTGCTACTTGCTCCTTAATTAAAGTGTGTGAGAACTTCTACCACCATTGTTTGGGTATAATATAAAATGCTAACAATCTGGCCGGGTTATTTTATTGGTGCTGCGACAAAGCGAGACCAAGTGCAGGCTCAAGCCATCTGACCTCTGAACAGTGAGGAAGTATTATAGCTGCTAGGTGAGATGTTCAGGGACTGAGCTTCGTAACATCGTGTGGCTATGGTGTAACAGCAGTAAGTCCTTGTGTCATTGTCTGAGATGAACATTCACTCAGTAGTGTCTCATTACAGGGGTCTGGTTTAAACCATAGGTGTATTTTATGCGGCGTCTCTAGGAGCTTTTGTTCTGTTGGTTACAGGGAGCTTATTTTTTTCTCCAGCGAGCAATTAATACCTTACCCCACTGTGCCCACACTGTGATGGCCAGACTACGAGGAACAGGAACATTACCTGAGGTCCTTTTCCTCAACCACTTCTGCCCCTTTCTGTGTGCATGACAGGGGAAGTTGATCCATGTGACTTGCACAATCGCTACACGTTGTATACTGTTGCACTCTGGTGGCCTAACAGAATTTCACCTGAATTCAGAAGTCCTGCATCTGTGTTTATACTCCACAACTTACCTCCTACTCTGGACAGTGAATAGCCGCCGCTGCTAAACCCTGACCTTCTGAAGATAATCTGTAGTTGATGTGACTGAACTGTAGTTGACATCAATCAGTGTGACTCATATTTTTAGAGGCGACGTGTGTCAGATTTCTTAAGTACTTTCTGCGTGTGTACTGAGACACATTATCTTCCTTCGTAAGAGTCGTCCAGGGCTGATTTCACAGAGGAAAACGTGTCAGCAATGACGGAGCAATTATCACTCACATACATAGTAGTTTGTTTTTTGGGTTTTTTTTTATTATCGTTATTATTATAGAAAAATATTTTATATAAAAACAAATAAGTTATGAATTACATGAGCTGCTTTATATTTTTCCTCTATTATGACATATTGTTCCCTCAGCACATTCTCTCTTTCTTTCTCTGTGCCGCTCATTCTCACATGCACACTCACATTTGCTTGTGTTGGTCATTTCACAGTCACTGAAGATTTCCCAAATACATTTGTCTTTAATTAATTGAGTCCCACACGTCGTCCTCACCTGCCGACCAATAAAATCTTTGAGCATTTCAGTCCATCTGACAGGTGAACCTGCTGAATTCATCTCAGTCCACTATGGACCCGTGACCTACTTCCCGTAGAACATCTCCATGAGGACCTCTTCGATGTTGACAGTCCCTATGACGGGTCTGAAGAAGAGCTGAGCGACCACTGGCGGGCTGATGGCCCTCAGCATGGACAGAGCTATGAGCAGCTTGGCGAACCGCGTCGTATCCTCGCGATGGATCAGCCTGACGTGCTCGTTTAGAGCCTGGTGCGCCTCTCGACGCAGCGACTGGATGTAGTGCAGACAGCGCAAACCCTCCAGATCTAGAGGTGGGGAAGGATGGGGGGAAGTGAAATGACCGGAGAAGTTGATAAAAATGTTACAACGCAGAGATAAAGATAAAGTGTAAATAAAGATAAAGTGTAAATATCAGAGCAGTCATGCTGAAATAAAACAAACTTTTACCCATCAATTAATAAATCAAACGGTATCATGTAGTTTGTGTGAAAGATTCCACTCGTGAGCGTGGCACCTGTGCTTAAAAACTGATGCTCTGCTATCAATAGCCCTGACCCACCTGGGTTGAAGAGCACGGCTCCCTTCAGGTACGCATATTCCTTCGTGCTTATATCTACACTCCAGCACTTCTTTAGGAAGGCTTTGATCGCTTCGATGTCCACAACAGAGACCCCGGGTGCCCCCCTGTTCTGGCCGCCCACAGCCTCGCTCCGCCTGTCCGGACAGCCCGTGAGGATGCGCTGCAGCATGCTCGGCTCCACGGTCTCCGTGGTCTCAAAGTCCACCCGGTCTTGTGCGAGTCCCAGCACGAGCAGAGGCGCCCAGCCGCTCCGGATCAGCACGAGCTGGTCGTCCTCGGGCAGCTCGCGAAAACAGGGGACGTTTTTCACGAAGCGCAGCGTCTTCACCAGGACCGCGGACGCCGCTTTGCAGGTCACCTGCGGGGAGCGGAGGACGCCCCGGCGCCGAGTCGAGCCGCAAGAGCAAGCCTGCTGTCGGACCTCCTGCAAAGAGGCAGAAGCGGAAGAGGGGGGCTTCTGGAACAGGTGCTGCAGCGTGTGCTGTTGGGGATGCTGCTGTTGCTCCTCGGCGGTCACCAGGCGGTCATCACTCTTCAGAATGCTGTAGAGAATGCTGCTGCTGCTGCTGCTGTTGCTTCGGCCGCTGGCACCCCGACAGCGGCAGCCCTCCAGCGTGGCCATGACCGCCGGCAGGAGCTCAGCGCGTCCCGCTGCTTCTTTGAAGCGCCTGAGGTCAGTGACAGAGGTAGCCCTGTTTTCTTAGCCCCTGATAGCCCCGAGTGAAGGGCAGAGCGTTTATATTAGCTCCTGTCTGTCCCCGCGCTTTGAGAGATTGTTCAGACCCCCTGAACACACACACACACACACCTCCCTTCTCAAACACCGCCCCTCTCTCCACCCCTCTCCTATTTCCCACACTTACTTTTTCACAGCCCTCACATATTCAAGACACACCGGTGTAAATGATTTTTTATTATTATTTCTTATTTCTTTTTATTGATTTATTTGCAAGTAAACACGTCGGACAGTAGCAGCTTTCATCTCTGTTGCTCACCTGTGAAAGGTTAACCATGGCTCAGATAAAACAGGAAATGTAACATTTCCGTCTGCTCGCTCGGTTTATCAAACTGTTCAGAAATCATGTTTGATCGTTTTAAAAACTCGACAGCCGTGCTTAATCAAAGAGACTTCTTTATAAATTGTGTGAAAGAAACAAAAAAGCAGAGGAAGAGAGCAAGAGAGAAAGAAAAGTGGAGAAGGCGCCAGAGACCAGCTTTATTCTCAGCATTACCTTGACTCTCTGAGCAGTCATCGGACAGAAGCCAGTAAAAGAAAAAATAGTCCAGGGAGGGATCTGAAGGCTTAATTATTTTAGGGACAATTTATATGATTTTCTATGAGAAAGAAGTAGGAAGAGCTGAGGCGCGAAGGCCAGCCTCCAACCTTGACTCGGACACGCTGATATTGATTTAACCGTGAAAACTGGGGCTGGTGAATTATGATGTCATGACTCAGTGCTCTCCTTGCTTCTGTCACTGAAGGAGGTATTTGGGAGGTGGTGGGGAGAGGGGGCGGTGGAAGTCAGTGAATGAGAAACTAAGAAGGACAAGTTGGGATAAAGCAGATGAATTAGAGGTTTATCTTAATTGCTCCTGAGAGGGATCACAAGCTAGGGTTGGCTGCTACCTGAAAGAGGGAGAGGAAAATCCCTCTGGGGAAATCAGAGCTGATTACAGAGGAGTTTAACCAGACAGAAAGCAAGCAAAATGTGATGTCAGGATGAGCAGAACTGTGGGTGACTAATGCAAAAGTTTGGAGCAAAGGTTCTAATCTCAGTTTGTTTTGTAGAAGGTCTGAGCAGCTCTGGCCACGTCCCAAATACCCTCGCATGCTTAAAAAATGAGGGTCTTAGCAAAAGGTTGTCTTTGGTTTGGTGAAAGGATGACATTGAGTACATGGTTACATTCGTGAAATTGCAGTAAGCAGGACCTCTGTGTCCCTTGCTCTGTTGCGTTGAAGGACACAGTTATGAAAAGAGAGACAGGATGAAAAACATTTTTTTCTGTAGTGCTACAACATTGTTCAGAGGCCGAATGTCTTTGTATTGATTTAGCAGAAAGAAGAACCACAGAAATTTTTCACATGTTTATATCAAGGACACAGCGGGATAAACAGCCTTCACTCAGCCTGTCTCTTCTCCTGCTCAAGGCCCAGCCAGCACAGGTTATAAAAATCCTCCCGTCTCAAGGAGAGATTACATTATGTCTTGTTGCAAAAGCACAGAGTTGAAAAGACTGCTGCAGTGCTCGGTCGCTCTTTTTCAGGCCTCCTTTTCATCTATTGTTGGTTTATCAGATTTGGACAAGGTGTCTTTAGGTAACTCTCCACTTAACCATCCTTCCCAGGGTAAATTTAGTCAATCTTAAATATTTCTTAAACATCTTTCACCTAACTGGCCTCCCACCACCACAACAAGTTGATGCTTTATTTAAAATTGGATGAAGATCTGAAAACTAATGCCAAACATGCCACCCTATCCCCTAAACAATGACTGATGCATGTCATCTCATAGACACGTATGTACCACCTTTGCATCTAAACACCAGATGAATTAATGCAAGATGTCAGTTTAGATGACAACAGTTGGGGTTTAATACTGCAACAGTTGAAAACATTTATCTGCATTACAAGTCTCTATCGTTTCCTGTGAGCTAGGAAATCTGAAACAAAT
This sequence comes from Neolamprologus multifasciatus, assembly GCF_963576455.1. NCBI lineage: Eukaryota > Metazoa > Chordata > Actinopteri > Cichliformes > Cichlidae > Neolamprologus > Neolamprologus multifasciatus. The sequence goes on from NC_140454.1 coordinate 14,114,652, forward strand.
GGATCGGGCTGCACAACTAATGCGCAGAGACTGGCAAGTGTAAAACTTTAAATGGCTGTTGCTGAAAGGGTAAGGGAAAAGGAAATAGTTCAGTTTAATGAAAACCTTCAGGTTCTTAACTTCAGGAGGAAACTCAAGGATAACGCGTTGATAATGCATTAATGAAATGTGCAGAGACTTTTGGTTTCTCAGGCTGAAGGTTGTTAGTTTTTCTTTTTGATATGAGGCAGACTTGTTCTCTGGCACGGTGCCTGCTGGTTCCCAGCCCAGTCTGACTTAGCTCAGCATGGGGAGGCCCTCTCACGGTCGCATCATACTACTTAAAGGATGGGACTTCTTACAAAACATGCATTCTGTTTTGTGAGAGGGTGTTGCGTTGTTTGTGCCTTTAAGTCAAGACTCCTCTGAGTTCAAGTAACGTTTATCAAAAACTGCAAGAGTGTCTTTTCGCACCTCGGCAAAGAAAACACCACCGTTCTCTTCTCTGAGTCGCTTCTGCCGGCGAATGGTCTGCTCTCCAAGAAAAGCAGATCAGTAGTTTGTGTGTGCATGTGCATACAAAACGCGCAGTTGATCTGCACTTTCTGAAACTCGCCGCTGTGACATGCAGACAGCTCGAGTCAGGCAGCTTCAGCCACGGCACAGTTTTGTTTCTGGTGGTGAAATTTAGAGCAAGGTCAGAACCACAGAAGATATTTACTCAGACAGGGGCCATGGGAAAGTGAAATCCACTTGCAAGAATTACAGAGGGAGGACAAAAGGAAGTGCCATTAAACTAAGTGGCTAACTTTCATAAATCTCCAGATGGGATCATAGCAGCTCGACACCACTGAGCTCATGCACCACATCCATCTTCAATAATATTGCACATTCGTACATCAGATAAAGATACTTAATATGGGGAGTAATATATCAAAAACTAAGAAGAATGCAGTACAGAGGCATAAAGCAAAGAGGCCAGGAACCCTTTAGGCGCACTCGCAGCACTGATGATTTGTACTTGTAGGTCGAACCACACCCACTTTAAATTTTGTTCTCGACTGCACATCTATGACATTTCATCATTGCATGCACAGAGATGCTATCACACTGACAAAATCACATAACACCTGTCATGGAGCTCAAAACAGTGAATTATTTCACTGAAAACAATACCACCCACACTGATGAGTCCGGCAGACAATTTCCCTAAAAAGACAATTGCAGTTTGTCTTAAATGTCAGCCTTGGATGCATCGCACTCACAAACAAAGAAGTTCTGTGTCCATCACAAAATACTAAATTTGAGCTTTGTTAGCGGGTCCAGATTACTTCAAAACACAAAATGCTTTTAATAAGTAAGTATTGTTTTGTGCTTTAGTGGCAGTAAGCACTTCCTGAAGGCTGATCACACAGATGAAATCCTGAGGTTGCCATGACCCAAGAAGACAGTTCTTTGGCACATTCAGCCAAGTTGGCCTTGAAGCACAAGTGTGGAGAAAAACACAAGGTTTTTACCAAGTACTTGGGGCTTAGATACCCACAGACACTCCAAGACAGGTTTCAGAAACTTAAGAGGACAACTTTGTATGATTCAAGGCTTTGCATTAAATGGCTCCCCTGGAAAAGTCTTGTACTGCATTGTTTGTTGATTTGTTGGGCACTCTTCTGGCGGTTGCTATAGTGACTGCTTCCATTTTCTCTCTGTGGCTGCTCACATAAAGGACTTCGTCCTTGTCTCCATAATAGTTACAAATTGAATACTGCACTTTCCAAGGACTCATGTCACCAACTTACAGCAAAGTGAAAGTGTGAGTGAGCATGTGCATGTGTGTGTGCATGTGTGTGTCTCAGAGTATGAAAGAAGATAAGCTGACTTTAGATTTGTTGCGCAAATGGAAAATAAAATGTACATTATTTTTCTAACTTGGTCTTTGTTATGAATCAGAAAAGAAAGGACTAACAATACAAGCACTAAGATGAATGTGGAAAGATGCAGCGAAGTGCAAAGCAGATTAAAAGGACTAATCAGGGATAAAAATGAAAAATTAAAAAGAAAAGGGTCTCAATCTGAGAGCATAAGGTCAAGCCTGTGTACACCAAAATCAGAACAATTGAGTTAAGAGAACAGTTCAAACCAAAACTGTTAGACATGACTCACGCTCCTGTCGCTGAAGTATGGCCCGCCTTGTCTGGTGATGTGAAATGCTCAATCACTGCTCACACTGAGGAACGAAAGGATATATAATGGAACGGTGATTATTTTAGAGGTCTCTGGAAATGTTCTAAGCACGACTGTTTTTTAAATGTTTTTTAAATGTACAAGCACACTGCTTCTTCCTAAGTCATTATTTTAAAAAGAGCAAAGAAAGTGGGTCCTGAGACATTTCACCATATTATTAAATTGGTTTTAAATGCATGCACTGAAGCCCTGAACTTTTCTAGACTTCGCCCAACAGAGGTGTGAAAATGCAAATGTCAGTTTCTTTGCCGGCTCTCTAATAAAAAGTCAGCTGTTTCAACTGTGCCTTAACACCACTGTGTTCTGTGAATTCTGTACAGACAGCACTTTCACTCAAGCCAAACATAAGTCTGAAATGGACTATCTGTGTGGGACACAACAGTCCAGGCCTGTAAACAACTTAACTTAAAACTGAAGCTCCATCAGATCCATGTTCTCACGGAGTCACTGAATCTCAAATCTGCCAATTTTTAGAACATTTTCTGCTCTCCAAAACTCCAATTTACATAAATAATTTATGGTGTAATGTTTGAACATATGTAATGAGTTTTGTTTCCTTTTGCACATTGAAATCTGAGGCAGTGTTTGAACATGAATATTTCAAGAAATATTAAAGATAAAAGCCTGACATTTTCACTGGTCTTTTTTTTTTTTAGCATCAAAACAACAGAAAAGAAATCAGGCTGATCTGTAAAGTCTCATATTTGAACGCAAACTACTCAAAAACTCCACAATGCAAAAGACAAACAGTGACTTTTGTATTTCACAATATTGCAAAAATAAAGAATGTAGAAAACTTTTTAACACGGAATTCGAAAAGTATTAATAGATGGTATAATCTGAATGGATTGTACTCTAATTATAACTGTGAAGATAATAATTCACGTTTTTAAATATGTGCAGATTTTCCATTTTAGCCGTGTTCTACAAGCCATTTGAGGCCCAAAAAATATATGGTGAAGTGTTTTGATGTATGAAGCTAAAAGCTTCACAGCAATCCGTCTAAATTTTTGAACTTTGAACCTTTTTTTGTTTGTTTTGTTTGTTTTCGAGCAAAAGGTGTTAATTTGAGATTTTAATTATCCAAGGTAAAAATACATTTTAAAAAAAAGAGCTTTGAGAAAAATTAAAACTAACTGAAAATTATTTTGTGAACTTTTAAGACATCTTAGTTTGGCAAAATTTGCTATCACACCTTGCTCGAAGACGCTTTGTGTTTATTGATGCTTTGGATGTTTACAAGTCTGTGAGGCAAATTCTTTCCAAAATGTCTGTGTTTGTACTGTAATACACGGACCGGTTTTCCTAAATCTTGGATATTTCCTCCATACAATATTAATTAAAACAACTGAACTAATAAAAACTCAATTAAAACAAAACATTTTAAAACAAGGAAAACTAAACTGAAACTGAACTGAAATAAAAACAAAAAATGAAATAAAAAATATGAATGAATAAGAAAATTCAAAACTATAATCCTTCTGCATCAGCCTGATTGTATCATGTATTATTCCCTGAGACAAATATGTGATTGTAGGCTAATAGCCTACACGCACACACCTACGGTCCTCCACAACTGCTTGTACAGTTCCTTAGATCTACAGTTTTACAGTAAGTTGTGCGTCGTAACCCCCTTCAGTTTTTAAAAACAGCTCAGTGATACACAAAGCCTCTCTCTGAACAAACACAGCTTTGCTCATTGTTTACCTCAGCTGTGCACCTCTCACTGAATGTGGGTAAACTGCAAACACGAGCGTAACACGCTTGCAATAGGATGGTTCATAGTCTGTTTGTCTCTCCTTTAGTAACAGTGTTCAAGGTTGGTGTATAAACACAAGGCCATCCTGATTACAACAAACAAAGCAGCAGATATTCGAGCTTTTAGTCTCTTCTCTGCGCCCCCCTCGCTTGGGGTAAATGTGTCAGATGTTGACAATTTTTCAGATTCTTTCATTTAAAGAAACTTTTAGAATGATCTTGCTGTTAATCGAGGATTCTGTCATTCTGCGTCTCTGTCTGTACTTCACCTTAACCCCACTTTTCTTAAAACTTGGCAGGTTAGGGACACAAGTAAGACACTTGCTGTTGTTAGGCAACTTCGCAACGGCCTCACTCAGGTCGTGACATTGTCTGCAACCTTATAATGACATCACCAGTCCAGATAACACAGTTTATAAGTAAACCTTCACTGTCTGCAACATCCGATTACATTTGCTGATGCTTTAAAAAAAAAACTGGAGAATAATATTTAAAAAAGAGAAACATGAACTTTCAACTACAAAATGCTTGTTTAAGATTTATGCATCATTAGTAATAACCTACTGATGATTTTCAGTTGTTGTTTTTGAGGGCTCGAGAAGAGAAGGTGAACTTTTTATTGAAATTAAAGTAGTCTCATAAATGACTGATATCATGTTACCATCAGCCTTTGTTTATTTCCCATCTGAGGGCACAATGCCCTGCAAATTGCAGCCTCGGGCCACTGCAGCCAATCAGTCTTGAGTTTACCCAGACCAGATGCCAGGAAAAGTGACCCATGTGTTCTCACTGTACTTCAAAGCCTTGACAATATCAATTGCTGGCTCTCTCAAAACCTTTTAAATCTTAATGATGATAACTTTGATGTTTTAGTTATTAAATCCACTACCCTGACCCACAGTAAGCTTAGCCTTTTGTCCAAAAATGTCAAGCAATCTACTCATAACCAGTGATTTTCAACACTGAGCTGTGTTTCGATGCTCAAGTTGAAAAAATGCCCACTACACTGACTCCAGATAATTCAGAATGTCGCTGGATTTTAATTGGGACCAGGATATGTCAGTATATTACTCCAGTATTAGGAAGTTTACACTGGTTGGCTGTTAAATTGTGTGTCTATTTAAAAGCTTACTAATGACTTGCAGCATTAAATGACCATGCTCCAAATCATATGAAGGAATTGTTTGGCCTCTATATGCCTGGATGGCTATTTTTATTGTTAAATGGGGCTGGTTTGTCCAAGGTCTCACCTAGTAAACAAAGGTCAGCAGGCCTTTGTTGTTAGGGCTCCCAAACTGTGGAACAGCCTTCCCACCAAGATCAGGATGCCAACTTCCTTATTGTCTTATAAGTGGCGGAGATGAGCTTTCTCCAGAGGGTGGCTGGCCCCTCAAAGAGATAGGTGGAGGAGTTTGGCCATCTGGGAAGGGTTTAGACCAGAGCTACTACTCCATCAAAAGGAGCCAGTTGAGGTGGTTCAGGCATCTGACAAGGATGATTCCTGGGTGAGGAGTTCTGGGCATGTCCCACCATGTCCCACATGGATTGATTGTGGCAGTCATTTAAACGCTGACACAGTAAGGTTGGCTACTAATGATTGAAACACTCAAAGAAAAAATAAGTTTGAAGGACTTTTATATTTGTCAGCGTTGCTGAGTGCTTGAAGTTTCCAAGCAGTCTCTGCAAACCTTACAGACTGAATGCACAAACACACCTCCACACAGACACAAAACAATACATCACTTTGTGTTGAAAGTCCCCTAAGCCACTCCTGATATTTCACAGGTCTTTCAATTAAAATGTTTTATACAAATTTATTCAGAACCCATTCCTTCCACTAAGCTCGCCTGTGTTCATCATCAAAGACACATATTATAATTAAGGTCATAAGGACATTGGGTTGTGGCCAGAAGTTTATGTACGTGGATGTTGGGCATAAATGGCATAGTAATTTTGGGCTTTTAATGATTTCTTTGAACTCTTCTTTTTCCAGGGTGGACCAATTGTACAGTCTACATCTTTAATGACTTAACAAAACAAGAATTTGGTATAAGTTTGATTTAATTTGGATTTTCTCTAATGCACACAGGGTCAAAAGTCTACAAACACTTAAATATATAGACTTATTTACATTCTTTAGTAAGTTGTACTGAAGTTGTGTGTCTTTTAACTTGACAAAGCCAAGGCCCATTAACTTCTCATTAGTGATCATCATTGACTGCATCTGCTTGTTTCTCTTTGCCAGCATAAAAATGATTTGTTTAACAGCACTCAGCTCTGGGGCTGTTTTACTGCCAGTGGTTGTGGTACAATGCACAAAGTAGAATAACTATTTTTTCAGTTTCACCTCACATCAACAGTTAGACAGTTGGAACTGGGACACAACTGGATGTTCCAACAGGACAATGATCCCAAACATACATCAAAACTGGTTTTGGAATGGATAAAATAGCATTAAGATTCTGGAATGTTCTTCTCAAAGCCCCGACCTCAACCTTATGGAAAATTTGTGGACTATAGTTAAAAGTCAGGTCTGTGCCAGAAAAGTAGCCAATTTAAATAAACTCTACCAATTCTTTCTCGAAGAGTGATCAAATATCCAGCCAGAATTATGCCAGAAGGTTGTTGACAACTATCAAAAACATCTGGTCATGGTGAAACTTGGGAGCAAATAAAACTAAAATTCAAACTTGTTCAACTAATTGTTGTTTTTTAAGTCATTAAAGTTTTATGCTGTTCAATCACTTCATTCTGAAAAAAGAACAGTTCACAGAAATCAGTAAAAGCCCAAAATTAACATGAAATTCAAAATGAGTGTCATGTAAGCTTCTGACCGAAGCCGAACGCTCTTGTGATCATGTAAGTCACTTTGTCGTTGCTATTGGCTTTTTGTGAGGAGAGACATGACCTCTAAAATCTAAAGCGCTTTTCCCAACCGCTTGTGCATTAATTATGAGCATGCATGGTCATACATGCTCATGGAGCAGTAATTAAATAATTAAATAGAGAAAAGCCTGTGAGTTGGTTCAAGCATGCAAATAAAGTTACTCCTCTGAGGACTGCCTACTAGCGTGTTTGTGTTATTTGACACTGTGTAGTCAAATGTCATTCTAAATTGGTGCTGATGTGAGTGTGTGCACTTATCTGTCTCAGCCCTGTGATTGACGAGCAAACTGACCGAGGGGTACCCTGCCTTTTTAAGCTTTCAACTTCTCTTCAATTGAAGTTGAATAAGTGGTGGAGAAAATTAAAAGGCAGCAGCAGTACAGTTAAAATGAGCTTCATATTTGTGCAGGACCTTCTTTTCTGTATTGACTAAGATCAAATTAAAGGAGAGAAAAAGCCTGAAAAACTGTGTTTAATCACTGCAGTTGTCTCCTGCCCCTAAGAATGACAAAGGTTATTTTTCTTCCATTAAACTTCGGTAGAACTTATTAGAAAAACTTGAATTTATGCAAGTACAGTGTCATCTTTCCACTGCATGATGGGAAAATTGCTTGCTATGGATTAAGTAAGATCTTGAACATTTTTAAAAAAATTCAAAAACAACTGATAGCATAATGCTCTGCACTATTAGCGTAATCTTGTCCGACACCAGCACCTATCTCCTAAAATTGGCTCTTTACTGATATAATAGGGCTATGCAGTCCACTTATCAACTTTGTTACGGAAAACAAATGTATAAAATGCTGACTATACGAAACTAAAATTCAATGTTCATGTTAAAAAAGTACAGATCTACACATACGACTCTATGTGGAAAAGTAACTAACTCTGATTAAATCACTCTTTCACTATGGCCAGGCCTGGATATTGAAAATGTTAAAAAGCCATTTCTAAAGCTTTGGTATAGAGTGACCCACAGTGAGAGCCATTACCCACAATTACAGAAATCTTGAAACAGTAGTGAACCTGCTGAGGAGTGACCAACCTACCGAGTAGTGACCAACCTACCAAAATTACTCTAATAGTTCATCAATGACTCACCCAGGATGTCACAGAAGAACCCAGAACAACATCCAAGAAATGCGGGCCTCACTTGCCTCATTTAAGGCCAGAGTTCAGGAGAGCTGACCAAACCACTTCTGACCAAAAAAGCCCCAAAGGTTTGTTTCATATTTTCCAAAAAAAAAAAAAAAAAGAATTTCAGTAAAATATTCTGTGGACCGACGAAACAAAAGCTGAACTTTTTGGGAGGTTTCCCAAAAAGCATTTCATATAAAGATAACCTTAACAACAGGTGGAGGTAGTGTGATGGTCTGGGTCTGCTTCAGGATGACTTGCTGTAATTATTAGAAACACTAACTCTCCTCTCCGCCAGGAAATCGTAAAGGAGAATTTCTGACCATCATTTTGTGCTCTAAAAGTCAAGCTCAGTTGAGTCATGCAGCAGGAAGATGATCCAAAACACACCAGCAAGTCCAACTTTTAATGGCTAAAAAAATAAATAAATAAATAAATAAATATCCATCCATCCATCCATCTTTGGGTGCACACAATGCACCCAAACACTATGGCACCTCCTGTAGGTGGTGGGCCTACAGGAGGATGGGCTCATGTCCCTTTTCATGCTGTGCCCATCCGGGCCCCATGGAATAAGGCCTCAGGCACTCTCCCTGTGCCTGGCTCCAGGTCAGGGTCCCAGTCTTCTGAATCACTCTGTCATGTTTCGGCTGTGTACAGGCAGGAGAAGGACCCAAACGCAAAACTCACGGCAATGAAATTAAACTCAAAAAGCTGCTTTATTGCAGAATGGACCGAAAAATATAACAAAACTAAACTGGGGCATGGATAACCTGACACACAGGGAAACACAGCCATGAGGGAGACTACGACACTGACAAAGAGAAACACAGGGCTTAAATACACAGAGGGATAACGAGGGAATGAGACACAGAAGGAGAGCACAGCTGGGAGTAATCAGGCTGGACGAGACAAGGGAAGCAAAACTAGAAACACTCACATGAGACGTGGACCTTCAAAGTAAAACAGGAAACACACTGACTGAACTCAAAACATGTAAACTTAACAGCAACTGAGACAGAACATAGGGAGCTGAAACATGGGACAGAAAGGCAAAGTAGACACAACATGAACATAATGACGCCCACAGGGAAAGAGCAAAACAGAGCACAGGACCTCTTTCAAAATAAAATAGGAAACAATGAAACACTGACATGACTACATGAACTTGACAACATAAGAAACAGACATGAAACACATGAAGGATAAAGGAGACTTAACACAAGGGTTGAAAACACAAGGGGAATATAATAAGCAAATGAACATAGAAATCTAATGAGCTTAAACCTAAACTAAAAACATCAAAATGAACTAAAACTCAAAACACTGGGTCATAAGACCCATGATCGTGACAGAGCCCCCCCTTCAAGGGCGGATTCCAGACGCCCAAAGCCGGCAAAACAAAACCAAACCAAAAACAACCCACCCAGGGCGGGCGGCGGGGGTCCAGGACGGAGGGCCGGAGACTGACCAAAGCCAGAGCAAAAGTCCAAAAACAAAAACCCGGAGTTCATGAAAACAGTGCGAAACAAAAGTCAAAGAAAGGCACCGAATCACTGGAGATAGTTCGTAAACCGTTCAGGAGGCCAGCCCGGAGGCCGACGGCACAGGAGTTCACGATCAAACAGTTCCGGGGGCCGACAATGCGGACGGCAACGGCGGCGGCGTGGGAACAGGTCCGGGGGCCGACCGTGCGGACGGCAACGGCATGGGAACAGGTCCGGGGGCCGACCACGTGGAAGGTGGCAGTGGTGAAGCAGGCATGACTGGCCACACTCGGGCGGCTTGGCTGGCGGCCGGCGGCGACGTGGACGAGACCTGTCGGGCGGCTTGGCTGGCGGCCGGCGGCGACGTGGGTCTGCACGTAGGCCCTCAGATGGCTTGGCAGGTGGTTGACGGTAGTGTGGATGTGGACGTGACCCCTCGGGTGGTTTGGTTGGTTTCCATGGACAGGCTGTTTTGACAGGCCCCGGAAACAGCCATGCTGGACGTGGACGTGGCTCGGCAGACGAGACGAGCAGAGGCGTGGCGTCGACCTCTGACTGGGTCGTGGCAGGCGAGACGAACAGAGGCGTGGCGACGACCTCTGGCTGGGTCATGGCAGGCGAGACGAGCAGAGGCGTGGCGACGACCTCTGGCTGGGTCATGGCAGGACCAGGCGTGGCAGGACCAGATAGTGGTGGCGCTGCAGGTGTGGAAGCCGCAGCTGGTGGTGCTGCAGCAGATGTGGCAGGATGCTGGACAGGCTCGGCTGAACCTCCAGCTGGCATGGCGTCGTCCTCTGGCTGAGGCGTGGCAGGGCCAGCAGGTGCGGAGTCGTTCTCAGGCTGAGGTGAGGCGGGAACAGGCGCGGAAGCAGCAGGTGGCGGCACTGCAGGTGGCGGCACGGGCTCCTCGGGCCCTCCAGCTGACGAGGCATGAGGCTGGTGCGGTTCTCCTGAACCTCCAGCTGACGTGGCATGAGGCTGGACGGGCTCCTCGGGCCCTCCAGCTGACGTGGCATGAGGCTGGACGGGCTCCTCGGGCCCTCCAGCTGACGCCGAAGCAGGACCAGTAGGGACAGAGACTACTGGCTGAACAGAAGACTGAGCGGGTGGTGGAACAAATGGCGGAACTGAACACTGGGGAGATGGCTGAACTGCACAGTGGGCAAAGGGCTGGGCTAACGGAAACACAGGAAAATGAACTATGGACTGGGCTGCTAACAGAGCTAATGACTGAGCTATGGACTGAAATGCATGCAGTAGTGATGGTGGTGATGATGGTTGCTGACTTAACTCTGAGACTCCAGAACACAAGGACAGGGGCTGGATAGGCTCGCCTGAGCCTCCAGCAGACACAGGAATGGGTGCAGACACCCGCCGGACACGAGCCGCTCCCACCCGAGGAGTAGGTACGGGTGCAGAGGTGGGCTGTGTCCCAGCTGGCCTCACCCTGGGAACCGGGACAGGTAGCGGCGACAGCTGGGCAGCTGCTGTCCCCACCCGAGGAGCTGGTACGGGTGCAGGGACTGGCAGAGCCTCAGCCGGCCTGGGAACCGGAGCACAGACGAGCTGGACCTCAGCCTCCCTCACCCGAGGAACTGATACGGGTGCAGGGGTATGCTGGGTCCGAGCTGCCCTGGAAGCAGTAACACAAGGGGGCAGAGGAGGTGGCTCAGAAAAAACAGTCTTAAAACGGGCAGGCTCAGAGTTAATATATACTGGGTCAACAAAAACAGACCTATCAAAAATGAATTTTGCATCTCTTCCACCATGTTTTACAGTCTTTGTTTTAGCAGTTTTTAAAGTCCTTGGGTTAACAGTCTTAGAGTGAACTGACTTGGGGATGACTGGACCAGACTTGACAAAACCAGAACTGACAGAACTTGAACTGTGTGTGTTAGACCTGCTACGATTGCTCACAGTCTTTCCTTTAACAGCCTTTGGCGAGTGCTTATTATCTTTGGCTTCTCCCTGTTCAGAGGGAGCAAAACGAAAAGGCTTTTCCCAGTCGATGTCATCATCCAAAAGGGAGACTCCAACAGTGTCTGGAGTGAGTTTATTGTCCTTTTCAGTTATGGTTTCAGGTGGGATGTGTGAAAAGCAGTCATTATAACTCACCAGTGGGAGTTGCTCAGCAGGTGAAAAGTGACGGCGGCGTGAGCGTCGCTTCCTCCGAGGTGAGGAAGCTGACGGGGCATACAGCTGAGCCTCTGACGTGCGGGACGGCAATGCAGAGGCTAGAGCGTGAGCATCCGAAGAAAAACGGAGCACTCCCACCTGAAGCGGCCGAGGCTTGGGTGTGAGCGGGGCAGCAGGCGGAGGCTTTTGGCAACTTCGGGGACCCCCAAAAGCCAGCCGAGTTCCGCGGAATATGTGCTCAAAATCCGGAGCGTGCCACGGCTTCCAGCGGAGCTCCTCCTCCAGCTGGGCGATGGCTGCCTCCTGACGCTCATACAGCTCACTGTCTGCTGGGTCCATGTAATGGTCGTAGTCTTCTGTCATGTTTCGGCTGTGTACAGGCAGGAGAAGGACCCAAACGCAAAACTCACGGCAATGAAATTAAACTCAAAAAGCTGCTTTATTGCAGAATGGACCGAAAAATATAACAAAACTAAACTGGGGCATGGATAACCTGACACACAGGGAAACACAGCCATGAGGGAGACTACGACACTGACAAAGAGAAACACAGGGCTTAAATACACAGAGGGATAACGAGGGAATGAGACACAGAAGGAGAGCACAGCTGGGAGTAATCAGGCTGGACGAGACAAGGGAAGCAAAACTAGAAACACTCACATGAGACGTGGACCTTCAAAGTAAAACAGGAAACACACTGACTGAACTCAAAACATGTAAACTTAACAGCAACTGAGACAGAACATAGGGAGCTGAAACATGGGACAGAAAGGCAAAGTAGACACAACATGAACATAATGACGCCCACAGGGAAAGAGCAAAACAGAGCACCAAAACACAGGACCTCTTTCAAAATAAAATAGGAAACAATGAAACACTGACATGACTACATGAACTTGACAACATAAGAAACAGACATGAAACACATGAAGGATAAAGGAGACTTAACACAAGGGTTGAAAACACAAGGGGAATATAATAAGCAAATGAACATAGAAATCTAATGAGCTTAAACCTAAACTAAAAACATCAAAATGAACTAAAACTCAAAACACTGGGTCATAAGACCCATGATCGTGACACACTCTTTGTCTGGTCCCTCACCCAGGACCAGTTTGCCAAGGGCAAAAGCACCCAGAAGACATAGCCCCTGGGATCCCTGGGATATACAAACCCTTCTACCACAATAAGGTAGCAATTCGCAGAGTGGAAATAAATAAATAAATAACAACAGTTTTCTAGTGGCTTAGCCAAAGTCCAGGCTTAAATCCAGTGAACCCTAAACAGGCCATTCATGCTTAAAAATGTGTCTGAAATTAAAAAAACAAAAAATCGGCAGAGTGTGACAAAATTCCTCCACAGCCATGTGAAAGACTCACTGTACACTCAGTTATAAGGTTTGGGGAGCAATTACTTTTTCACACAGGGCCACATAGGTTTAAATAACGTTTTTTGCTTAATAAATGGAATATATTTTAAAAACTGCCGTTCACATTAACTCAGGTTATCTCTGTCTAATAACAACATTTATTTGATGACCTGAAACGTGTGACAAATATGCAAAAAAAAAAAAAAACCTGTGGAGAAAGCTGTACTTTTTTTACAGCACTGTGTTATAATACTTAAATAAAAACAGATAAGCAAGCTACAGTGTAGCGCCGGTAACATGAGAGAATAAACGAGAAACAGCACAGAGGCCAGACGCTGCAGTTGTTATGTCCTTGCTGTGGATAAATTGCGTGTTGAACATGTGCCACTGGGATGTGAGCTAATTAGCCAAGGTTGAGTGGGACCCTGGGGGTGGGTTAACGTGTAGGGAGGAGGGAGGAGAAGAGGGAGAGGCAGCCAAGGTCAAACCCATGAGTGCACATGTGCTACCAAATCCATACAGCACAATGGTCCCTCTGTGCCACTCTGAGGGGTTCATTCGATTCAGTCTCTTCATTACTTAAGACCATCTTCACTTCAGCAATACACGCCTTCTAGTTATCTCTGCCTGCACTCCTGTAGTTGGTCTAAAAGGTAGCGTCTTAAGTTACCAGCGATACAAATGCGTAAATGCCTCACATGACTCCTGTGTATCCCATTTACTCGCCTTCATGCCTGCACCCCACACCTGTCCTTGCTTTTCATCTCTGTATGTCCTTTGATCTATTTATTTCATAACAATGTCACACTCCACTACTCACATGTAGAGCCTATAAAGAAAACACAGGTAAGGCATGCATGCATAAATGCATGTGCATATTGCAATACTAGGAAATGCAGCTGAGTGAAATATGAAATACCGTAGCAAAGAAGAAATTATTTATGTCCCTCCTATCTCATTCTTTATTGGTCTCACGGTGACTACAGTATGAATATTTTGCCGGCATATTGAGGACAGGGTCATGTTTGCATAAAGAGGTAAATTATGACACCAATAACAATGCCGGCGTGCCACAAAGAGACATAGGAGTAGGTGAGGGTAGAGGGGCTGAGATGTCGGACGGATCAAGGCAAGTAAAATGTAGCTGATAGGTGAAATACATTTAGAAAGAAACTGGGGATCTAAGAAGTTGGACTGGTTTCCTGTTTGAGAGATAAAACACATTCTTTTTTATTCACACCCCTAAAAATTCTCATTAAATTTGGCAGCGAGGCATTCTTTTCTTCAACTTACTCACCTTGAACAACAAAGATGTTTTCAAATTTCTGTAAGTGAGTCGCCGGCAGGCAGTGAGTCATGCTGTCTGACTTTGCTTTGCTTCCTTGATAATTGTGCAGTTAAAGATCTACAAGGCCTTGAAAATGCAACATTTTCAATCTTTCAATATTCCAAACTCAAAGCATTAAACTTTCTTTTTTGAAGTGCATCAAAATTACTCACCCTCCTTCTCTTTCTTTTATCAACGGCTGTAGTTACATTTGGCAGATAAAGACTTAGTGTTGCTGTTAATTAAACAAGCAAAAGGTACAGGGATAGCTCAGTAGGTAGAGTGGTGGCCCCCTGATCGGAAGATCGGGCGTTCAAATCCACTAAACGGCTACCATGAGGTACCCCCGAGCAAAGTACCGTCCCTACACACTGCTCCCCGGGCGCCCAATGGCTGCCCGCTTCACTGAGTAAATGGGTTAAATTTCAATAAAGTATACAAGAAAAAAAGTGTATCTGTACTTGGAAAGTGACCTCACTTCAAGCAGCTGACACCTTAGCCGTAGAATTTTCTTATCTTTTGTTTTTTAAATACTTTTCTCTACCCTGCATGAGATCCTAAGCTCTATTGCTTATTGTGATTTCCTAACTTTTAGGGACTGTCTTTGATTAAGTTATATGGGGGTGGGTGCCGAGTTTGGCAGGTGATTGCTACCTGCCAAACTTGGAACCCCGTTCTCTTTACAGGTAAGAACAGGTTCAGACTTAAGAGTCTGATGAATGATGTGCTGCCTGCAACATAATCTATGAAGTGAACAGGGTACCAGTGGGCAACCTGCCAGTTCTGGTGTTCTCTAGTGAATTTCAGTCGAGCTAAAGAGCGCGGGGCTGGGAGAACTGGCTCCAGGACCTCCCACCTTCATCTGATTATTTCAGTTTGGTCACAAACATACACATGAGCAGCCCGGTCATTTTGTAGGGTTTTGGCGATGCTCCTCATATTGTGCTGCCAGGTTAATGGTCTTCTGTGGCCCTCTCCACGTCTTCTCGTGTAACACCTCATCTCCTGGCATCTCTTCTACGCACTTGAAAGTCGTGGGAGACACAGCAGACCTTCTTATGATGTCACTTATGGGTGAGTTGGACTATTGGTGCGACACGAATGGGCTAGAAGTACTGCCCCGTGCTACCAACAATAACAAGGACACAAGTAAAAAGTAAAACTAGCAAAAAATCAGTCAGGAAGGATAAGCAGAGCGCAATGATCCGTGGCCACCACCTGCAAAACCATTCCCCTTGCAGGGGTTGTCTTGTAGCCACTTTAGGGCCCCTGATTCACAAAGGTTTATTCAAGGCTATATCCGTTTGTATTAACCCCATCTGATAGCATGACAACATGCATGTAAACAAACATTCTTGGTTCTTCAATTACGACAGCTGACTATAGTTTTAAAGCAAGCCACATTCCGCCTGTATTAATATAATTTTATATCTAGAAGTTCTTTCCAATTACCCTTTATTCTTTTCTGCCTTTTCAAGTTCATCTATTGGCCTTGCTTGGCACATCATTCTGCTTCCTCTCCACACTTTATTTGTATCAGTAATTTTTTTCCTCGCTCTTCAGGGTGTTGCTTTCTATACATGTTTTCTTTTGCCAAGTCCAAGGCCTCCTCTAAATGCCTGCTAAACTTGATGAACTTCCTGTTTATATGAGGCAATCTTTGCCAGGCTACCTTGGCATCTCTTACATTGGTCGCTACATGTTATATGTAGTAAACACCATATCTTATTTTAGCTTTTGACTCTGTATGTTATGGGTTAGACAAGACAGCACATTCTCACTCCCAGCTTGGTACATACTGATGTCAAGATGTTATATATAAATGCAAGACACAACAGCATTGTTTTCTGACACACGGGGATACCTTTTAAGCATACCCCTTTAGCATGTTATTCATACTGCCAACTGTAAAATAAAGTTTTCTTCATCTTACAGTTCATCTATACTATTCCTGCAATGTGAAGCTGAATAATCGCTGCAACTTGTGTCTTTCTTTGTTCAAGTAAAGAATTTGTTTATTTGTATTATAACATATCTGAATATCTGCAATCACAGCATTGTAAGATGGTGAAAGATGTACCCTTAGGCACCCTCCTTGATTCAGACCTTTCTTTCTCCACGTAAATGGCCTCCTTGACTCCCCACTCAAACCAGCGTTCCTGTGTACATCCTCATCATTGAAAGAGTGTCCACTGGCCTCTAGGTGTAAATGTAGAGACCTAGCCTGACAAGGTGGCTCTTCTATGTTGTGGCATCCACTTAACCAGAGGTTGTTTGGTTTCCCGATGTATAAATCACAGCAATCCTCCTGACACTTACCAGCGTACGCTACATTACTCTGTTTGTGTTGGGGAATCTGATCTTTTTTTTTTGGTGCAGCGTGTTTTGGGGTTTGAAAGCCAAAGAGATGTAGTGTTTAGACAAAATGCATCTTAGCTGTTCCAGTACTTCCGACACATAAGGCGTCACTCAGGATTTTCTTACTTAGGCAGCAGTTGTCCTTCTTCTCTGCTGGATCATCTGGCGCTTTCTTCAGGTGCCTTCCCAGCTTTGACAAATGTCCAGCTAGGATAATGATATTTACTCAGGGCCTTCTTGATATGATGTTCTTGTTTGTTTGATCAGTGGTTGTTGATCGATGGTCATGACAATTTGCATATTAAGAGACCTCACAAACCATTGTTCATCAGTGGTGCTAGTTTCAGTCATCATGTAAATCTACTGTTTATAAGTTTGGGGAAACCTGCAGTCAGCTGAGACTGGGATTTTTGGGATTTCTTGTATGAATGTATGTGTGTGTGATTGGGTGACGAAGCTTGTAGTAGAAAAGCGCTATATAAGTACCAGGCCACTTACCGTTTATACTCAACTATGGGCTTGTCTACCTGTCGCAGATTTCAGTAGCTTGATTACTGCCAACCTTGTCTTTCACACACTCACAACAGAGTGTCACTGACTTCACGCAACAAAGTATTCAGCGTTAAAAAATGAAGCTTGGCAGCGCTGAAACCAGCTGTTCCTGTACTTGAGGCTGGATCCAATAACAAACAGACTCCCATCGTAACATGAGAAAGAAGCCTGTTTATTCCATCATGGATGATTTGGGAAGCAACTCTCTGTTTTCTCTCTTGGATCAAGTAAGGCCTGTCATTACTGCTTCTTAGTTGAGAGAATACATCTGACAGCCTTTGTTATGACTTGGGGCCCACAAGAGAGGATCGGAATAGTGTTTTGAATATACCTTTGACCTTTGAGAAACACAATCTGTTTTCCATATCACGGTGACTAAAAAGCTTTTAGCAAGTCATCCTCAGCTCCTTAAAGGCCCAGCAGACACAATGAAACATCCCCTAGCAGTAGTGTCGCTACTTGGCACTCAGAGTGTCTGGAGGATCTGTCCAGGAGAAAAAAAAACAATGCTGTGTTGAAAAGATATTGATAATATCCCATTTCACATGATTTGTACGAATCTATAAAACATCAAAATCAGACAAGATAGAAGACATCAAGATATTTGATGACTATACCCTAAGTTTTGAGTTGGAAAATCAGCTGTTCATCCAGCTGACAACCAGCTGGAACATTGTAGGCTCAAGAAGAACACCATATCACCCAGAGGGAGATTGGTCAAAGACTCCCCTGCTGATGGTGAACATTCTCCCAGAGATTGTGGAAACCTGTGTGTTGCTTAATAAGCCAGCCTGTAAAATGCAACTTCAGAAAATGTGAGTCAGTGAGTTTTTACTGCCTATTCCGGAGGGACCTACAACCTCTGATTCTGAATAACAAGAAAGTATAACCCCATATCATTGAAATACATGAAAAAAAGGGGGGAAACTGAAAGCAAAAAGCCAATATAGTGCTAGA
This sequence comes from Neolamprologus multifasciatus, assembly GCF_963576455.1. Taxonomy (NCBI): domain Eukaryota; kingdom Metazoa; phylum Chordata; class Actinopteri; order Cichliformes; family Cichlidae; genus Neolamprologus; species Neolamprologus multifasciatus. The sequence goes on from NC_140454.1 coordinate 14,132,839, forward strand.
GACGTCTGCAGAGAGAGAGGAAAAAAGAGTTATGACAACAAAGTAAGGCATTCTGGGAAAAGAGGAAAGGCAACCACATCCTAATTAGAAACATCACTCCCTGGTGTACTACAGGCACGCTTGGTTGTCACTAGAAAAACTGAAAAGTTATCTATCTGGTAAAGAGGAAACTTCCAATTTCTGAATTTGTGCATGAGCAGAATATTGCATCATTGCCCCTAGCTTTCATGTAACCATGAAAATACTTGTGCCTGATCAAAGGAAAAGTACAAAAGAAAAGATTTTTATGAAACACAAGTGCATCGGCACAACCTGAAAGCAGCAGTGAATGAAGACGACTGTGGTGATACCTGAAAGTATACCGCTGGTAGCAAAGCAGATGAAAGCACAATGTCAGCTGACACAAAGGATGCTTACAACTTCAAAAAATAAAATGTAAAAAATAATAAGAAATATGGCTGAGCAGAGACAAGATGACATCAGCCAGTCAAAGCAAGCATGGAAACATCTGTGTTTTTTAAACTCTCATCACACAACTTAGTACCAACACTTGCCATGCAGAATTAAACTTGAAGCACTATGTCTTTATCGTCAACCAGATACTGACCACAGAGCGCTCATTCCATCGTTTATGAGACAGTTTCCAGAACAGCAGTCACTGAATAACATTTCCCAGAACAGCTTTCACACATTTCGTGGACTGTTTTGAAAAGCAGATTGTATTCACATGAACTTGGACTGCATAGTATGATTTACCACAGGAGCTGCTGAGCCAGCTCTAAACTGCAATCAGGATCTTGTGCACATCCATCATACTCTGATGTGGTGCACCCAGAAAGCAGTGCAGAAACTGACTACAGCAAACAGTGGAGAGCAAACAGAGCAGCAAGGACGAGGGGGGCTACATTCGATCAACTGTGCTTAAGGTATTATGCAAGAACAAAAAAAAAAAGCATCATTACAGATATCCAACATCTTGTACAGGATTTTTTCACCTTCCCTCCAGCCAAGGTTGAAGAGCTGTTTACACCAAAACTACCAGATACAGCAGCTTCTATCCTCAAACTATCACGCTCATAGATAACTGACCAGTATCAAGATTTATACATTGAAGGCTCACTTTCATTCATGACGTACACTATATGGTCACTGTATATAGTATAATTGCTGACCATGTGCATCCCTTTATGATCACAGTGGTACCCATCTTCTGATGGCTGCATGTCTCAAAGCTCCAACCATGTCAAACTGGTTTCTTCCACATGTGAATGAGTTCACTGTACTTAAATGGCCTACACGGTCACCAGATCTTGAGATGAGGTGGAGAGATGTGACAGTTTCACATCATGGATGTTGTGAAACTGACAAATGAGCAGCAACTGTGTGATGCTACCATGTTAATATACACCAAAATCTTTGATTCCAGCACCTTGTTGGATCTTTCTCATAAAGAATTAAGGTTGTTCTGAAGGCAAAAGGAGATCCAACCTGTTAGTAGCAACATGTGCCTAAAAAGTGTCTGACAAGTTGTGTAGTGTTTGCTATGTGAGCCACCACACACAGCTGCACTCTGTATTCATTAATCTGTATATTGTGTATTGGCTGCCAACATGTGCATTAGCATAGTAAGACACAGGTGTAAATGGCCTGTATTTATATTTATATAGCGCTTTACTAGTCCCTAAGGACCCCAAAGCGCTTTACATATCCAGTCATTCACCCATTCACACACTGGTGATGGCAAGCTACATTGTAGCCACAGCCACCCTGGGGCGCACTGACAGAGGCGAGGCTGCCGGACACTGACGCCACCGGGCCCTCTGACCACCACCAGTAGGCAACGGGTGAAGTGTCTTGCCCAAGGACACAACAACCGAGACTGTCCAAGCCGGGGCTCGAACCAGCAACCTTCCGATTACAAGGCGAACACCCAACTCTTGAGCCACGATCGCCTATAAGGTGTGTGTATATACACACATGATAGGGCATGAGATTTGTATGGTTTGTTTATGTGAGAATTTCAGTATTTATTTGCACATGATGTAGCCCGATGGGGTTTGCCCTCAGAAAGTAAATATTCAGCACAGTGGTCAAACTCTTGGTTGTGTTTTGCTTTAGTTACTTTTTACATTAAGCAATCAAAGAATACCGTCCATGAAAAATGTTTCAAATAAAAAATGCACTTTGTATTTCTTTCTGTGTGTCTTATGCATTATTTTACATGCCAGTTTGAGAACCTATTGTTTGTAGCCTCTTTACACACCAAAAAGTGAAAATATGTATACTTATTTCCCCATTTCATTAAAGTCAAATGTTACTGGACTTGTGTGGAAGGATAGATAATAAAAAGACACTGTTGATTTTTTGCTCTGTAAGCTAAACCATCTGACAAACAAGTACACAAAAGATGCAAAAACCGATAACAACAGAGATGATATAAGAAGGGGCGAAAGAAAAAGTTCATCAAAATCTCCAGAAGGACAGGTCAGTGTGTGCGCGTGCTGTCACTGACAGTAATCAAAGTCGTAATCAAAGACAAACACATGAGAACACAGTAGTGCTTTGACAAGTGGAGAAGAAAAAAAGAACCTCCAAAAACACTTTGAAGCTACTCTATCTGTGAAATTGAGGAATCTAAAGATGAAAAACAAGGATCAGGTCCACAAATGAATGTTATGTCTTGGAAATCAGAAATACATAATAAGCTATCCAGTAAAGGACAGCGTGTGGGGAAAATCTGTTTTCAGAGCCACATTCTGAGTTCTGTGATATATACTCAAACATGAACGCATTATGTTTTCCAGCTCTTTGAGAGCCAGATCCTGCTGCACCGCTGTCTCTCAAGGTCGCTCTCTGTCTGCTCCAGCTTAACCAAGGTCACCCGCTTCACTGCGGGCTCTCTGCAGCCTTGAGCAGCTAACCGACCAGGAAATGTGTGTTCTCCCGTTCCACCACGTATATCTCCCAGTGTCAATCAGACAGTTACAGAGCAGGGCTGCCATTTAATGTTCCTGCATGCTGCCTCTTGTTTGTTAGGTCAATCCACTGAATATAATCTGAGAAAAAAAAAAGGCAATCGCTCAAGCAAAGTTGAGCTTCTGAACAAATGTTAATCGAATTAAGTGCTTCAATACACCAGCTGTAGTCAGAAATGCTACCACTTGTGTGTGCGTTTACGTGTTTTCCTGCATGCGTGTGAGTCTGTGTAAATCTTTGAAGAACCCGAAAGATCTTGACTTTTAGTAGGCGCTAACAAATTATGAAAAGTCACAAAAAGAAATGTAAACATACGTGACTGTTCCAATTAACAAGGCCGCATAGTAAAAGCTTTTTAAATAAAGGGAAGCCACAGAGTGCGAAAGGCATTAAAGCCACAATAGTGAGAGTGTAAACGGGACCTTGGTTTTGATATAAAATCCCATGGCCTTGCCTCCACTGCCCTCCATGTTAAAAGCTCTTTGTGACGAGGAAATTACTTTATGAACCTCTGAAAGACACTCCAACACTTCAACCTCCCCGTTAGTTTCATTGCTAGGCCATGAGAGAAGTGCATGTGCGTGCATGTGTGTGTGTGTTTTCACCACTCTCCGTCTGTCTTTTTTTATTCATGTTTTCTCCAAAAATCATTCCTTCCCTTAAAAAAAAAAAAAAAAACTCCCCATAGCAATTTTTTGAACTCTTTGTCCTTCTACTTATAAAGCATTTGAAACCAAACGAGTAAAATAAAATCTGTAAATTATAAATCTGCTGAAAAGAAAATGTAAATAGCGTGCATAATTTGTGTGAACGGTGAATTTGAGGGTCTCTAGGTAAACAGACTGAGAGACTGCTTTATGTGGTGTTACCTTCAGCCCTTCAAACAATTCTTATAACCTCTGCTGGAACAACAGGTCTGTTTTTCTTTTTCTTTCCCCCAAGGTCTGTGGAAATTAGTTTATTTGAATGTGCTCACGCTGCCAGGCTTGGCATTGGGTGAATCATATTTATATGTGAGCGTTTGTGTTTAGGTCTGTAAGAACTTTGTTCCTTTAACATGTACCTGGAATGTTCAGTCCAGATAGAAGCAGAAATACCAAACATGTGTCTCTCCGGCCTTGAGACTTCACAGGGCTCCGACTGCGGCACTCAGCTCGGTAAACACAGTTTCCTCCTGTGGCTTTCTGTTTGGAAAGGAAACAAGGAAGTTGATCAAACACTGGATCAGAAGGCCATGGCTACACTGGAGTCGCTGGTCTTTGAAAGTGGAGAAAAAAAGGGTGAAATAAATGTGCAAAAACATTGTCCAGCCCTGCTAAAAATTATACATGTGCAATATTTTCCAAAAATAAATCTTGTGGTGTAGATATGCTTATCCTTATCTGGACAGATTTACACCCCAGTCCTGATGACATCATAGAGTAAAAGGGTGCACAAGATAGAGGACATTAACTGGCTGGATAGACACTGACTGTAAGGAGGAGGTGAAAAGGGGGAATAAAAGGTATAGAGGGGCAAAGCCATGAGGATTAAGTTAGGTGGCAATGCTTCCCCCTTGTGACTGATTATCAAACTGCAAGACTTACAAGAAAATCAGTGAAGCTCTTTTTTTGTAAGAGAATAAATAAAGATTTGAATGCCTGGAGCTATATCATGAAACCCAATTTGTTTAATTTCAGAATTTAAACAATTGTCCTGGGCTTTGAAATATACTGCTTAGATGCAAGGGAAACACTCGATACTCCAAACATGCAGAAATTCACATTATATGAATTTGACAGTAATTGAATTTTTTTCAAGTGCACAAGAAATTAATATTTGATAACATTTGGTTTTCAAACTAAATGTGATCATAAGCATTCCCGTGTGTGGTTTCAAACATCATTTTAAGTTGAGCAAACAGATAAATGTCCAAAAAGCCTTCAAGTTCTTCCTGCAACATGACAACAACTCCAAAAAAAACCTCAGCTACACCCTCACAGGCTCGAGTACCCCTCCAAAGAAGGATGTGCCCCTCACAGAAGAATATGCCCCTCATAGCGTCGTGATCATCACTTAGTCTGGGATTACATGAGGGTAGATATCGACAAAAACTGTGTACAAGTACCCCAAGGTGAAGAGAACAACCTACCTGCCAATTATCCAGTTCTTTCAATGTCCACCTCAAAGAACTGTTACTTTTTGAGGGCAACAATTTCTTACACCAGATATCAATTTTTGAACGCATACTGACTTTCACCCAGCAAAGTGTGAAAGTTAAAGGAATAACAATGAGCAAAAAACACCTGAGTAAAATACATGGGCACAGGTTTAAGTCAGGGGGAACTTTAACCTAAGATCGTGACTTTATTATACCACTCTGAATTAAAGAAGCTTTAGAAATAAATATGTAAAGCTCTTACACAACCTTGCTCTACCATTGATTCAGCCAGACAGTTAGATAAGATTATCAGCGCTTTATGACTCCCGTTCTTCTCAGATTTTCTCTCAAGGAGAGTTTCAGAAGTAAGTTTAGGGAAAAGTTATCCATTAATAAGACAGCAATCTATTCAACTCAAAGACTGAGAACTGAACAAAAGAGTAGCAGTAACTCAAAAACAGCACAAATGGAGCAAAACCCGTGAGTTAATTCAAGTCAGCTCGAGCTGAACTGCATACATACGGCAACATGTCATGTGTCACTCTCCTCACATCATATTCCAAACAAACTCTCCCATTTTCCAATCTCTCCCTCCAACAAATCAAACCTACTGTTAACACCCACCCGTAGGCTCTCAGCGGACGATTACTTATGATTCCACCGTGCACTGGCAAGGAGTGATGAGTATGCAACAAGATGAGAAACTATAACTACATTCTGCTACAATAACAGCTCATTTAAAATAAAACATAATAAGCGAAAGATACTGAGGCGTGGAAACATGATAAAAGAGGAATGACCTAAAGGACTGAGCTATAAAAAAATTTAAGTATGATTTCTCTGAGATGTAAACAACTTTTGCCTGAAAGAAGCCAGTAACCGAGGATACTGGATAAAATCTATTTGAGCAGGTGAAGAGAAGTCCGAGGTTAAACAACAGGTTATCAGTAAACGGCAGTGCGGCGGGGATGGAGGATGAAGCGCTGGGTCTGGCTGTGAATGGGTTTGCAGAAGATCAGAAAGGTTTGTGGGAGTAGGTCAGAGCAGCGGGCAGTCAGACGGTCAGAGCCTTTTTCTACAGCTCAAAGAGGAACTCCGAATTGTGCTTCAGGTGACTGATTTTTAAAGGGATCCTCTCGCGCTAATTACTTAAGGAGGCAAGAATCCGACCCCCTTAAAGTCATCATTTAAATGGATTTCAGAGTAGCCTCCAAAACCATGATCTATAGTATTTCATGCTAACACCAGAGAGTCAGACGATCAAAAGGACAATTATATAAACTAATTAGAGTCCTTAGGGGTTATTAAATGTTTCTAATTGGCTACATAACACATAAAATGATACATAGAGAGAGAGGGACCATTCATAAGTCACATTATAATATAAGTAATTTCATCAAGGGTGGGATATTAATCTGTGGATGAGTCAGTAAGGGGAAAGGTGATCTGCAAGACAAGAGAATAAATGACATGAGATGTACAAAAGTGCCTTTGTTTTCTTTCAATCATTTTCAGTGGTCTTGATTCATCTTTGTCCTCATCATACAGCTGAGTTCAAGGAAGAGTGGAGGAGGGGGAAATAGTCAGCTCGTGGAGTTTTCTTTTCATTCTTAAGGAGCAATTACACTCATGGATGATGATTTTTGAATTAATAGAAAATCTGTTTCGTTAAAGCATGTGATATCTTTTCATGTGCTGCTCAGACATCATGAAATCAAATTCTTTACATCTGCAGTCCTGATGGGGAGACTGGGGTAGCAAACGGCTCATGCAGCACTTGGTTACAGCTACATTTTTAGGTAACAGAGCCGATGAAGTCGCTGTGTGAAGCCTAGAATGACAGATCAAAGGGCATTTCGAGGCTGCACTTTTGAATATTTGTTGCAAATTCAGTGTCTTCCCTCCTAGTTTGATCATAAACAGCCTTGTTTGCTTTATGAAAAAAAAAGAGTCAAATCTAATTAATCAGTGATCATTAAGCATGCAAAATGATCTTAGATGTGGCTGCACATAATACATAAAGAGGCAGCGTGCTGTGTTTGATTTCGTGTTGTTCTGCTAGACCATCGATGTTCTTTTGAAAAACGGGAAGCAGCGGTTTCAGTTTTCAGTTCCTGTTTTTATTTTCTTTAGAAAGTTAAAGCTGCACTAAAGACAGGTAAACACAGATCCCAGTGTCATCACTGCAAATTCAATTTAGGACGCATAAATACGGCACATTTTCCAGGTAATTACTGCATAATCCCACATCCTCTCAAGAGCTAATAAAATAAAAATGTGGTTATCAGTCCAATCCTGGTTTTTTTCAGTGTTGTACTGAAATGAAAGGCAGTATGGAATGAAGGAGTTCCTTGACAGTGGGGTCACTCATTACTCTCTGTGAGTTGCTCCCTGGACGCCTCATTAGAAATCTGCAGAAAGGGAGTACTGATCTCACTTGACTGCATATCACCAGCGACTCGCAGGAAGCAGCTCAGGACCATGTCCTTGGCCAAGCCGGCCTCCATGTTGCCCTCCCGGCTGAGCTGCAAAGTGATTTGGTCCAGGCTGGTGAGGACCAGCTCTGAGCCCAGTAAAGGGCAAATGGCACTTGCGTCAGAGTCTGAACCAGGGGCTCCTTCTCTTGCCATATTCTCCATCATGTATTGCTGATACAGATCCAGGAGCTTTTGCTCCAGGTAGTGATTCAGAAGGGAGTTGGAAAATGGACCTTCATGCCCCTGGAGCAAAAAGCTCCGATCACGGCCGCTCCCCAGTCTCCACCGATTCGAACCTCCCCTCAGTGGAAACAGCATCCCATCCCGAGCTTCGTGTCCTTGGAGGGAATCTTCCACAGCTGGGGGCACATCACAAGACTGGATAAAGGGACCAACATCCAGGACATTGGCACAAACCCTCAGCTCGCAATTATTAGCTGAGAGAGGCAGCACCTGGTCACCTGCAATATGAAGGTCACTGTAGTTTTTGCAAAAGCTCTGACAGAACGAGGGAACCAAGAAAGGGGTATCGCCACCTGAGTGAGCTTGGGCCGGGATCTCTATCTCTCGAGAGATCTGCCTGCCTAGATGAGCTCTCTGAAGATCTAAGGACTGCAAAGGAGAAATGTACAACTCAGCTGAAGCCCTTCGGTTGTCTGTAGCCATCTTCTCCAGGGAATTGTGATGAACAAGTGGAGCATGTCTGGTGGAAGCTGGTATGAGGGCAGCAGCTGCTTTCTGTGACCCATAAGCATTCTGGAAAGCTGGCTCAGAAGGAAGGGAGTCCAGCTCTTCGAATTCACAGTAGGTCATGATCAACAATCTGCCTTCACAAAGCATGGCTGCAAGAAAGAGCACATATTCAGAAGATGTATGCAGTGAGAGTAAAGGGAATTTAACATGTGATACGATGCTATTTTTACCACCATACGTCTCACATCACATCACCATACGATGCTATTTTTATATATATATATATATATATATATATATATATATATATATATATATATATATAGCAGCACACATCCCTATAGGCCTTTATTTAAGTGCATACGAACAGTATGCATTTGAATAAAGGCACCAAAACGGGACAAAAGCAACAATGACAGAAAAATTTGTATAAGCATTATAAGAAGCACCAAACTATTTCTGCTGCACAATTGATCCCTGTTGAAAAGTCTTTGCAGACTATTTCAAAATTTAATTGGAGTGGCTAAGAAGTTACATGTAAGAAGAATATGTTGGTTTAACACTTCCAAAGATTGTTCATCTATGAAAAAGAATGATCTTCCTACCTCTGATCTGAGTCACAGAAAAGCTTAAAGCCTGTATTTTGGCACTAAACGTCCTAAAGCGGTTTTCTCAAAAGTCTGTTTTGGAGTCTGAACCTGGCTGTTGTTTTATACAATCCAAAAAGGAAGTGGGACTATCCCTTTTCACCTTGATCCCAATACTCCAAACTTCTGCTCTCATCATTAATGCATTTCAGCTTGTAATCTTTACAACTAATATGTTGTTTTCATGGGATTTAGCTGGTATTTTCCCTGATTATTTAAACCCTTTATACCTGGCAAACTTAAATAAGACGTGCCTACCTCCACATCAGATTTCCTTCTTGCACTATGAGGTAAAATGGTGGATGCTGGATGACAGCAAGGCGAGATGTGCGCTGTAAAAAGAAACCATTGATGTTTCATTTCCTCGCAAAGCAGGTGTGCAACTGAGCTTTGCATAAAAGCAGAAAAGAAAGTCGTGTTTAATATGATAAAAATACAAGGAAACAGAAAGTTCCAGATAACTGATTCCTGTTTTCGTTTTATGGCAGATCACACCACAAATGTTTGAAGTACCTCAAAATTTTCACAGCATGTCTTTATTAATTGTTGATTGTTTTTTAGCTTAAACTGTTTTTTTCCCATCCTCTGAGTTCACAGCAAAGCAGAAGTGGTAACTTCACACTCAGTTATGTGACCACAAATAATCATTTCCTCCTTGATGCTTTGCCTATTCTTCAGGCACTGAACTGTCAAAGTCACTTGAGCCCAGAGGCTTTGATGGTCGTGAAATTGTTTCTTTTTCCTCACTTGACTCGAGCTTCGCTGTAGTACAGCTATACACCGAAGCAAACCTAAGTCTAAATCAGATATGTGGCGAAAGTGTTGAGAGGTTTCAGGTGTTATTTATGGCCTGGATTTTTTCGAGATGAAAGCCCCTTGTCGGCTTGAAGGACTCCTTTCTGTCCAGACTTCCTCTGCTTGTGATAGGGAACTCCAACAATAGCAGTGCATGAAACATGAGAGAAAGTTATTTCTTATTAATGAGGAAAGGAAACCTAATATATAACAGCATAAACTCATGAGGCTGTTAGGTTGTTCATACAGCTGAATTATAAGTCTTGAAAGCACAAAATACCACCAAAGTCAAAACGAGTAAACCCATGTGTAACTGCAGCTTTCTGCTTCTGATTATCTTTCGTTTTCTCTAGTATCAGATGTGTAAACAGGTGGCTTCACAGCTATAGTCACTAAAACTAAAAGGTCCAGAGTTTCATTGGTGGCTGTAGTTATTTTGTCCACTTAATCTCCTGTGGGTTAAGATGTCTGACGCAGGTCTGCTGCTCAGTAATGGGAGCGCAAAGTGTAGAGTTACCAACCCGTTGCTACAGCAATGTTGCTGAGCAACATCCGATAACATTAAAGACATGCTGAGATCAGGTTAGACACCTGTCTCACGTCTGCTCTTGTAGCACAACAAGGTAGCAGTTTGGCGATTTCAGCACCCTGGACAGCTTCTGGTCCCGTTGAACAGCTCCAGCAAAGATGTCATAAGGACTCCCATAAAGGACAACAACTGTTTTTTGTTTGTTTGTACTTTTTTTTGTATATGGATAAATGGTGTGCAAAGGGGAACTGGAGACCGAGTCTGTCAACATGATATACTGTCCTTAGAGGAATGTTCAGAAAGATCAATAATGTGTTCCGTCCCAACCATCATGGACAGAGAGGACGGGATGGTGGTGGTGGTAGTGGGTGTCGGGATGAGCAGGACTACCACAACGCTTGCACTGTCAGGCTGGTGCGCAGCACCTCCATGCTCGTTGTAGGGGAGAAAACTCAGACAGCTGCGGACTCGACTTTAAAACGGAGCAAAAGCACAGTGAGCATCGAGTCGACCTTGTACTATTATCAGAGACAAGAGGACAGGATATGGCTGTACTCACAGAATCAGAACTGCCTTGAATACCTGGAAGCGCTTGTGGCTCTGAGGAGGCAGTACATGAAGAGTGTGAGCGACTTGAAGGGTACAGACGCAAAGGCCACAGTTTCTTCCAAGAAGAAGCCTGCGCCCTCGCCGCCTAAAAAGGAGGGGCCGGTAAGCTTAAACCAAGCAGCCAATATCACATGGAAGGAAATATCAAAGATGTTTTCTTTTTTCTTCTATCATTTTACACCACAGATATCAAGAGCCAAACCCTCAGCACCCCCAGTTCCAACCGAGGACGACACTTTGCAGTTCTTTGATGCGGTCATTGCCAGCTGTGACAGCGAACCTCTGCGCAAGCCGTACAAGGATGACGGGCACGCAGACGTGGATTTTATTGGTGAGTTTGAAATTCCAGCATTTAATTTGAGTAATGCTGGAAGTGAGAGAGGATCATTCAACCTACAAGACAACCTGGAAACCTACGAGCAGTGAAGTCACCTACGTGATAAAGCCACCAACAGCTTGTTTGGATATTCTGTTTTGGATGTGATGTGAGACTTAAACTGCAAAAGCAATGATTAAATTGGTTCGGTCAAAATCAGAATATTTACTGTGATTTGCTAAACATGATATAGGCTTTCTGTTTCACAGCAAACTGCCCTGCTTACATTCATGCATTCATAAGCCAGTGATGTAGCTGACTAAGTTAAACATGTAAAAAGGGCTTTTATGCCATTTTTGAATGCACGCACCACATGGTCAAAGGTGCTTGATCTTTAAGTAGGCTACTCCAACGTCTTCTTGTTGTGGCTTCACCACAGCAGATCATCTGCCTCCATCTTCCCTATTTCCCTAACATCCTCCTCTGTCACACCAACCCTCTGCATGTCTTCCTTCACTACATCCATCTGGGTTTTTCCTGGTTTCTTCATGCCTGGCAGCTCCATATTCAACATCCACTATCCCTCCTCAACTACACAAGGTTAATTCAACAGTCGACGTCGTGTATTTTGCAGATTTAGATACAAAACATGATAAACTATTAGGTTCACTCCTCCACCAAGGCCTCACCAATCTCTTATTTTCAAATTAAATGCTAGGGATCCAATTTTAAATGCAGTCTGCCTTTACCCATGATCACCATGTTTTTTTGCATTATGTTGCTGAAAGACTGATGGCACTAAAAAAAGGCCCATCTCTGCCCACTCCAGACATATAAAAACAATGTAATCAGAAAAGGTGTGGGGGGGGGGGGGGGGGGGGGTCTGGCTTACATCTAGTATACATTGTTTACCGTCAGCACTTATTTCAATTTGATTCTCCCCATCTGTAAAAACATTTGTAAAGTTTGAAGGAGTTAAAAGAGAATATTTGAGACAATACTATTTACCTCTTACCACTCTGCTGTTGCACAGCTAATATATTTTATTATCTGTTCCCTCGCTGTGTTTTTGTGCTTCAGTCCAGCTGCTTTATTATTATGAAGCCACCTCACTTAAAAATCATGGAAACACCCCTGCCAATGAGTGCACACACACTGAGATGTTTTTGTGTGTGTTCGTAGTTTCCTCTCGGTTTTGTTATACCTGTCGATTTGGGACAATTTTCAGCTTTATCAGACTAACTCGTAACAAAAGCTCAGTCACGTTGTATAAATCCTTGCAACTTCATCTTCATGTGTAAGTGTCGTACATTTAACACCTCATTTGTCTGTGTTGGTTACTGGTAATCTTATCCATGTAGCACAGATAACATTATCCAAGGATATATGTTAGGCTCAAGGTGTGTATTGGTATCAGTATTAAGCTTATTGCTTGTAGCAGTAAAGAAAAATGCTTCTAAAGATTTATCTTTGTTTATCTTTATCTGATGAGTTTAAACACAAGAGCAGTGGTGTCACACTGAATTAAATGCAGCAATTGTTATTAAACTATGTTAATTAGACCAGTAGACATAATTTGGGAGATATAAATATACACTGACCATTTGAGGCCAGATCCATAATTTTAGTTCAGCTGCTGCTAAGGATTAGATTCATTCATCCTGGGGAGGTTTACTAAATAAATATATCAAATATCAGGCTTTTGTGAATCCCTTCACGGAGGCTGTTTAAACCTGATAAACATGGATGACCCAGTAGCTCCAGAGAGGTTTACACATTTATTTAACAAGGGAAAAATCCCCAGCTCATTCCCAGGAGGAGACACCCCTGTGTGGTTGTGTCATGAATGGCATCTGGAGTACAGATCTGCCGAATCAAATATGCAGAGCTACCTATTGTGGCAGGTCCTTGTGAAGAAGGGAGCAGCTAAAAGCAGCTCTTTAAACACCTACAACCCAGTGAAAATATTCTCATTAATAAAAGCCATGAGTACAAGTCAAGAAAACAGTCAAACAAAGTAGTTGAAACACTGAGAATTCCAGCTTGAGCTCACCCCATTGCCCACTCAACCTTACAGGGAAAGTATGAAATAATGAAAATAATGATTATTTTACTTTAGGCTTTGAAAGCTCCTTTCAGACAGCGCATCGATGCTAACAGCGAAGCTTCTTTTCTTTCAAATAGCTTTAATTATGGCTGCCACTTGCACAGATATTAAATGCTTCCTCGGGTTCTTGTCATTTCCTCCCACAGTGGCCTCCAGCTCGGCCGAACATGACCTCCACTCTAACTGGGTCTTGCGAGTTCCTCGAGTCTCAGATGCTTCGGACCAGAGAGCAGTTCCTGACTGTGCCAACGAAAGGATCCCCACGAAGAAGAAACAGAGCGGGTCCACGAGCAGCAGGCTGCGACTTCAGAGAAACCCGATCCACCTGCCCAAAGTGGTGGAGAGCGCATTCCAGACACTGCGCTTCAAGCCCAAATTAAAGAAGCAATGAAGCTTAGTGGACATTGAAATCAGTAGCACTGCCACACTGATCATTTGACACCGGTAAAATAAATAAATAAAGCTGTGCAGACAATTACTTAGTTTTTAATAAAGAAAATAATTTTATTAAAGCAAAAGCGGCCAGCTGTTGAAATATATTTTAATCCTTGTGTTCTAAAATTTCGCTTTTCCTTGGCAGAGACTTGAACATGTCACAGTAAGAAATGCACAAGTGATAATATTTCATATTAATAAGGATTTCACTCTGTTCAAGTGTCCTTTTGGTGCACCTCTGCATTACAGTGTAAACCCCAAATAACTTTATATTGAAAAACACAGCAGTCGTGACACCAGGGCCATTACATATTTATATTTCAACATTAGATGTGCTAAAGCAGCAGAAGACCACAACAGGTGTCACTCCCAACAGTTAAGAACAGGAAACTGAGGCAGCAGTTCACACAGGCTCATCAAAACATGTTTAGAAAGATGTTGCCTGGTCTTGATTTCTACCACATCTAAATTTTTGGGTCAGAATTTTGTGCAAACACTCTGAAAGCATGGATCTATCCTGCCTTCTATTAACAGCTGCTGGTAGTGTAATTGTGTGGGTGATATTTTTTCCTGCTGCTTTAAACACCACAATTTAACAGGACTATTGCTATTGACCATGTCCATCACTTTGTGACCTCAGTTACCCATCCTTTGAAAGCAATCATGTTAAAAAGACTAAAAATGAAGGTACTCAGACAGCCTACACAGTCACCAAATCCCAGTCCTTTCGAGCACCTTTGGGATGTGGTGGAACGAGAAATTCAAATAACAGATATTCAGCAAGCAAATCTGCAGCAACTGTGTGACAAAATCACGTCAACACGGACCAAAATCTCTGAGGAATCTTTTCAGCACCTTGTTGAATCGATGCCACTGAGAATTTAGGAACTTCGGAAGGCAAAATGGGCTTCAATCTAGTACCAGCAAAATGCATGTAATAGTGTCCAAGAGAGTACTGATTTCAGATACATATCAATTTGATGACACTAAAGATCCAACTTGGATCATTTTTGTATACTCTAAAATAAAAGATCAGGAAATTCTTTTGATATCGTGAAGAATGTTTTTTTAAACCTATCTTTTAATGTCTCTTTTAAACTGAACAAAGTGAGGGTTAAGTATTGTGTTGGATATAGAATTTTGTACAGTAGTGTACAGGTAAGACCCAAGGAAAGGTTGGAGTCCTCTGAGGTATCAAAACCAACTGGAAAATGAAAAATTTAACAATAGCTCCTTTCAAAGTCAGAGCACTTTATGTGAGAGAGAAGTTCAGCAAGTCCAAGGACTGGGCTGTGTGAATAGCTCAAAACCAGCCAAAGTTATTGTATTTATCATTGCTAAAGTTAAAATAGTTGTAAACATGAAAAGTCAATAAAACACAATCTACCTGACCTAACTTTTGGTATACAGCAAGTGTTGCATTATTGGTTTTATTTTCCCAGGGTTACAAATACCTGTCACTCAATTTCAGGATACAGAGGATCTGAATGAATGTTTAGGTACTAAAGTAGGATTAAAGAAAGTCTTTGTGTAGTTTGTGGTTGTTGCAAAAGAAGTATTCAGAAACTTAAAGGAACCCATATCATCTGAAATGTTTTTTTTTAAATATTATATATTTATCAGTTTGAAAGGAATGCTAAATTACGTGCCACGATCCCTTTACCTTCAAAGTATTTAAAAAGAAAGTACTTTCAAATACTTTTTTTTCTTTATTAGAAATGTCATACACAAATCAAACACATTCATTTCTTTTCTGCTTTGACCTTGGAGCTGAAAAAGGACGACATTGGCTTCATGCCTGTCTTGTCCACCTTAGCTAGACTTTTCTGAGCTGCCGTCATCTTCTTGGGCGGCTGAAATGCAAAAAAGAAAAATCAATATAACACAACGCCCTTGTGTGGAGACAGCAGGAAATTAATTACATAACATCAACTTCAATTAAATCTACAAGGTAAGGGCCACAGCCTTGTGAATACACGATGTACACCAGGCTTGAAGAAAGCGCTCGCCAAACAAAAACTGCACGAACAATCAGCGGCTTAAAAAAAAACAAAGAAAGAAAAAGAAAAAGCTAAAATAACAGCAAGCTTTGGTCATTATCATGTAATTACAACGAAGATAAAACCACCAGACGCTCCACATGCTTTAGTCTATTCCAGCAGACATACACTCACTTTGCGCGCAAAATCTGCACTGTTGAATTTGGTGTAGTCTTCTCCAGCCTCCACCGGCTTGTCTGAAAGTTTCCGCTTCTGCCAAACGAGGAAGTAAGACAGGCTTTTCATGACTAAAACCACCAAGCTATTTTTCCACAGAACCACCACTACAAGCTCTAATGTCCTCACACTATAAGCAAAGTTAACCCCACACAAGCGCAGGCAGAGGATTTCCCCTGTGAAACATGCAACACTTTACAGTAAGGTGGATGAGTGCATGAAGAGTGCACAGCATCTACGACAGCAAGCAGAACTGAAAACATGCAACACCACATATATTTGCACCTAAGAGGGAAGAGCTCATACCTTAGAAGGAGGCTCGGTCTCCTTTGGGCTTGTGAGCTCTGGTAACCTATGAAGCACAGTAAGAGATGTGCTTGATCTGCAGTGGCGTTAATACCATTACTCATCAAGATGTTCATCATTCATCAACTTACCCCAAGTATGTGAGGAGGGCTTTGCTCAGGTCTTCACTGATATACTCTGATATCAGGCCGTGGGAATACCGTATGAAGTCCTCTGTATCGTTAAATAAGAGACACAAATAACCAAAATTGCCCTGTTTGATTATTTCTTTATTTCTTTATGACCGAGAGATTTAAAAATTTAAGGTCAGGGAATTGTTCAAGTGATCTGTGAGTCAACATAATCTATAAACAAAAACTTTGCAGCGCTACTGCCATCTGCTGGTCAACAGTCTTCCTCGAAAGAAACTATTTAGGCCCAAATATCTCTTCTCGGGTTAAGAATGAGGCAGAAAATTCAGATGGTTGAGAAATGGGTATCATCTTAAAAACATTAAGTGGTCTTAAGTTACCCTCTTGGTTGTCTGTCTCTGACTTTACTCTGACATATGTTGAGGACTTCACTCCTTCTCCCACAGAGACATGTTTTTTCTTTAGGGCAATAACCATCCTCTCCACCTATTAAAAATACATACATAAAGAAAATGTGCAGCATGTGCAAAAAATAAGCATGCATTTTCAGTGTTGTATTGCACTGAGCAAAAATAGATTTTCAATAAATACCTTTTTCTTTAACCAGTTCATGGTTTTCTCTTGACTGTATCGATGATACATCTGGCTTCCCACCTCTGGAACACAACATTTGAACAAAGCATCCAGCTTGAGCTTGCAGCTTCAAGAATCCCAGTATCTTTAAAAGTAAAATTCACCTTTTTCCTCAGCGATGTGGTGCAAGGAGGCCAGGGTACGAGTGCAGCTAAGCAGCCTCGAGCAAGCTGGGAATTCTTCATCTTTAACAACTTGATCCACACGCTGGAACTTTTCCTGAGCAACACATTAAGGGATGAAACAGTCAGGTCCACACGTTTTTTGACAATGACATATTTTTTTTAATTTTGCCTCTGTACACAAAAACTTATGTGTTCAATATAGTTAAATCCATGTAAGTTTTTCTGAACTTCCTCTACTGTTCTGTGCCTTATGAAACAATATCTAATGTCTCTGTAATGCTTTGCTGAAATTGAAAAATGTTTCACTTAATTGTATGTAAGCCTCTTCTTACCTCTTTGCCAGATTTGATCAAATATGGCAAAATTAGAAAGAGAGGATCCAAAGGTGTTACAAAGATCAGTCTCCCATCTGATTAAAAAAAGAGAGAAAGACAACTGGTAAAGCAAAGGCACGTAATTAGCATCTGATTAAATTTTGCTATAGGACAGCAAACTAAATAACTGCGAGACATCAGCTGAAAATTCATAAATTCTTCTATGACTTAATCAATAAATTGTTGATTAAATAAAAAGAAAACTATTACAAATACAGTTAAACTGCATCGCAGTATGCAAACCTGTGAATCAAAGACCTGAGCTGTCAGCTTGGTGTATGATGTCATGTTATAGGTAAGCTGTATGTTTAATCCATTTGTCAGTATTTATGTCCAATGTAAAAGGAGCTTCTGAATAGATCATTTAGCTTCTTTGGACTTCAACCAAGCTGGAATAAGCCGTGATTGCAAAACTCTTCCCATCAGACAAATATAGCTGATGCAGATTCAAGATAAAATGAACCGACATCATAGCTGTGTGTGCAATTATGATCAGACTGATTCAGTTTACTCTGGAATGAGACCCACCTCTCTGCACAGCCTGGCCAACAAACCAAGAGTGGAAATCATCCTCAAATGCTTTGACCTCATACAGCATCACATCCCCACAACCCAACATGTACAGAGATGCTGCATCTGCAGGATTAAAAAAAATGAAAAAAAGGAGGAAATGTGTTATTTCAGTTCTGTTACTGCAGTTTACAAAACACAGAATTAGCCCACTTTAACACCTGATGGGAAACGTGAAAGAAAATCTAGTTTTGAGGTTCTGTTTTAAATATGAGTATCGATGCCTGTTTCCGCCATTTAAAAAAAAAAAAAGTATCCATAACTCGAAATTTCGACTTATTTTCTCGAAATTTCGAGTTAGCTCTGCCAATCAGTAATCTCCGCACTCAAAACTGGATTGCAACAAATTGGCGCTTTCAAGAGTACGTTTGCTGATAGTAACGCATGTGATTCAGCTCATAACACCAGGATTTCATAATTTGTGAAGCCACACTGAAAATAATCAGCAATTTGTGCATTCATGACTGGCTGTAATACTGGTAGCTTAACTGTAGCATTTGGAGCTGAGGGCTTCAGCTTCCAGGTAACAAGGAAATGACGTCATTCACGTAGATAACTGATTGGCAGCACTAACTCAAAAGATAACTCGAAATTTCAAGCTGTGGATACTTTTTTTTTTTAGTGGCGGAAATGGGCTTCCATATGTGAGACAGTTTTACACCCCGATTTTCCACTCCACTGATTAGCCCTTAATAACACAAAGGAAAGTGGGAAACATCTCAAGGATTAGAAAAGTTTTAGATGACCAAAAATTGAAAAAAAATATGTTAATTGTACAGAAAGCAGTTTTTCTACACCACTGTTTTCAATTCTTAAACAAGTTAATACAATCAATCCCTACATGTACACCACCTAACTTCCAACCCTTCTGCCTGTTGAAGGGACAGTAACTATTTTGTCCACTATTCGGACAATACTGTATTCCAAGAGGTACTGCTGGAATACATTATTGCTACCAGAATCCTGCTTGGTCTGGAGTTCAGTCTATAGTTAGCTGACCCAAAAGATTAGAAGACAGAATGATGAGTTTCAAAGCTGAAAAACTGGCCCAGATTCAAGATTTCAGCCTGACTGACCTGCTTTGGGTTCATCTGGACAAAAGCAACACAAATTAGCAAGTGCAACACACCTGCAGAAGCACTGAAACAAAAATTCAAACATTATTGTGTGTTTGCTTGGAGAATTAGTGAAAATTTTGTAATTTAATTTTCTATCATTCTTTTTATAAGATATATACTTGTTTTTAATTTCACAGTATATTGAGACATTACACTACATACTAATCAAGATCAAGTGGCTTTATTGTCATTCGAACCATGTGTAGTGGTACAGTACACAGTGAAACGAGACATCATTCCTCCAAGACCATGGTGATACATATGACATATAACAGACAATCAACACAGGACTGCATAAAGTGCAATGTGCAAAGATTGCAACAATTGTAAACAAAACAAAGACAGTGCAACACCAGAGAGAACAGAACGACACAGACACAACAGTGCAATAGAAATGTGCAAAAGACTGAGTATTGTGCAAAAATTCACTTGGTGTGTGTGTGTGTGTGTGTCAGTCCAGTCACTGAGTGGAAGTGTTGAAACATTTGACAGCATATAGATGGTTTCTCTACCACAAAGATGTCTTTAAATCTTGACTTTTACTATAACCTGACTTACTAATATATTCAAGTTAAGTCTTACTATTATTTTCATTGTATAGAGTCTCAGCAATTTTGATTATCAATTAAAAATCAATGAACTGCAACAGAATTAAAAATAAATAAATAAATCACACATTAGAAAACAAAAAGGCATAATCCATAAGTCAAAACCAACAAGTAACAAAACAAGTGTGTGAATATAGACATTACCATGCTAAGTGTTCTGGGTTGGCACAGGTTATGATTTAGTGACATCTTGTTGAATTTTAAATTAATATTTAAATCAAGAGAAGCAAACAGTGGTCAGATTTTCTTTTACAAAGCTACTCAGAGCTGATGTTAAAGTTTTCTCCTTTGTTTGTTTAACTGCTCTCAAATCTCTTGCAGCAGCTACGTGTTGATCTCAGAAGTCGGGAAAGAGCATGCAGTGAGGCTGGACGTTATGGTTACACACTATGTTCTGTGATGGTAACACACAGTAAGAACAGAAAGAGTTTAAACTAAACCAAACATAGCAGGATGTCAATCCAGAGCCACCTACACAAAACTTTAATCTACTGATATACGTTCAGTGATCAGCATTACTTTAGAAACACAGGCTGTAAAGCCCGTAATCTGCTGTTATCGATAAGTTACAGCCTTCTTCTTCTTAGCATTTGCGCAATATCTTGACAATTTAAAACATCCTGTCTCAGAGTGATACTGAAAGATTTATTTATGCATTTACTGGGTCTAGCCTAGACTCCTGTAATTCATTATCAGGTTTACCTCATAGTTCCCTGAAAAGCCTTCATTTGATCCAAAGCAAGAGTATTGACAGGGACTAGAAAGAGAGACTTTTATCTCTCCCACATTGGCTTCTCTTTATTGGCTCCTTGTTTAATTAAGAATCAAACTTTAAATCCTTTTCCTCTCATACAGGGTCTTAAATGATCAGGTCCCATCTTATCCTAAAGGCCACGTAGTACTATATAAACCCAATTGAGCACATCACTTTCAGACTGATGATATACTTGTGGTTCCTAGGGTATTTAAAAGTAGAATGGGAAGCAGAGCCTTAGGCATTCTGGTCCCTCTTCTGTGGAACTAGCTTTAAGTTTGGATTTAGGAGACAGACACCCTCTCTACTTCTAAGATCAGGCTCAAAACTTGATAAAGCATACAGTCCAGGGTGCCTAGACTAATGGGGGCTTCCCATGATGGATGGATGGATGGATGGATCTCAGCTACATAGTTTCTCAGTGTGCCAGTTTCTCTTATTTCCATTACATTTTATATGATAGAAGTTTTACTCACTCAATGATAATGACATGAACACCAAGTTTCAGAGCTAGACCAAAGTATATAAAGAAACAATCAGACCTGTTGATGGATTCCTTAGTCTCACAAAAACTGGATCACCGTCGTGCTTGTGTGTGTCGATGGCAGAGTCTGCAGACATCAAAACAGAAACCACACATGATAATTCACCACTATTTCTCCTTCTTATTCTTCTTATAATAAATATGCCACGCTTTAATTTATTATTATAGCATGTAGTTTAAGACAAGAGCATGGCAGCCTCCATAAAAGCTCACAACACCACCAGCAGTTACATCAGTTATTACACCTATCAACGCTTAATAACTGCTTGCAAAGTACGCAGCAAGCTAGCTCAGTTAGCTCATGCTACACTCTCTAACCCACCTGGAGCGATGACAACCCAGCTGTCATTATCTACGTTTGACGTTCGCTTCTTTTTAGTAGTCATGTCGCATAGTTGTGTTAAGCGCGTAAGTTAACTTTTTTTTTTTTTTACTTAAAAACAGTGCTGGCCTACTCAAGAGCGTGCTCAGAAAGCTCAGAAAAGGCGCCTCTCTGCGTTCACTTCCGGTTTGTGTCACATGGGACAAAACATTGCATAGTTTATCCGCAGTTGGCTTTCCCTTTTGGGGGGAAAGTCTGGTCGTTAAAAAATAAATGGATGCCGTGGTGTCAAGAGCTCAAAACAGTGAAACGTAGACTTTTAACTTGAACCTTTCACACACTTGCTGTTGTAGTAGTGGTACGTTCCGCGGTGACGTCAACCAGCATGTAAATTCGCGGTAGAGCCGCTAGAGGTCGCCCAACAACTTTTATTAGAATTCCTGTAATAAGATGATATTTGTCTTCCACAGTTTACCTACCAGTTCCTTACCTGATGGGCTGTTTCTGAAATTCTCCAGTTTTGAGCCTCTGCTCTCAGGTGCAAGATGTTTGGTGGCCGGTTTGTCCTTTGGCACACTGGCACGTAACAGATTGGGCGATCCATCTGTCCTTCAATAAGAGGAAGGCATCTCTCACGCTCTCTCAGGATATGACAGTGTGTGTCCCAGTTGGTTTTCAGTGAGTCACTTGTTTTGTTTTGATTCTCTGTTTTTTTTACACTGTTTGCGAGCATCCTCAGATGGGGATGTGTAGGATGCTAGTGTGTGTTTTCAACCCTCTTATTAGATAACAATAGCTGCGTCATCGATTTGTTTAACTGTTCAGGGGTCCCTGTGATATGTTTATGTAGGGGGTTTTTTTTTAGCTGTTGATTTCCCTGTCTTCTAAAGACACCCACAGCACAGCCCATTAACAGGTTTTTAATTAGCTTGTTTTGGTAATGAGGAAGGGAGGGATTTGTGTGCTGGGTGACTGAGCTTTTAAAACATCACCGCTCAGCGTCCCTGTGGGAGCAGCATGATGTAGGGGAAAACTTGAGTCTCCACATGGTAACCTATGGGTTTATGTTTTTCCCTGCTTGTGCATTTTCGTGCCACCTCTTTGGGCATTCTCTGCTCTTTTGTGTCGTTTTCCTTTTTTGGTCCATTTAAAAATAATGTTGCCTCACGGGCCCATTTGGCCAGATTTGAGCAACACATGCTCTAAAACCCAGTCTCAGCTCCTCCTTGAAATCAGTGAGATTTATGTTGCTGTAGTCTGTGGCAAAGAGAGCGTGGGTGAGATATTGTCTGTGAATTACTTGTTTTATGGGCCTCGGGAGTATCATACACAACAGTCTGTGCAGCTAAACAGAATATTCCATGAAAGCTTTCTTTCATTTTGGGCTGCTTGAGGGAACGTCTGTGTTTCTGACAGCCAGGCAGAACAACAGTGGCCTTTCTGATACTCTGGACCATAGACGACCCCAGAGAGCCGAGTCCTCTGTCACCAGCATGCAGACGAGAACAAAGCGGGGTCTAAATTTAGGCTTCTATATGGCTTTAGACCCAAAGTACGAGACCCCACTATCCTCTCCCAAAACCAGCTCCACAATCCTTATCAATCATGCATCCAACAAAGAGAATTTCAACACACCAAAAGCCGTGTCTGTTCTTTATGTCTCCCCACCTCGAGCGCTACTTCCTCCTCCTCTGTGTAATTCAGTTTCAAGCTTGCTATGTCTTTAAAAATAATATGATTCCAATAAACTTTGCAGTAGAGGTAGGAGTTTATTGGAGCTAGCAGGCTGTAGATAGTTGGTCACACTCTGCTGAGCACATTGAACAGGCCATGGTCCTAGCTATCGCCGTGGCCTCATTTGGTGGTCCAATGCATGGGGGCTGGTTACAGCGCCATGTCGCCATGTGCTGCACATCACAGAGAGCTTTTTTTAATTTTTTTTTATTACTCTTTTCATCATCTGTCTGAAGCAGTTATAGAGAGAAAAGAGCCCATTTTAAGAATGTACATATTCACTACAGTGCATTTTTGTCTGTCATGGCTGCCAAGTGAGGTAAGTTATAAATAGCAAAGGAGCGTCACTTAGGGTGTCAGTTTTTCTGTACGTAGGCTGTGCCGTTATTTCATGCAGCTGTAACCACTTTGAATCCCCCACCCCTTGATCCTGCTGATCAACACTCAATTTTCAGCTCCGAGGTGTAATGTGCACATTGACACATTCTTAACAGACATGCCATGCACACACATGGAAACAGATGTGGGGAGAATTCCCTCTGCAGCACAAGCCTTTGAGTCATCATCTGGGATTCCCTTCCTCTCACTTCCAAATATGGGTGGGATTGTGAGAGAGCGCGAGGAAGAATGTGGAAGGCAGTGGAACCCCCTCGTGATGTCAGAGCTGTGGAACAGTGAGCCTCACGCTGCCTGGAAATTCACCGGAAGGAATGTCGGGAATGTAAGAATCACCGAAATGCTATTCTCTGCTACATCTTAGTAAAACCTGACTTGTAATAGACATGTCTCGTTTTTACTCCCACACAAACACACACACACTCCCATAATGTTGCTAGCCAGTCCACTCTCCGGAGAGATGTTCTTTCCCGTAAAGTCTTATTCCTCTTCCCCCTACTTGTTTCACAAGATGTGACTCCTTATTCCCAGCATCATTTGCTCTGTGTGAGGCCTCTGGATGAAAGTGGGTTTTTCTTTCTCCCTGTGTGAGAACAAAGTGCTTGAACATTGATGGCTGAGTGCTGTGTGATCTGGAAAGACACTCAAATAATAATCACATCCCATGTCATTCATTTGGCATGCAGCTTTTGAACATTTGGTTGTCTCTGAAACTGAGAAAAACTGGGGGGAAAGGCACTAAATTAGAATGAATCAAAGATTGTTTTCATGATTTAAATAAAGAAATTAAGCACCTGGATAAATCACACTCCTACATCTACTGCACCTTCAAATCTGTGAAATTCAGATTTTCAGAAATTCAGATTAAGTGGTGGAGTGGTGGAGTGACAAGTGGACCAGTTCTTATCAAAACGTCTGACATTCTGACAAGAACAAATGAGCAGGGTTTTTTTAAGTGATAACATAACAACACAATCAGCCAAGGAGTACCTTTTTTGATGCTCAAAAGATGTCTTCAAGAAGCCCAACATTTCACCAAGGGAGTAAAGTAAAAGTAAACGAGTCTACAGTCGGCAAGAGCCTGCATCAATTTGACCTGCATGGAAGGAGTGCCGAAACAGGAACAGACCAGGCCCTTTGGAAAAGCATGGTCTGGATGGACAAATCAAAGATAGAGCTATGTGGCCAGAGTAACAGTAGACATGTGTGGGACAGCTATTCATGCATGGTGGTAATGTTATGGTTTGGGGTTGCTTTACTGCCTCCGGGACTGGGCATCTTGCCTCACGTTCCTTCTCTGGTTGCTGCAATATTTTACACCTACGCTGTAATTTCTTAAGTTGATGGAGAGCTAAATTAGGTAGTAAGACTTGATGTGACATGATTTTGCTCAGACTGGTTACAGGCAGACTCCAGTGAGACTGAAGTCTGACTTAGCGAGAAAAGAAATTACCGTAGAAATTAAAACAAATATAATAATAATAATAATAGTAGCAGTTATTTTTGAAATGATATGGCAATGATTTAAAATGGGCTTATACACCCCCCCCACCACCACCACCACCACCGCCCCACCACTGCCGCCGCCACCACCACCACCCTCACACCACTGTCCCCAAACATCTTGCAACTGTAGGAATTTAACATGGACTAGTGACCGAATACTAAATCGAGCAGATGTCAGAGAGCGGTAGGCACAACGCCAACAGAAAAAGTCTTTTCTGTGAAAGAGGAGGGGATGCTAACTTGTAAGAGGTTACTTTATACTTACTTTTTCTACAGAATAAAGTTACAGCTGTGGAATTTGTGTAATAAATTGTTATAAAAAGCTTATTTTACTGCAGCTTGCCTCCACCAGTGTGTGAATGTGTGTGCGAATGGGTGGATGACTGGGTGTGTAAAGCGCTTTGGGGTCCCTAGGTGGGACTAGTAAAAGCGCTATACAAATACAGGCCATTTACCATTTACCATTTTTCATTGTGGTGTTTATTGCATCCGTGAGGATCAAATATTTGAGCATGTGTTTGGCTAAATAAACTCACTGTCCACTTCATTAGGTATACCTGTTCGATTGCTTGTTAAATATCTAATAAGCAAATGACATTTAGGCATGTAGACATGTCCAAAACAACCTGTTGAAGTTAAAACTGAGCATCAAGATGAGGAAGAAAGGTGATTGAAGTGACGTTAGAATGGCTTTTAGTGCCAGATGGGTTCTTCTTAGTCTTTCCGAAATGGATGATCTACTGGGATTTTCCAACACAACTATCTCTAGGGTTTAGGGAGAATGGTTTGAAAAGGCAAAAAATAGCAGCAGTTTTCTCTGAGAAAATGCATTATTGATTCCAGAGGTCAGAATTGCTTCAAGCTCATAGGAGGCAACAGTAAGTCAAATGATCAAACCTTGAAGTAGATGGGCTAGACCAGCAGAAGAACCATATTGAGTTTCACTCCTATCAGCTAAGATCAGGAAACTGAGGCTGTAATTTGCACGGGCTCTGCTTAATTTCTTAATTTGGCACAGACAGTATAACAGCATGGGTCCATCCAGCCTTGTATCAACAGTCCAAGCTGCTGGTGCTGTAATGATGCATGGATATCTTCTTGGCACACTTTGTGAGCGTCAGTACTAACTGAGCATCATTTGAACACAAAGGTCTACCTGAATATTATTGCTGACGTTGTTCATCCCTCTGTGACCACAGTATGCCTGTCATCTCATGGGTGTTTTCAGCAAGATGAGGCTCCATGTCACAAAGATCAAATATTCTCAAACTGGTTTCTTGAACATGACAATGAGTTTCCTGTACTCAAATGGCCTCCACATTCAGTTCAAAGAGCACCTTAGGGATGTACTGGAACAGGACATTCACATCATGGATGTGCCACTGATAAATCTGCACCAACTGTGGGATGCTATCATGTCTATATGAACTAAAATCTCAGGAATGTTTCCAACATCTTATTCAATCCATGCCATAAAGAATTAAGGTAGTTCTGAGGCCAATCACAGTATCCAGAGTGAGTATTTCAACAAAATTCACACTTTGATTGTAATCTGATGAATCAGGCCTCATCACAAATAATTCAAACAATGTAAACCAGGGCCACTAAAGTCTCTGGCCCCTAGGCATTTGAGAAAAGTTAGCCAAACAGCTTTGAATCATTAGCCCACAAAGTTGAAATTTTGTGAATCACTAGCTCTCTTCAACCAGAAAGTTCCAGGAAACATTGAACCACAAAAGCTAGTTTCAAGAACTGAGGTGGGAGCAGTAAAGATTGTGCAATAAAATCAGGCCGTCATGAAAAACGAACTAGATAAGTGATTACTCTATTTACTTTTGCGTAGCGCTGATGTTTGAGAATCAAATGTGTGAATGAATGTAGCGCTGTGAAGCCCCGGTTTGAGGAGTGTTTTCTGTTTGTGTCTCTTGCACTCCACCGAGGACAAGGAATCGCACGATACATGTTCCTGCCAATGGTTTCACACTAGTCTGCTGATTGCGGGTGATGACAATACGCCAAGAAAAGTAGGACTGAGCCAGTAAATTGCAGGGAAGAAGACAACTGCAAGCTGGCAAATGTGGACATAGGCATGATCATTTAAAGCACAGTAAATGTATACATTGGGTTTTTGGATAACTGGTTATCCAGATTAAGTGACTTTCATCAAGAAATATTTACTTGATAATTTGGATAGTGGATGATTTAATACTGAAAAGAAATACGTGAAATACTGATCTGCGGGATTTGATAATAATTTGAACTATCTGTCTTTTCCCGTCTGTCCCAGAGACTGATCCTGTCTACTCGCTCCCATTTCTTTACCTCTTTACTGTGTCCCGCCTAGTAGACGTCCCACAATACACCATCCCCAACCCTAATTATTGTTTACCAAGATCAATCTCTTTCTCCCTATCCCTCCCTCATCTCCCTCTCGCTCTTTCTCTCTCTCAGCGTACAAGGGACCAGAGATGATGTGGTAATTACATCTGCCGACTGCTGGTCTGCCGCAGACGGCTCCGCAAGTCTCTGTGCTCAGAGAAAAAATTAGAGACTGCTCAGCACAAGTCCAGGGCTGTAATTAGAATAAGTACTCTACGAATGAAATGTGTTTATTTGTTTATTTATGAGACCCCAAAATTCCAGGGCCCTGCACTTCTGCTCTCGAAAGTTATGTCAGGCGCATGTGCACCAGAACCAGAAGAAAACTGTAATCGTAGTTCATTTTCTGCAGCACCAGAGAATGTCACTCACTGTTTCAGCGTGTGTCTCACTTTCATACTTTCATATTGCTCTTATGAGGTCTGAAAAAAAGTGCTTTTAATTTTCTCAATGAAATCAAAATAAACCAAAAGAAAATAAAAACTGCTGTGCTGTTTAGTTTACGTTTTTTTACTGCAAAGAGTAATGATTCTGAGCTTAAATCTTAGCTAGCCCTTGAACCCAGAGGCTGTACTCTGTGCAGTTCTGTGAAATACTAAGTACACCCCATGACTCAGTAGTTTGCAGAGTCAGCTTTAGCAGAAATAAATTGAAGTAATGGTTTTCTGTAGGACTTTATTAATCTCTCACATTGTTGTGATGGAATTGGGGCCCACTCTTCTTACAGCATTGTTACAACACCAACCATGGGATCATTGTCCTGTTGGATGATCCAGTTTCAACAGGTTTTATGGATTTTATGGAACTATTAAAACAGCAACAGGGGTTGGGCGGGGGGGGGGGGGGGGGGTACTTAGTCTTTGAAAACTTTTTTTACATGGCTGATGAACTGCGCAGGGGTAGAATGGCATGTGAACATTTTTTGGACTCTCTTCAGAAACTTAACAAATGCTATTTCCCCTGATGACCGGTCCACCAGCAGTGTAATTCTTCCATCTTAGCAGTTCTTATTCCATTATACTTTGAAGGGATCCAGTTTCAGACACAGTCTCCGGGCAAGGGGACCCGGAGCTGCCGAGGGGCGCTTTCTCCACTCCCAGATTTATGAACTGCCCAGTGAGGCAGTTGAAAACTCAGGCCATTAAAAGATTATCTGGATTTTTCACAGGCATACTGGGATAATTTGAGAGCAAAGTCATTGTGTTCATTCCATATAAATCTGCAAAGCGAAAGATGTCAGAGCCGTGTAGTACACTATGTGTCTGTGTGCATACTCAACGAATGCATTACAGAATGCAGCCATGGGGTTTTTTAATGTGTCTTTAGCTATGTGAAATCAGTATATGTGTATGAGGCGTGAACATATTTAGGGTGACTTTACTTTACTTTACTTTACTCAAACAGGGCACGTGAAGGTCTTGTAGCAGGAAGAGAGACTTTGCAGCAGTGACAGGTACTTGATGGCTGAAAGCCCGACCCTTTAACTTACCTCAGAAGACAGATTGACCCTGCTGCTTCATAAAATAACTAGCCAGTCTTTTAGTGAAATTGTTCTCATGATGGATCTATGCTTTTATGTCAGAACTGCCATTTTCCACAAAACTAAAACAAGTCGTCATGATTTCATGTTCTCTAAAGGACTTTACATTGAAGCGAAGCAAGATTTTTGAAACCCACACCATCAATAAACACATTGACATCAGTTTTAAGTAATGCATGAAATTGTCTGCTTCAGCAAATATTTATATTGGGACAGGCATGGACAGACAGTTTGTGTGTTATCGTTTATGACCAGAAAGACCAAAACATTACTCATGTGACCCACGAATTCTGGCAAATTTCCACACTATAGGTAATGACTGCTTTATTAGCCGACATCGTTATCTTAGAGCGTGAACAAGAAAATTTAATCCCACCATTAAGCTTCTGTCACAGGACAACAATGGCTTAACCAGATGCTTTCACCTCAATAGTAAAAATGGTCATTATTCACCAGACTGGACTCAGTCGCATAGTCTGCATTTTGTCCTTGGCTTTTCAGGAGTAGGGGTCTGGGCATGAACTAGCCAAATGTAATGTAATCGAAAAAGGCAAGACCGTGAATGTGGTGGTGTGATGTCATCACTCTGAGACACTTGTGTGATATCATAATTATGAGGTAATGGCGGGAGGGTGTAGGTGTAGGTTTATGACTTTGGCACACGCTCAGTTTACCGTCAGCCGACTGCAACAGGGCACTAATGAGAATGGATGGTCTGCCTCGAGCTATCCGTGTGTGTGTGTGTGTGTGTGTGTGTGTGTGTGTGTGTGTGTGTGTGTGTGTGTGCGTGCGTATGCGTGTGTGTGTGTGTGTGTGTGTGTGTGTGTGCGTCTGTGTGTTTCTGTGTGTGTTAGGAGTTCATGCTATGATAAATTGATGTGCTGAAGAAAAGGGGGATGCAAATGACCTAGAAGAACAATACATACAAGAGAAAGACACACCGGGAAGCCCTGTGTGTGAGTTTCTATGTCTTCGAGGTTTAGACGACTCTGATTCATCTTCCGTTGACACATTTTGTTTAAGAGAACACAAAACTATTCACCAGATGAGTATCGCTGTGAACTAAGTCAGTTTGAATGAGCAACGGCTGAGTCCGTTTCCAAATTTAAGCTTTATGGCCTGAACAATCACCGCAGCCTCTTACACACTGCCACAATAGTCTCGTAAAGTTAATGGTTAAGCGTTAGTGTATTTGCTGTTCTGACTTCTGGTAGTTAGTTGGTAAAATCAAAGGATCTCCTAGTTCTGAAATCTTTGCATTCTCAATTTGAGAATGAGATATATGAATTAAATGTAGATGTGAAGGGTTTGGCTATAAGCACGGTCAGCATTTTGTTCACCATATATGGTTGCACTCGATCTGTGGGGAAACTTCCTGTTTCATGCGTAAAATGTGTCTCTCTCTATATTCAGTACATGCAACATCTAATGCATGTACGTCTATCCTGCTAGAGGGTTCATTCCTATATCTTTCTCCTCTTAAAGACGTTGCAAAAGGCGATATGCCAAAAAGATTAATGGTCAGAAGAATCGGGGTGATGTGAATAAAACTGATCTAACTCTTTTGTTTCAAACAACTTTACAGTGGAAAACATTGTGTCAATCAAAAAAAAGTATACATGTTTGTTTTGTTTTTTTAGTCTGTAGAAATGCACAAGTTAAAGAAGTTAAAATGAACACTGGACCGAAAAATTATGCCATTGCATACAGACAAAGGCCTAACTGGCTATCTGCACATTTTCCCCTTTTAGTTTCTCTTCTTCTTCTTCTTCTTCTTCTTCTTCTTCTTCTTCTTCTTCTTTTACTGCACATACAGTACGTAGATTACAAATTCTTTCAGTTCAAAGATTGTTACCATTCTAATAAACCCATAGTAATAATTGGCTGGTGTCAGAAAGCACATGTGGAGAACCCCCCCACTGTCATACAGTAACTGCGCACAAGCAGCAGGCTGCACAAAGCACAAAAACACACATCATAAATTCTCATATTAACACAACATTTATGTCGAAATAAAAACTGAGTAAATATTAAATCCAGATCTCGATCCAGAATTTTTCCATGTGCTGGTCAATTAAAGGAAAATGGCAGAAATGTCTGTAATGGCAAATTAAATAAAAAGCTTGATAGCACCTTTTAAAACTTTAAGTTCTGACTACCTAATTGACATGGCTCAATCTGCAGAAGTGACCCGCTGTTTCATTGTCAATTACAGAGAGTTAGACGAGAAAGTGTGACCTCACCCAGGCAATCACATGTGCCAAAGTCACCCTGCAGAAATGACATCATGGATAATGATGTCATCCCAGGATTCCAGACCCTCTCCCATTCCTGCTTAAATGCTTTTAGGCTTGGCTACACACATGCAGCACACACACACACTCACGTATACACACGCACACAATGAGGCGTGTGCTTGTTCACATGCTTTTGCTCACACACACACACATACACACACACACACACAAACTGGCATGTGCACACATAAAACCATTTGAGGAGCCTCACCCAAGACTGAGTCGTGATACAAACAAGACAAACATACAACAGATGCGATAAGGATGTCATTTGGCCGCAGAACTAATAAAACAAGTCTCCAGGACTAAAAATGCCTAATAATAAGCTTGCAAGCCTTCAGGTTTCTGACAAAAGCCATGCCGCAGTATCTCATATTCATTTGTGCCACACACACACACAAAAAAACAACACAAC
The DNA here is from genome assembly GCF_963576455.1 of Neolamprologus multifasciatus. Classification (NCBI taxonomy): domain Eukaryota; kingdom Metazoa; phylum Chordata; class Actinopteri; order Cichliformes; family Cichlidae; genus Neolamprologus; species Neolamprologus multifasciatus. The sequence goes on from NC_140454.1 coordinate 14,164,531, forward strand.
AACAAACAAAAAACTTTAAAACCCAAATAACTAAAATTAAAATAACTCTAAATACAATTGCAGGCCATTGTGTTAATCTTTTGTGGCTTATCTATATCTCTTTTTCTTGGTAAGTACAAAAAATACTTGTAATTGTTGTAATTAACCGGAAAAGCAAGATGTTTCCTTTCAGTGTCAAGAGCACGAGCCATGTGCATTCAGGAAGATGCTTTCATCAGAGCCTGGTGTCTTCACTTAGCAGGATGCGTGGATGTGGCTGTGGGATCTGAATAATAAAATGACTTCTGGACTCACAAGAGAACAATTTGTTGATACAGTTATGCTTCTGTGCATTTGTTTGTGTAAACTGAGCTAAATAAGTAAATAAGACCACAGTGGGGCATGTCAGTCAAACTGACTTGGTTCTGGCTCCCACTTTCTCTCTTTTTCCCTCTCAAACCTCCACACATGCTCCCCAATGGGCTCTGCGCCCAGTGCCTGACCTTCGTAAATACGTGGCTAATTTGAAGCATGTGGCGGCAAATTGGAAACACTGAGCTTTTAAAACTGTGGACTTTTCTTTTGCACATGCTAATTTCTCCCAGGAGATCCCATCAGATGAAATGACCCAAAACATGTCAATGATAGGGTGACATTAAGGCGTAGAGGGTGAAGGCTGGTGGGTGGGGGTTTTGAAGGGTGGACAAAGAGTGGTTGAGGACTGTGTTAAAGAGGGTGTGTTTAAAAGGGGAAAATTGACTCAAGTTATCCCGTCATCCAACCTCTTTTATTGTCTCCCTCTTTATCTGTCACTTATTTTAATGCACACACACACATAGTCAGAAGCAATCGTACTCAACCTCCCACGCACAGGTGGAAATTCTCAGTGCTCCACCTCCTGTTCAAGGGAGAGCTGCATGAGCCATATAGGACAACAGGTGCATTCAAGGCAGGAGTGCACATGAGCATGTGCATGTGTGTCTGCATGGACGTGTGCGTGCCTGTGCACGTGTTCACACTACAACTCTTTATTTTGAGAAGTGCAGCGAAACAGAGAGAGTGTGAGCTTTTGGCTCGGACACGCATCTCACTCTGGGTGGACTCCGTGCCCAGCCTCCTCAACACTGAAAAAAATGTCCACCCTGTTTAGTCTTCTTCTCACAATCCTTTCTCACCAATAAACGAATTCCCTTCGTAAAATGTGCAACAAAAATGGGTGTGGGGGGCAGAAGTGTCAGTATTTACCAAAACAGGTCAGCACATTGTTTGCTTGTTTTTCAAGACAGGAAGTAAAGGTTTCAAGGATGCTGCCATGGTACGCTCTTTTTCACATTAATGAGCTTTCATATAATATAAATGACAGAAACACAAAACAGCATTGCTTGTTGGCACTGCATTTATAGGGCATTATGCGCTACCAATTTTTGCAGACTTCACATGCTTCATTGTTTGTTGCCACAGAGACTGTAGAAGCGTGTAAAATCAGTAATAAAAAGTAGATAAACAATAAATAAATAAAAATTGAAAACACACAAGATTATTTAAATATTTTAAAGTTGCTCTGATAATTAGACCACAGTAATGCTAGCATCTCTGATTATTTAATTATGAGTTCTTATTTATCACTGGCGCTCTTTCAAAATGCCTTTTGTGCCCAGTTGTCTCCTTGTCCCCAACCAGGCTGGCCCTCCCTGAGCCTGGTTCGGCTGGAGGTTTCTTCCTGTTAAAAGGGAGTTTTTCCATCCCACTGTCGCCAAAGTGAATGCTCATAGGGGGTCGTCTGAATTTTGGGGTTTTCTCTGTATATTATTGTAAGGTCCTTACTGACTTACTGCTGAATTTAGCTGTCCACGTATAGAGCAGTTATTTACCATGACAATGCTAAATAATAAGATATCTAATCCAAGTTTTTATAATCTGTATTAAGGATCACAGAAGGGACAACCAAGTTAGGCTTTAGTCACGCTTTTTATTAAAAAAAGAAAAAGTGAAGCCAGTGCAGACATGCTTTAAGATCTACCATAGAATCAACTCCGCCAGAGCTTATATTATATTTTTACATGCTGCAGTACCATTTTTGGGAGCATTTCAAGTTGCTATACATCAATACAACCATTATAGCCCAAATTTTAATAATATGTATGTATTAAGTGCATAGTAATTACATAAATTGAAAAAAGGTGCAATAAAATACAAAAAAGATTGAAAATCTTTTTTTTTTTGTTTTTTTTTAACATATATTTCTAGTTAGAGAAATTTAAGAGGCTTATCCTGCAAAACTGTAAATACAAAAAAGTTGCACAAAATAGTTTCCCACCACAGGAAATTTATTTCGAGTGTCTTCATAGTTTTATTTTTGAAATAGACCAATTTTTATATACTGCAGGAAAAACAAAAATAAATATTATAGTGCAAATTTGCAAAAAAGCAGCATATGCATCAAAATAAACTATTTCCAGCAGTGCAATATGCATCCTAAGCATCAATGCAATATGCATCCTAAGATCCTAAGCATCCCAGAAATGACACAGAAAGTCATAAAGTCAAACATAACTTTTAAAAACACCAGTATAGGCTTATAAGGACCTGAAGGTTAAAAAAAACAAACTACATTTCCGCGAAATGACGTCACTTCCGGTTTCGGACAGGTAATGCCGGCTGCGCGATAGTTAGCGCTGACGTCTATTCCACCCTAGGAAGTGTTACGAACAGCTGATCGGATCGGCAAAGCCTGTTTCTGGAATATTATGTGCAATTTTTTGCAAAGCTATATGTGGAAGGAAACTGTAACTTAGGACAAGCTGATGGCATAAGATGTAAGTACAACTCCTCCGGTTTCATATGCAAAAACATTATTGCACTAGCTTAAGTGGTTGCAGTTTTACCGGGATTTAAAAATAGTTACACAAAACTGAGCATGTAGCTCTGACTGGCTTTAAAGGGTTAATCTGACCTTATTTCTAATAGCCAGCAGTTTTGAGGAAAACCTGCCTATTTCCTATTTCTGTGACCACATTTTTTCTGATGATTTTATGGTTTCAGTTGGTTCAAGGCAAATTTAATACGGGACAACATTCAAGTTGCAAATACTGGTCCAATAAAGAAAATTGGGCTTTGTGATTAACAAGATGCTAGGATGTGTGGGTTCTCAGTCAGAGACACCCCTTAACTGGTCAAAACACCAAGTTAGCAAAAATCCTCAAAATTCATGGCTTTATGTGAGTGAGGCCATGACATCAAAGTGGTTACATCTTTTCTATACAGTCTGTGATTAAAGTCATGTCACATTAATATTAAAAAATATTGCTTTTGACACTTCAGGTCTTGAAGAGGAATATTTCTTGCAGTAAATACCCTCCCTCTATGTTTGGCACAAAAATGAAGGCTCTAGTTTTCCAACAATCTGGAGGATCTCTTTCCCGCTTCGCGTCCACAAACGAGCTTCCTTGTTGGACTAAATTTAGCCTTGGTCCCCTCTGGAGGTTGGAGCAGGTGGAGGTGACGGGGGCCTTGGCCTATTCTCACAGGACAGACGGGTGAACGCCATGACCAAATCCCCGGACCTCACAACCTAGTTATAGGTTATGGGGCTGATAATGAAATCCCCCACCTCAGCACATATACAAACCTCTAAAAATGAGACTGTTATTGCTTCAAACTGATGGTTACAATCTGTGCCACGCTATGTAACAATCCCCAGCTGAAAACAACAGATTTCACTGCCAGACTGTAAAACCACTTATCAAAACTCTTCCGCACCACCACATGAAAACCTCTAACCATGCCTCAATATTTTGAGACTTGCAATATGTAATTTGAGACCAGCCATTGTGGACAGAAAGTCTACAAAGTTCCTTATTGTCCTCTATAGAAGACAGGAAAACACAAAAAAAGCAGCAACTTCACCTTTCTGTCCCGATAGTTTGAATATCTACTACTAAACATGATGTCTATCCCCATTGTGTCTTATTTCAGAAACTTGCTGATCCCCATATTGCTGCCCTATTCGCCAGGATGACATCATTGGCTCAGAGTGCCAACTGTGCTCAATAAAGAGCAGGCGTGTTTCAGTGTGGGAGTGCCTCTGCTGCTCTGAGACTCGTATGAAAGACGTGAGTGAGAAGATCTTTGTACTAAATTAGTCGAGGCAAAAATTTGAGAGCGTTCTTGTCACCCTGTAATTGTAAAATTAAATTAGAAAGGTCAACTGCTGCATGGCAATACCATTTATTGTAAAACAGCTTGCAATGTTGATATGCTGTTTGTAATGTATGCATTCATAATTTATGGGTGTTAAGGATAACAGTAGCTCACGTAGTTTTTCTGTGAAAACTTTAATCATCAGTCAAATCTGAAACCAATATAGTTTATATTCTCAAATAACAGGCTTGTCACAGCGATAGGCAGTTGTAGACTGTATATAGAAGATGAACTTATCCACTGTGACATCATCTATTGGCTAATGAATGCTTTGTGAAAATTTTGAAGCTCGGTGTTAATGGGCAAGTTATCCGCTAACACTATCATGCTTGGTTAGCACCCAGCTTTACTGGTGCATCCCACAGACACACTAAAGACAAAAGAGTCAGATTTCACTGAGCAAAACTGGTGCACAGACTTCTTGGACAGGCTGTAAGTAGAATTAACTTCACAACAAGGCACCAAGACGACAAACACAAGAGATCAGTTTGAAATAGCTGAGGTGAAGCCTAGCAGACAGTTAGCAAGGCATCCAGCTGACACCCAAAGCAGCCACGCTTCTAACAATTTTAAGCCTGAATGCAAAATAAAAAGGCAAGTTTTAAAAAAAAAAACATACTGCTGCCATGAAGGGGTAAATTAGATGAAGAGACCAAATCAAGGGTTTTTCAACATGCTGCAAAGAGTTTGGGGGGGTTTCTGTTGTAAATCTGGATATTTCAACATAGTGCATTAATATTAAGCTTCAAAAGGAAGCTGAGGTATATGGATGGTCAGCAAAACATATGATTAACACAGAAGACAAAAGGTTTATCATCAGTAAAATACAAGCATAAATCAAAGTCAAAAATGAGAACTCGTGGTGTGCAGAAATGTTTCAAGCTATTACTATTACACCACATTTTAGCATTTTGGGTTTTTTTTATATGTATCATACTAAATAAAGAAGATCAAGTATGTTCTTTTGTTAGCATTCTAGGTTTCGGAATGTGGATTTTGTTACCCATGTTCACACCTAAATTAGCTGTTTCCTCTTGCTTCCAATCCTGGAAGAAAGGGAACTACACTAAGCTGTTGGCTGCAACCCATTATTTAATGTTCGGTTACAGATTAACTCTTAGCAGGAAGCAAAGGCTCAAATTTTCCAAAACGTTGAATTATTCCTTTTTAACTCATTTGTTTACTGGAATTTTTTGGACCAGACTGTTGAGTCTTATATATAACCATGTTAACAATAGACAATAGAGCCAAAAACCAATTCACACAGACTGTGGCACTCCCCAGTCCACGAGTCTTTTTTATACTAATGACAGTTTGTGCATGGGCTTTGTGGTGTTATAGTAGGACCAATATTGTGTAATTAAACTGACTTGCCCCTCAGAGCCCATCCCCTCTCTCCACACCACTTTCTCTGCCCTCAGATCACACCACTACTACTTTAAAGACTACCTCGCCTCCTTCTTTTGTGTGTGTGTGTGTTTCTGGCTTCCTGGCAGTCTGTCTCTCTTATTCTCCTTGCTCTGCCTTCTGCGACCACTTGTGCTAGCACGGCAGTTTGGACGACGGTATAGCGGGTGTGTGTCAAACAGCACCTTCCCTCTGAGAAAAGAAGCAAAGGGAGGGCTGCAGGGAGGTGGGGTGTGTGTGTGTGTGGGGGGGGGGGGGGGTTGTAGTGAAGGGGGCTGCACACACACTCATACACATAGCACAAACACACACACATACACTGCATGGTGATGTCATCTAAAATGACATCATCCCATGGAGGGGAGCCAAGGGACCTGATGGGTTAGCATCCTCCAGTGAGTTAAAGGGAGAGAGCTAGAAAGAAACATGCACACACACACACACACAGACTTGTAAATAAAGAAAAAGAAAAACAGGAATGGGCGCTGCAATAGACATTATCACAGTGAGGTGAATTTCCATTCTTTGTCTGCAACAAGACTGCTTCTTGTTATTGTTCAGTCTTCATAGAGCCACTCGTCTCTCTTTTAGGAATATTTGCTTCATTTCCATTTGCAGGTGTTATCGTCCTGAGGGAAGTATGCATGAGCGCCGCTAAAGTGCAGCTTGAGTGCAAGTGAATCAATACCAGAGCGCTAACACAAACACACACGTAAATACATAACACACGCACACAAGCCCGTGCATTGCAAAAGTGTATTTACAGTAAATCAACACGTGTTACACGCATGACAGTATGCTCACATGTGTACACACACACTCAGGCTCACAAATAAACACAGTCTTTTCACACATTGTGTTTCTTGGTAGGGACACCTGTGTCTCTGCGTGTTCCCATTGTCGTCCACTTGGCTGTGCTGTGCTCCACACTGTGCTCCCAGCATGTCCGCCATCTGAAACCAGACACCTATGGACCAACATCCTGCTGGAGTGATACAACTCTCCATCTCTGGAGCCACCACCGATGCTAGGGATGTTCCACTGGGCACACACTGATGCTTTTCTAATCTATGACTTGCTGTTTGTTAGCAAAGTTGTCATTATCAGAACTTTGTTTCTGGTCAGTTCTTTTGGTGGTTTTAATGAACCATGCTGTGTTTACTTTTTAGGGAGTATCAAAAGATGAAAGCTTGAGTTTCTAAGACATGATGATTCAGTCTTCCTTATCACTCAGTCCTGTCAGAGGGAAACTGACTCAACAGTATAAATAGAGAGGCATGTAGTGTGGAACAGAGAAGAGCAGGGATGAAAGATAGGAGGGAGGGCTCATCGTGATGTGAGGGTGTGAGTCCACACAATGGCAGAGAAGATTTGGTCAGGGATTATCAAACAAAATAACTGGCAAAGATGAAATTGTAAAATTCTCTTTTCCCCATGAAGAGCATCTATTCTTGGCAAGGTTATTACTCACAGCCATGTATCAATAAAGACCAGCAAATGTATTCAAGGGCAATGGGCTACACAGAATGAATGGTCTTGTGCTCTTTTTTTTCAACTTCAGCTTTAACTAACTTATTAAGATACACTTGGAACAGCGAAGAGGAAGCCGGCAAATTTAGTGATTACTTCCCCTTTAAGTTGTTGTGTGTTTTGTGGAATGACTGCTTGCATGCTATGTATTATACTGTACATAATGTATGAACAGCACTCTAATCTTTGGCCCACAACATGCTTAAATATAATTCTACTTTTGGGTGTCAATGACTTTATGAAAACGTAAATGTTTAGTTCAATAGGCATGTTTTCCACTGCCATCCCACTCCACACACACAGCCTATTTTTGATCCTGTTCGGCGTGCCCTTACCCGATCCAATCGCCATCCACTCTTTCCTACCTTCTTTCTTTTCTCCGCAGTATTGGTATGGCAACATTGGCAAAGACACACTCCTACTCTTTTCCGATCTTAGTCATAGGCCTCGCTCATGAGGCACCAGCTGAAGTCCTCCAACAGTTGATATGTTTGGTCACTTCCGTGTAGTTTCCCTCTGTGCCTTTATCAATCTTGCGCACACAAACACTACTGTACAAATGCAAATGGCGCCTGAGTTCTGCTCCCGAGTGAGAATAAAGAGGAAACACGATTCGGTCTAGGGCAATTTGAGCCAGCTCAGGGGGTAAGTTACTTTTGCATGCATCTGTGTAATATTGGGCAGTTTGCATACAATCCTGCAGTAACACATTGTTTTTATGTTTCTCTGGGGTCTAAGTTATCTGTTGATTCAGAATGTTTTGACGGACTGAAGAGAGAATAGGACGTGGAACTCAACACCCCGCACCAACCCTCACTAACCCCGTACTCTGAATATAGGACACATTGAGGGTCTACATGTGTTCCACTTCCTGTCAGCTTGTGTCACATTATGCGTTTTTCTATTACATAACCCCCTTTGAAATATAAAACACATACGTAATTAGGAAATGCTGGAAATTTTGCAATGTACGCGTGATAGTTGCACTCACACTTGCACAGCTATAAAGTGGGTAATCCCATGCACCAATACCATACATGGCATATTGAAGTCTTTGTTTTCGGTACACATGTGTACACATAAATGATGACACATGGTCCTTTATATTGTATATCACACAGATGCTTATTTGGCATTTGTTTCTGTAGCTCATACATTAACTTTTAACTTTCCTTTCTCAAATTCATCTTCTTTTGCATGAAGTTCTTGCTCCTGTGATGGAGTGTGTACCTGTGTGGGAGAGCCCCGCACAGCTGCGCTTCTGAATTAAACGGCACTACTAAATACAGGAAGTGCTGACTGGGTCATACCAAGTTTTGTTTGTCTCGTTTAATCCAAAGGTTTTTGTGGATTCGATTGCAGTTACGTTAAAGTAACATTGAAACTAAGCTTTGTTTGTTTGTAATTAGATGATCTGCTACTGTGTGTTGTCTGTGTGTGTGGTTTGTAGGTGTGGCCAGCCAGTATTTAAGTTCCCCTTTGTCACTTGTTTGTTTGGTCAGTTCAGGTCAGTTGATGAGTTGGTGAGCAGTTAGTCATGTTACTCTGATACCTTATGCTAGTGTCACGTTGTAACACCCGTATAAGGTTAGTTTGTCCTCTTTTAAAGGCCCAGAACTGTGATTTGACTCTCAGCATTTTTGGGTCAAATAAAACAAGTTTGTTTTAACTACTATGCCGTGCTCCTTGTGCCAGCTCAATCCCTCGCAGTATGTAACAGTATTGAATTACACTTCATCTGTCCTTGAATTCAATTTCCTTCTCACAGCTATGATGAAGTTGTTTCAGTTAAAGCGTGAGCTACAAATAAACTCAGCTTCATGACCTTTTGTTTTAGCAATTCTTCAGAGACTGCATATAAGTTCTGATATTAAGATTTTATTGGTGGCTTTTAAAGTGCATTGACTTCAGTTGGAGGAGGCGGAGTTGGTTACAGGGCCAGATGTGCATGTAACTATTGTAAGATGGGTTTGTAAAAACTCCTCTTAAAGCAGCTGGAAACAGTGCAATCACTGTAACTTGCCTCTAGATTATGCAAGACTTCTGCAAAAGGATACATTTTTACAGAACAATCTTTTAAAATCTTAGTTTATGGCGTCCACATCAGAGTTTATTATACTACATAGCACTTTGTTTTATCGAATCCTTGGATTTCATTTCATTGTGAGTTTATTCTATTTACTACATCAATCTATTTCATATAATGCTCATTTTGTTATGGATGCAGCTGTAGAAAAACCTAAATCCAGTCGAGTCATTAATGAGCGGAATGCTTAAATATTCAGATTCCAACCAACTGACAGTTACTGCATACGGGACATCTCTGAATGTAAGTTTCATTGGAGACAAAAAGATGGAGAAACCTTCAAACTTCAGCAATTTGCCAATATTTAAAAAAAAAAAAACATAATTGGAGGGGTCTAGTGGAGGGCATGCTCTCCACTAAATTGCCAACGGTTTATTTAAGGGGACAAATAGGTCAAACGCTCTCTAATTATCCCTCAATGGAAGGCAAGGATTTTCTCCTTTTTTCCCTCCTTTTCTTTCCTGTGTGTGAGAGCGCAGCATCGTTCCAACTCACCAACCAGCGGTCTCTGTTGACCTAGTTCTGCTCTGGACACAGGGTGCTGTAGAAGGGCCAGGCCTCACCCTCTGTCTCCACTGTGGGCCGTAGACACACACACACACACAGCCTGGGACATAAACATAGTGAGAGAGAGATGCTATATGCACTCCCATCCATAACCTCTCTGACATTTTATCCATCAGGTTAATTGAGTGAACATCATTGATCTTGGATGTGTCCCCAGCTGACAAGGATACCATTGACAGAGTGACAGTAGTGTTTGGATGCTGGCAGTCCATTTTCAGTTTATATGAAATGAGTGGAGGGCATTTAAAGTGTTGACAGGTTCTTTGGTGTCTATTTATATTTTTTTAAGAAAACCCCAGTTATTCTGAAGCCATCATACCAGCACTGTGACTAAACTGATGTTTAAATTTGAGTTGGGGCTAATATTGATCTCCTGGTTTGTTTACATGTGTAAACAAACCAGAGTGTTTAAGAGAGCTTTGAAATGTCCACTGGCTGCATAAGCAACTATCTAAAGACGTCTTCACAGTCTGAAAAGCTGCAGAAGCGCTAAAACGCTGATCTCGCTCCCAGACGCACACCACACAAACAAACACCCAAACACAGAAAAAGGGCTCGTGTGTTTTTTCGTTTTGAGTCATATAGATTCCTCCCACACAATATGACCTTTCTGTTGCAGCTCATATTCTAAATATCTAAACTGAGTCAAACAAAAGGTGTGCTTTAACTGCCCTGCTCTTGCGCAATTGAGCGCGCTCCTCTAATGCGCTTGGTCATGTTTTCCTGTTAAAAAATGCTTCAGATAAATAATAGATTGCAAAGTGAAAACGGGGACATTTTGAAAACAAGTGTTACAAAGTGCAAAACGGGGGGAAACTTGGACGCAGTGGGTTTAGTTTTGTTGCTTTTCCACTTCTTTATAACTATTTTCCGGTTTTCAGTAAGTTAAGTAGCGTTTATGCTCTTTGTTTCTATTTTTAAAATCCAGAATTTAAATCTTAAAAGCGGGTCTGTTACACCTCTCTTTGCCAGGCACTGAGGAGGGAGTTGTGAGTCCTAACGGGTTTTGATCGGCTTGGAGTTGATCACAACGCATCAAACGCGCCTTTTACGCGCACCTTTCTAAGCTTTATTTTCAGTGGGTCCGCGATCGAGTGTTAAAAAGGAAAGAAAAGAGATCACAAACCCACACAAACTGTCTCGAGCAACACGTGCGTTTGTTCAGAAGAACCAGTGTAGTTGTTCGTTGATTCAAAAGTAAAATCTGTATAAATAAATAAATCTCTCTACAAATATCACAAATATTTTGGCGCTCTCTTTGCAGCCTTTTACTTCATCGATGACCTTTAAGAGGAACCGCAGCCTGTCAGATAATTGTGCATGATTACGGTTTCTTCTTTGCATTCTGACTCTGCATCAGCCCACACATCGGGCAAATATTCAAATACTGCTGTATAACTGTGAGCGTGACACTCCCAAACACACACAGACGCAGAGAAAGCGTCTTAACAATTCTTCACTATCAGCTAATCACTTCAATTTGCGCACAGAAAGCCAGAACCTAAAGTTCTACACTGTCAGTCTGTGTAAATTATAATGAAAGCAAGTATCAATTGTTTCATTTTTTGTGTACTGAGCACTCATCATTCTGGGGGTTTTTCTGCACAAGACAGTTCGCCTTTTAAAAGAATATACTGGCACCGTCAAGATCAGTAAATAGAGTCTGTATAGCATCTATATGAGATTCTCCTGACTTCTTATTCATCTGAATATTTGCAATTTATCGAAACGTGGTGATGTAATTGATGAATGTTCAATTTAATTTTCCTTTTTCTAGAAGAAAAACGAGTCATCGCCTGTTTTAAGTATTCACAACCATACGAAACTATTCGGGTATTTCATTTGGTTAAACTCACTGCATAAATGTTCATAGTTATCCCAGCACATTAAATACTGTACAAGAGCTGCGCAAATGCTCATTAAGTCCAAAGGCAGAAAGAGAGAAACAACATGTTGTGGGTGTAAAGCAAGCAAATAAACCTTAATCTACACATTTTTTTTCCTTTTGCTGTAGGTTTTTAATATTGTTTTCTAATAACACTATGAACTTACAGCCCATTTCTTGGGCAGTACAAGATGCCTTGCGGGGCGTACGAGACGGCCACCTGTCAGACAGACAATAGGGTTGACGCATTAAACAAGCAAAATCAAACGTTCTTCTTGCATTGCATTGTTTTAAACGTGTTAAGCTCACCTTTTCATTCTGGATGCTTGGCCCAGTGTTAATTGAATTGAATTAGTTCCTCTGCTATGCAACGTGGACAACTTTTCGAATGCATACTTCTTATTTACTCTTGCTTCTGTTGCTCTAACAAAATGGATGTTGGCTTCCCAACACACCTCTTTCCACGCAATGAAAGTAACATCTTATCCCACAAATAGGATTTCTTTCAAACGTCAGTTCTCGTATCATCATCATGAGCATTTTACGCACGTCAAATCTTTCCAGTCGTGTTGTTTGTCTTTTGGACTAGTGCTTCTGATCCAAGTTAACCCACTCATGCAGTCTTCACAGTCTGTGAGGTCATGCGTTTATTGTTTTGTTGCTTTGGCAAATCATCTGTCACGGGCCTGTATTTTGATGCTATATTTGTTTACCAGCGAAATTCAGCTTCAAGGGAGTTTTGTGAAACCATAACGCACAGAGCAGGCCTCACACTACAGGCCTGTTCTGCACTAGGAATATCTTTATGTGTTTAATAATGTTGTTTTGTTGTGAGAATTTTGTCTCACTCATCAGAGATGCGTTTTGTGATTCGAGGTTGTTGTTCTTTTTTAAGAAAAAGAGAGAAGAAGAAGAAGAAGAAGTAGAAAATAAAAATAAAAAAAGAAGTCATCCGCAACCTTTGAAATTTACTTCCTCTTCGCCGAACTCTGCAGCGTTTTACTTATATCGTGTTATCCACTTTATCAGAGCCTCTCCGTTGTCAGGTTAACGTATTTTCAAGGACATTGAGGATTTGAAGGCAGCGGTTGATTTGGGGTTTGACGCAAAAATGAACCAAGCGGACTGTCTCAAGCATATGCTGATATGGTCGTCAAGCTGGAGGAAGAGAAGGGCGTCTTGATGGTGACTTCACTGACACCAACAACTTCCTGACGCAACGCTACTGTAACAGCGGCGGGGAAAACAGCTCACCTTTTCATCCGATGAACCAACATGATCCTATTTCTGCATAGTAAGCCGTCTCAGCTGCTTTTCTCCTCTCCGTTCCAGGAACAGCGGCGGGCTCGTTGCACCAAAGAATAGTCTGCTTATGCTTATATTTTTCACATCATAGAAAGTGTCATCCGTTACGCCGTACTTGTTGCACAGCTTTGCGATCCCCTTTGTTGTTGGACAACGGGAAATCGGATTACCTGGGTTTCAAGTGTGCCCCAAAATTATTCTTCAATCTTTTCTGTTGGCGCGGAGAAAGTGAACTTTTCTACAAATCTATGACAGAAAATAACACATCGAGAGAGAGAGAGCAAATGGTGGATGGGATTATTGCTCAAATGCAGTCCAGCTTTTACGCTGCAGAAAAGCTGAATTCGTTTGACAGCACAGGGTTGGGTTTTTTTTCTTTCTTTCTTTGAGTGGTAGAAAACTGGAGGACTCCTACTCCTTGCTGTGGGGGGTAACGCGTTACTGAGCAACGCGTTACCGCCCTGCACTGTCCGGAAACTAGTTTGAAGTTGAACAGGCGTGTAGGCTACACGCGTTCTGCTTTTGAAGACCGTGGCTCGGCGAAGTAACAAAGAGAAAGCCCGTCTCTGCTGTGCGGCTCTGTGCAGGAACTCAATTTACCGAGACGCACTGTATGCAAATGCACCCGTTCCTCTACACGCGCACGGGCGCACCGACCTGTAGTAGCCTGATCTTGGACAGCCTATCGGACCCGGGCACCGTGTGCCGTGTAGCCTTGTCTGCTTCACTTTGAAGAGATGCTGGTCGTCCCGAACACGTGAGCTGAGCTGTTGAGAAGACTTTGTGGCGGATTTGGATGTGTTTTTTTTTTCTCTGTGCGTTAATGGCCAGGCGTGCGAACTAGGCTTTGGTGCGCTCAGATGTGTGCGTATGTATGTGTGTGTGTGTGTGTGTGTTTTCTTTCTCTCCCTCGGTCGCTCTGTGTATCCACCGCTCCGCCTCCTCCCCCCTTTTCGCAACATTGACGCAACCAAAAATACTGGAACAAAAGAAACAACTTCCTTGAAGCTTTGCTGAAACTGCACTTAGTCGGTGAATAGAAGGTTGTTGTCAACTTGCCTGGATGAAAATGTCGATGTGAGGGTGTCACCAGTGGCCGGCTGGCAACGAGAGAGATGCTGTCGATCCCTCTGAAACGCGCCCAGGCTTATCCAGTAAGTGCTATTAAACATTCAGTGGAGTAATTTCAACTTTTGCTGTGTGACCTCTCGACTAGTTGAGTTTGCTGTACGCTGTCAGTCAACGCAAAATAAAGAGTCGTTTTGGTCGATTCTCCGCGACGCCGGACACAAAGTAAAGTCTCTCTGAGGTAATGTTGGCGACCTGACGAGGTAGAGTATAAGTTATATATTGTGGCAGACGTCGTTGTGCACGAATGACAAGTTTATAGCGTTCTCCTTTTCAACAATCCGGCTCTTAGGAGCCAGTGACAACAAGGCTTTAACTACACTGTCAATAAATAAATAAAGATCCGTCAAATGTGAACGAGACATCAGTTTGTTTGAGGCAAATGTGACGGGGGCACTATTAGAAATAGGTTGTGCACTAGCAAGTCTTGAACACGGGCTACCAGTTTATTATTGTTATTCATGCAGCAGCCTTAAGCTGTCGCCGGTTGCACGAAGATCTTCAAACATGTCCACAACGGAGCAGCAATGCGAGTGTTTTTATTGATTCGATTTGCTGTCACCGTTTCAAATGATGTGTCTAACTTTGCTTTTAAAGCTTCGGTCCGCAGTTTGGGGCGGACGATCACTCCGCTTTGTCGCGTCGCTGTTTTTTACTGCATGAACAAAGGACTGGATGGAGTAGTCGGCTCGGCACAGAGCGTCGGTGGAGAGCAGGCGGGCTGTTTACAATAATAACACGATAGCGGTGACGTCACGCAGACTGACAGCAGCCTCGGCCAGTGCGGAGTTCGCGTAGCCATCAGCAACACGCTATATTTGGAAAGCGGTTACATCATCGGGATACAACAGTGGCCCGTGGGGGGAGGGACTTCCGCAGGAATTCTCGATTTGTAGTCCAGAAGCAAGACAATGAATAGGCCTACATCAGTTGTGTCTTTGCAGGGTGAAATTGAATTATTTCAGACCTTCTTTGGATTTCCATAACCTGCTCACACTCTCATATTTCTAAGATGAGGTGAGAAGTGCCTTAGACACTCTTTATGACTGTGCTACTACAATACCAGTAGGTTCAGGTAACATATAATTGAATCATAACATCTCAATGGAAAATGTAAGGAGACTATCTCCGATCGGCATTCTTCTAGTGTATCTGCTAAGGTTGGGGGTTTGGGGAAGGCTTGCGAGGCCGATGTTGTCTTTGCATTGGTGAATAATATTTTCCAGCCTACTTAGTAATGTTTACTCCCCCAACATAGTAAGTAATGGTTCCCTAGTAGTAGTAGCAGTAGTAGTAGTATTGCTATGATACCTGCACCTCTTTTTAAGTCAACTTGAATATAAGGATTGCTGCTCTCACACAGCAGCAAAGTGACCACCAGACGTCAATAAGCAAATTAACTGCTGCCTGTCCTCAGTCTCCTCATCCTAAGCTAAAGTGCCTGAGGTGAAATGAAAGAAATTTGTTCAAATTTTGTCAGATTTTATATACAGATCAGCATCGGTAAGCCTACTACATGCTACACAGCACTGAGAAAGCTGTGGACTCCAAATCGTCTGCATAGAGCAACTTTGTTGCAATAACACACAATCTGCTTTGTGGCAAGCAGCATCACTGGTTTCCACTTGCTATACTGTTGTACACAGGTAACCTTTGAGTATTTAATGTATTCAAATGTAATGTTAGATGAGTATTTTCTTTATTTCAGGCCTCATTAGTACCAGTGATACGTTCTCTGAGTTAAGCGTGTCATACTCAAATCTAGACACTTTTTTTTATAATAGCACAAAGTCATTTATTAGTAACTTGAATTAGATGTGATTGTATGTCCTTTTAATGTAAACAATGACATCATGTTTAATGAATATTGCCCTCATGTTTTCTTAACTGCTTACCGCAGTTAAGTAAACAAAATTTTTTTTTTATAAATCTGCACTAATCTAACTAAATTGACTTATTTTCAGAGCTAGAAAGCATTATGCCACTTAAGGACTGCCGTGACTTCAGTGTGTTTTCCATAAAACTACAGGCCAGTGTTTTGGCATCAAAGTATAGTACAGTATGTGAGTAGTGTAAAAAATTTTTTTTCGGGTATGGAAAGCAAGAACAGTATTTGGTAATGTTCCGAGCACATTGGGTACTTGAAGATTAAGTAATAAATAAATAAAGCGCATTTAAAAGTGCATTCCAGTATTTACTTGTTTCACAAATATACATCATGTAAAATAACAGCTTTTTTCAAATGTGGTCTTGCATGCATCAAAGGTGAAACTTTTTGGATAAATAGGCTTAATTGAAATGTTTCTGAACACAGGTAAAAAAGTGAGACAGACATAAAAGCAACATCGTCTCAACGCCGTGACTTATACAGTGTGAGCATAGGAATATTGCTCAGTGCCAGTAAATACAGTTTATGAAATCTGTCAGACGCAGTAGTGGTTTTTAGATACATGCCATTACCTAAACACAGTTAAATGTCATAGATAGCATCTAGCAGAGAGCTCGCAATAGACTATCAATAAAAGAAGGACTGGCCAGAGGGATGTTTTTATTATGTGAGTCTCCTTTACTCTTTTGAATGCCACTAGAGTTCATAAATTATATTAGACAATCTAAAGTCATTTTAAAACCGTCTGCTTGGCTTTGTGAAGCTTTCGCAGAGACTTTTGGTGTATTTCTTGTTGTAGTGACTCTGACTGTTACATGATTTTAATTTTAATGTGCTAATTTGATTAAGGGCATGCAAATATGCATATAAAATGATTTGTTTACATTGTTTCTGTATAGTTTGGGTCTTAGAAGACAGTTAAGACCTGTGTTAATCCTGCTGTTCAAACAGTACTTGGCTTTATCTTTTTTGTCATCCTCAAATTTAATGATAAAGAACATAAGCCCAAATATCTCGGCAGTCATCAGCTTGAGGCAATGACCCAAAAAAAAGAAAACACACCTAGACAAAGTGCTCGTAACACCCAAGGTAACTCTACTGCCCTAAGATTAACTCTTGCTTGTGTTTATCCTTCTCTGTTATCCCTCTCACAAATCTGCCTTGAAAATAAATAAATAAATAAAAATAGGTGGTGTGGGGTGTGGACAGTTTAGTTGAGATTTTTTAAAAAACAAACTACAAGTTCAGGAAGCAGCATGAATAATGTTTTGTTGTCAGATTTATATTTAAACCTACCTTGAATGGAAAACGGCTCTCATTATGTTACACACCAACAAGGCCACTTTGACTCAGGATGCAATTACACATGTCAATGCAGTTATGCTCCTTTTTTTTTTTTAATTTTTTCATCCATCAGGCATGGGATCATTTGGCCTTTTGGCACATGACTTCACATTTAGTCTGGAAAACACACTATACTCATAATCAACTGGTATCAACAGAAAAAGTGTCCAAGAACACAATTTTAGGATGAAAATTAGGCGACTTTGTGCTGGCTCTGTGACTGATGCTCGTTGTTTGCGGACTGCGTGGAAGTCTTTGCTTATCCTTTGGCTAATATAGAGAATTTCTCTGCTTTAGCCTAGCCTTCTGTGAAATCCCTTTTTCTACTCTTTCTGCATTACCACCAGGACAAGTATAGTTTGTCCCCATAATTGTCCCCTGTTAGTGATGTCGCTTTAGCCTGTCCAATGAATTGTGCCCATTTAATTTGATTGCTGTGAGAATGTGTGTAAGCTTATGGAGGGAACAAGTGAAAAGGGCTTCTTGTGCTGTAACATCTGAACTTGCTGGCCAAGCATGTGATAGTGTTTAGAAGAATTCTGGCTGTTAGAGTTCATCTTTTTCTTTTTTTAGAAGTGTGTTTTGCGTTCACCTGAGCAAGTTATCTGTCAAGTAACTTTATTGAGCGAAAGTTTGTCATAAAGCAAAATAAGAAACATTATTTACATGCAAACGAGTCGCATGCATGTGTGGAGTGCACGCGTGTGTGTGTGTGTGTGTGTGTGCCAAATTTTAAAGCACCCAAGGGCTAATGTGACCACCTTTCAGCCTTTGTGCTTAAAAAAAAAAAGGTCAGAGGTCTCTGTTGTGTTTTCAGGATGACCTGCTAGTGACTATTAGCCATTGACAAATGTGATGTCCCACAAGTGTGCAGGCCGGACCCCTCCAAAGGGGGAGGTGTCGTAACACGCCCCACGCTAACCTCCGAGCCAACCCCACCTCAACTAGTGCATACACACACGCTCTGCCCTGCTGACAGGAGCACAAGGGGGCAGCTGCTACAGATGTCTAGAGGGGGAGGGGAACCAAGGAGACATCAATGGAGAGTCTCTCTCTAGTATGGAGTTTTCTGTGGGGCTCATTGTGTTCTCTAAAGACCAAGACGAGGGCCATGTTAATATAGTACGCCTATGGTATCTTCAACTTCGTTTCAGGCTGCGTTGGTCATAGGGCTGCCTCGTGCATATGCTGCTTTCAAAAGGAACTCTACTTTGATACGTGCTGCCAAATGTTCCTAAATGTTACACAGCTTGATATTTACCGAGAAGAGTTGGCAGAATAAGCGGTTTCTCTCCTTAAAAGTACTGTTTAGTCTCGAGTCTAGGATGAGGTGATATTTCTTTGATTTTACAGTGTGAATGGATCAGACTGTAATTAAAAATCACGATTATCCAAATTTCACCGCTACAGTGGGAGAAGGGAAAAAAAGAAGAATTAATTTCACAACTTGCTCTGTTGTGTTGGTTGATTTAATCCAGCAGTCAACAATGTGCAACAGAGAGCTGACAATGTGCGTACACTCTCCGATCTGCAAACACCTAATGCTCCTGAGTAAAGTTAAATCACCTGCAGTTGCCTTAAGTTGACAGAAATGCTACAAACTTTGTGTTTTCTGTGGTACATGGGTGTTTATTCCTGGTTTAATACCACCCTTGACCCTCACTCACCCCTTTCGGGTGCTATTAATGTACTTTTTTTGTCTTTTGGGTTTGTTTGTTTTTTAAAATAAAGAACGATATATTCAGTCTGTTACTACTGCCTATTTCCCCACCTTTTCATATCACACAGCCCCAAGTCTGCTGGTGGTGGTTTTGGGGGTGGGCATGTTTTTGAAGCACATGAATCAAGAGAGAGAACCAAAATAATGTGTAAAAACCCCTCACTGAGTGGGTAGCGGTTGAGTGTAACAGCCAACCATGCACACGAGTCATCTAAACTGAAATCAAATTATGCTGAACTAAAACTACCCCAGCGTAGCAACTTTGCAGCCAGGTTTGCCTGCAGTGGTCAAACACCATGATACGTGACACTGTGGCTCTTGTTCGGCGCGTCTACCAGAGGACAAGGGAGAGCTCCACTCTGTCTCAACCCTCCTAATGAAGAGATGCATTATGATGTGGATTTCATTTAGGCCTGCAAAAAAAAAGGGAGAGAAAAAAAAGCTGCCATGGATAACGGAGCAGTCTGAGTAGCATGGCTCATTTGTGTAGTGACATGTGACTTGTGTTTTCGTGAGTCATAAGGATCTCCTGCCTAATGGAAGGCAGTGTGTGCTCATGTGACGGTGACACAATGCAGGATGAACTGTATAGTGTTCACCAGAGCTCAGCTTGCCTACTGTTTTGGCACTGCTAATAGAGACCCATGAGGGTCTTGTTAATTTTTATCATAGTGAAACCAAACAAACCACAGTGTCGGTCACTTTAGGGTTTGGGCGATGATGATTATGTTTGTTTGTACACTAAGGATCAAAGCTGGAAGCACTGCAGAAATGCATGCATGCACTTGTGTGTGTGTTTGTGTGTGTGTGTTTGTAATGTCTATGAGTACTGCATCCTATTCTTCCCATGGTCATAGTGGTGTTTTTGCTGGCTCATCCCTGCCTCTCCACATGCCTGTTTAACAACACAGAGCTCCTCCTTACTGGCTTCCTGTCCAAACCAGTTTATCTGTAAACAAGTGTGTTTTTTCCCTCTCCACCCTATTGTCCACACTACACCAGAATGCATACACAATGGGCGCCCTCTCTCTCCTGGTCTGCTTTTGTACTCAAAAAGTAAAAGGCATTATGTTTTTACTACAATATACTGCAATGTAAAGAAATTATGTGCTTCCTGAAATGCTCTAAAGACATATTAAGTATTTAAAGGTCATTAGCATGAGTCAAAATTACTTAAGGCACAGTTAAAAACTAATAGCAGTTGCCGCTAATTCTTTTTTCCAGTGGAACCAACTGCTAATATAGCAGGTGAATGCTATGTGTTGTTATTATGTGTGCATTGGGATGAAATGGCTGTCTCTGTTTATCTTGCCTGAGGTACACTATACTACCGTAGATGTGATAACAGTGCGGTTATTGTAGTAGAGCCCAACCCGTATGTGCTTTGGCTACCGCATGTATACTACAATGGTATGTGTAGTTATATAGTGTTGCCAATATAATCCTAAATTGAGAGAAAACGGTTATCCCATTACTTACTTATGGAAGGTGTTATTTTAACAGAAATGTCCAAGCCCACTTTAAAAGGCGTGGAAATAAATCAGTGAAAAGTTAAAAAGAAAAGTGTAGCCTCGCTAAAAAGGAAAGTTAATTAAAATTAGGCACAGCAATATGATGTCACAGCAATTTAAGATAAGAAAGCAATGTTTGAACTGTGGAAAATAAAACAAAGCCAACCTCAGAGTGTGACTGAAAAGAGTTAGGAAGGAGGACTTTAACTGCTGTCTGAGCCTGTGTTACCTTACTCAGTCAGTGCTTTTCTTTTTTGCTCATTGTTACATTAACATTATTTGGTTTGCATCCCCATAGCCTCAGGACTGTTACTTGTTGACCTATAACACAGAAGTTAGACTTCTGTCTACAGTATGCTTAATTGGGCTATTCTTGTCTTTGATAGGCCTGTCACTCCAAGGCAAGCATTTTAGTGCTAACGGCAGATAACCACGCCATCCTATAAATGACTAACCGAATTTGAATAGACATTCATAGTGCTTATATGAAAGATGGTAAGAGAAGCATGGGAGAAGAGAAGTAGAGAAGTATTTCAAATTCTTATGCATCAGTAGGAAGATGCTTTTACATGCTCTGCGTGGGATCGATCCTCCTATATACAATATTCTATGGCAAGTATAATTAGAAAGATTGCTTATACACTGGCAAAAGCCTTAAGAAGAAATAATCAGTGAGTTGGAAAAGAGCAAACTATTGTAACCCCAAGCATAAGTGCAACATCCTTGCTATTTTGTTGTGGGTCACTATGAACTGAATTTGCTCAGTGTAGCCAGTACAAATGGATATAGTTGCAAGTGTAAATAACTGTAGCTCTCAGTAAATGTTTATTCGTGTACAATCATGCCTGGTAGGACACATTATGCGTGTATTTCTAACGATATAGATTTTATTCTATGAATATAGGCCAGCTTGTATTCTGTTGATTTTTTTTTTTTACACACACTCTTTTATTCACACTTTTACTATGTATTTAGACAGACTGCAGTGTTTTGTAAATAGTGCGCAGTCTCTACTAAGAGTATTCGTGTCATATCAAGAATCCTCGTATGAACTAGTTTGAACGAAAAGGGTTTCCCGTTAGTTGCTGCCGTAAAAGACACTGCGAGGCCTGAAGAGTTAATTTGTTGATCGCTGCGGTGGGCTGCGAGATCATTCGAGAGTGCATTTTCAGCAGCCAATCAGCAGGCAGACTCGACACTGTATTTAGCCAATAGGGCGAATGGAAGGCTCTATCGAATTTGAATGAGACAAGTCTTTCGGCGCCATTTTCGAGTGAACAGCGATTGCCTCGACAGCTGCGGGTAGAGGATGCTGCGAATGTAGAAAGCTGTTCCGAGACGGGAGGGGGGGAGAAACCAAGCGCTCAAAAACTGCGCTTTTAGAGAAGGAGTCGTGTTATTTCAACGGAAACACAGGTAATTGTAGCCTCAAAATATTTAAATTGATTTAACTGGAGTGCACGAACGGACTTAAGGCGAGGAGTACGTGGAAAAAAGACCGCGGAGGGGAGACGTTAGCCATTTGGCCAGCTTTGCCAGCTTGTACTTCTTTAGCAGCTAGCCTACTAGCTTAGCGTGCTAGCACGTAGAGAGGGATATCTGACTTTGCTGCACTGTAACGGTGAAAAAAAACGAGAGCGGGTCGTTTTAGTCAGGAGATGAGGAAGAATTATTTGGGTGAAAAAAGACTTGATGGGAAATTATACCACACGGAAGACGCGCTTCAATCGATTGTTATTAATCAAAGTTAAACTATAATGGACTATTTATTTTGCGCTGGAGCTCAGTTTTGAGCGGGAGGTGTAAAAGCTGCCAAGCTGGAACAGAGGCGAAGCGCATTCGGCAGTGTCAACAAATGCACACGGCACCTACGCTGGCTTAGGAGGGAAAAAACCCAAAAGGAGACCGGAACAGACACAGTGCTTTTTGTAGGAACTTAATTTGACCAAGCTTTTTAAGTTAAGACAGGCGTTTTTTCCGAGCTGCTTAACTGCATGTGTGATGTTGGAAGTGTTTTGTGGATTGTTAGACAAAAACACCTGGTAAGTTTATTATTATATCCCTGTATGACCTATATCCCTGTAATGCCCACAATAATAATGACGGAGTTTTGCTTTATTTCCCTATCTCTGTCATGAAGTGACTACTAGCGTTTGTTTGTTTCTGGCCGTTACTAGTGACAGGTCGTGTTATAATGAAACTCCGATGACTAAAAATATGACTTTATCTTATGTAGCGTTGAGTACTTGCTTTAAATTTGTGACTGCCAATATATTCTAATGCCTTAGATTAATGTAAGATGATCCGTGTGGCTCTCAGCCAAGGGACAACAATCATAACTCGCAACATGATGTTTCTACTTTAATAGCTGTGTTAAAGGTTTGACGAATGGCTGTCACAGCCACTAACGAAGCAATAAAGTTGAGGTAAGGTTAGATTTACAAAATAAAAACGCACAAAATACGAGGAAATGGTAGTTGTGGTGATTCCCGTGGCATGCTGTAATGTTAGGGTATTCGGTTCATTGTAGTTTGATGTAAAAGACTTGGAGCCA
This sequence comes from Neolamprologus multifasciatus, assembly GCF_963576455.1. NCBI lineage: Eukaryota > Metazoa > Chordata > Actinopteri > Cichliformes > Cichlidae > Neolamprologus > Neolamprologus multifasciatus. The sequence goes on from NC_140454.1 coordinate 14,187,635, forward strand.
CTGCTCGCTGCCTCCCTTTGCCCCTTCCTTTCTGCTCTTACTAGCGTCTCAGCAGTTTCTGTGTGCCATGGACCCTGATTTAATTCAAATAGAGTGAACCGGGGAGGGGAAACTGCGTGGTCTAACCTCTAAGGAGTGACCGAAAAAATGGGCCCAATCATGGGGGCTGTTTTGTGACCTTTTTTCAGTATTTATTTAGTTTTTAAAAACGAACAGGACTTCTCGAGAAATAAAGCATATTGAAGGAAAAGAGGGGCTCCATATAATTGCGCGTCTGAACCCGCCCTTCTACTTCCTTCCAAGTAGAGATCGGTTTAATATGTTACATAATGTGAGGCCTTCGTATCTTTTGCAGTGTAGCCTTTATTCATACAACTACGTATTCACATTAGTAAACAGGTGATCTTGCTTAAGTTTATTTGAAAAAAAAAAAACCTCTTTCAGATGAGGGATCTACAGAGTGTAGGCACCCCTTTCCATTTTTCTTGAAATGCATTTTTTTCTAGGCCCATGGCTTACTAATAGCATTTTCCCTGGATTGTTATTTTGTCATACATATTCTGCAGCAGTAAGTAAAGAATTGTTTTAGGTTTGCACGAGTTTAAATGAAAATGTAACTAAATGGTTGGAAACAACAAAGTTGTCTTCTGTGGAATTACATATTACACCCATAGTATGGTAATTATTGTAGAAGTGGGGCAGAATTTTTAAATGATTATTTATTTTATAGTGAAACTTCTAAACCAAGATTTTGTATATTTTTAAGGGTAATTGGGCTGTGGAAATGAGGGAAAGTCCTTTCAAAGAGACATCAGAGCAAAGAAGTGAAGGAGGAGAAATTACTGTACAGCATCATCTGGTGTGTCAGACTTACAAGAATAGTAGAATTTGTGGGATTATGAAACTCTTTGAATAGTATGACGACTTAAAATGTGACAGGCATGTGATCACCAGTGTTGGGAATAATGCAGTACCACGTAGTGTACGAAAAACTGGAACTCTATATTTAAACCAAGTTCCCATTTCATTCTGCTGTAACTACCAGTTTGAAATTACATGTTTTAAAAATGTTTCATTGATAATTAAACCATATGTTACTCCTACAGTGTCAAAAAGGCTAATTGGGTCACTACACGTGAGCAGAATTAAAGAATGGGTGTAAAGTAGAGCTTGGACAATGTAGGCATTTAGACACCTAATTGTAAATATTTAATGGATTCTTAACATTTGTCTATCTACTTATTTCGTACTAAAAGTTGAAACTGTCAGCCTGTTGAACCATCGTGGTGTCAGTTTAGCCAGAGAGGCAGTAAGTTTTTAAGCTATGTAGTCAAATGTTTGTAATACTTTAGGTGGATGAGGGTATTGCTGAGTACTTGGTTGTTAAAGTGTAGTTATAAAACAAAGTCACACTGAAGATGTTTTGTTTCAAAAATCGAAAAGTGATAGAGTGATTATAAATGACACTTTGTTTCAGTGTAGATTATTATGAAGTGTTTACAATATCTAATTTTGTCTAGTTTAGTTGAAGTGGGCTTTAATGTTACTATATTAGCTGCAGCATGAGTAGTTATTTGTGATATTAGTATTGAAGAAGAAAAGTGAGAAATTGCACCTCTAATGTCTAGAAGAGAGCGGGAAGCACCATGTCAAAGTGAAATTTTATGATCAAAAACCTCAGTAATATTGGGACTCTTGCTTGCTGGTAACTAGGTTTTAAAATGTTTCTAATGTGCTCATATAGGTAAAGTGGGTGTAAATATTTACTTCATATTCTTTTTAATTTTAGAGTTACAATGCAGCATTATTCTACCACCCCTCACAATCCCTTAAAAATATTAATGCAGTGCCTTCAGTTGATCTCTATTAAAAGCTACAGGTTTGTTTCCTCTCCGTTCTGTGGTATTTGCTTTTTCACACTCTTTGCAGAGCACCGATGTGCTGTTTCAGACATTCTGTGACTCATCATTCTTCAGACCCCTCTGGCAAAATAGGCTCCCACCCCCCATTTCCTGATAAACTGTGACTCTCTACTTGTACTTGCTCACATGTGCTGTAGCCAGACTGCAGAGAACCCCCACCCTTCTTTTTTTTTTTTTTCTTGCAGTGCAAAGTTGATAGTATTCAAATTTGCTGTGATAGGGACAGCTTTGGATCTTTCTTTTTTCTTTCTTTCTTTCTTTCTTTTTTTTTTTTTTTTAACACTTACTCGAGGAGTTGGCCTTGGCTTCAGCTCTGCACCATTAAATAGAAGCTGTCAAATGGTCAGTCACTTTTCTGGAACAGTTTTAAGCACTGGTCATTCTAGTTAAGCCTCGAGCTTAGATGTGATCTTTTGAAAATGTGTGCTGATTTGCATGATGATTTCTCTCTCCCTCCCTCCCTCTCTCTTCCATCCTCCAAAGCATATAGTTTAAGGCTGATGGTACTAGTTACAGCAGCTAATTGCCTTGCCACATATTTAAATACTGCCCTTCTATTGGCTTTATTATTATTTTCTAAAAATGTATTTTTGCGTACACTAAGTGCTATAGTGCATATAGCCTTACATTTCTTTAACTAAAAAGGTGTAAGGTTAAGCAGTGTAAGGATTAATTAATCTGACTTAAAAAAAAAAAATGTCAGTTTTATGTATAATTGTTATCGTTTCATCACATTTTTTTGTAAATCTGTTCAGTGGGGAAGTGCACTTTTGAGGTCATCCTAAAGTAAGGTTATGTGTCTCGAACACTGAAGTGATTAGGCTGGTCTGTGTTCAGAATATTAGTCATTTCAAATGGTCAGGTACAGCTCTCTAAAACTTGTGTCTTTAAAATATATATATATATATATATATTTATTTTTTTAAGTGAAGTTGTGCCTCAGACAGCATGTTTAGAAATGTATCAGCTGTTACAATGCTAGGGAATAATCTACTTGATGATTACATTTTAGATTTTAGGTAAGTAATATGATAACCTGCTGCAGCACCAGCAGTAAGATTAAACATGGCAAGAGTTTGCCTCCTGGTTAGACACATGGTGTTTTCATTGGTGTTTTTCTGTGGCACAAACTTTTCTTTTCTTTTTTTTTTTCCACACGAGGGTTATAGAGTATCCCACAGTATTAACTAGTATGCCGTCAGATTGGAAATATTTAATTATCCAAAAAATTTCAAGGCATTTTTATGTTATTATTTTTATTTTATTGCCCTAAAACAAATTACACCTTACCCACTACCCCCAGTAAGGGAATGTGTTTGTGTTCACATAGACCAGATATTTTCATACAGTGTGACAAACAGTGTCTTATTTAGTTAGTGTTAAGTTTTAAAACTACTTTGGTTTATTTCCAACAGTAATATAAACCCATGTAATTTTGGGTTTACTGCTTTATCTTGTGTCGATTTACTGGTGTGTAACTGTCCCTGTAGCTGTAAGCAGATAAGTCGAGCCTAATAAGGAACATGGTGAAAACGACAATCATTCTTGTAATGTTTTTTTTTTTCCAGACTTAACACACACAATAATCATAATACACTGTTTGTGTATTTATTTATTATTTGTGTTGTTTAAAGTCGGCCAACTGCAGCAAAACTTTACATTTTTTAAAAGCCTTATTTTTGGCAGATAAGACTTTTGCTTGTGTTGTGTGCTTAACTTTTTTTTTTTTTAAACACTGAACTAGGACAAGTTACTAAATTTCACCTAGACATTTGTGCTTTAATAAGCAAAACAACAAAAACAAGTATAGTCTGTGTTTGTGTAATTGCTGCATGAGTGTATGGGTGTGTGATTAAACTCTCTCTCACTTTGCCTTTCCTTCCTCTTTTTTCCCCTCTTGCATATGTAAGCATGCACATTCAACATACATGCTTACTTAGATCCTAATTTCAGTCTTACTCATCGATCTGTAAGTACTGCTTGAGTGTAATGAAAAATACTTCTAGCAGCCATTTTAAAGGTTGTGGTAGTTGGGATTTTTTATTTTTATTTTTTTCATTTTTTTTAGTATTATTTTTTTCAGGGTATTTGGAGCCCAAGGTTTTCTTAACTAACCTCATCCTGTTGGTCAACTATAAATCGGGTTCTCAGGTCGTACTTTTGATATTGCATCACAGTTTACAGCATTGTCTGCATCCTGTTTATGGCTGCTCTGTCTTTTGCGACAGTAGGAGGAAACGTGAGAGTTCAAGCATAGGAGTGAAAAACTGGAGAGACCAGAAATGTATTTGGTTAGTACTTAGTGGTACTCAGTTGAATTACTGTTTATACTGTAGTTCAGGTACAGCAGTTGTTTGGATTAAATATTTCACCACACATTGTGGACGTACTTGTATTTAGATGACAGACACCGCTGTTTGGCATGGGGGAGTCTTACAGTGTGGTCCGTACTTTCTCTGGAAGTGGTTAAAAATGGCTTTAACTATAAATAAACACTTAAAAAAATAAATGAATGGAACAATGAGTCAAATTAAGCTTTGCATATTAGTTGATTAGATAGCCTTTGTGTTAGTGTTGTTCTGTGAGATGGGTTTATTCAGTTGTTGATCCTGATGTATATGTTTTGTAATGCTTCTGCAGTTTGTTTGAAAAAATATTGCTGGAGCTTCTAGGGAATCCCAGTCACTGCTTTACATGTGTGAGTGGCCATGCAAATTTAACCGGCTTTTCTTGAATTAACACATACTGTCATTACAGTGCTGTTTGTTTTGTTTTTTTTTCTAGAAAGGAACAAAGCAGTTCTTTATTGGTAGCATCCTTGGACTACTGTGAACAGTAAAACTATTCATCACCTTCTGAGTTGCTCTTAAACAGCTCTTAAAGGTATCTGCCTCTTTTTTTTTTTTAAATTATTATTTTTTTTATTCCCCCCTCTTGGGGGGGACAGTTGGGTCCTTTGTTATGTGGACTGATCTATTTTGTGCGGAGATGATGAAAAGATCTCATGCTGTGTAAATATTGCCCAGTAGTTGGTGAAACATTTCATCATTAATTGTAAAGCTGTGGCACAGTGAACATAGTATATTTTTACCCTGTGCAGTTGTCTTGCCATATGCAGAACAACAATGATTTGGCTAGGCTAATCCCTGATGTTTATCTGGCTTACATGCTACATGAAACGGATTTGTAATTGGGTAAGGATATAGCTTGCTTGTAAAATGCAGAAGAAAATGTCTTAGTGTGGTTCCATGCACTGTAACTCTGGGATGGCCAAATAGTTTTAATCAGTGATATTTTTGCAAAGACCTTGTCACATGGATGGATGGGATTGCTGTTCCCTGTTTTTTCGCAGTTGATGATTTCAATGCGGATCTCCCTTTACTTTGTGCTTATACTTGCAGAAGACTCTGTAAAACAGACCAGAAGAGGCTAACCCAGACCACTTGATCTGGGGAGGTGATGGGTTGTCATGTCCATGTCCCTTTTGCCCAACTGGGTGTAGGAGGTTACTTGACCATTCAACCTTGGGGTCAGGTGACTCTTTAAGGTCATTGTATGGGTAGCAAGTGTCTGTAGGAATGGGTTAAAAAGGCTGAGCAGAGAAGATGACATGTCCGGGCATGCTTCCTTTAAAGGAGAGAGAGAAAAATAGGGAGAGGTTAGAGTCAGTGATGTGAACAGTTCCACCTGGACTTGGAAAGAAATGATCAGCTTATAAGGAAATTGCACAACTTACCTGGTTTGTTTCTTTGTGTGCTTTTTGTTAAGTATTTTAGGTTTGTTTGATTGCAACTTCAGTGTAGATCAGGCTGTTCTGCAAAAAAAAAAAAAGGGTGTGTACAAACTAAATATGAGATGAGAAAATTATACATGATTATTCTGCAGGAAAGTAGATCCACTGTAACAATAGTGGGCTGTCATTGTTTTTATAACTAGCAAAACCTTTTTGTAAATCAGTGAATTTATATTTCTCATAAATTTATTTATTTTTTATGATTTTAAAAACAATGTCTGATGTCATTTCTCACCTGCAGCTTTGAAGAGCACACTCATGTCTTCTGTCAATTTTTTATTTTATTTTATTTGAATGGCTATTGCAAGTTATTCTGTTTACAAAGCTTAAAAACTGCAAATCCCTGTGATCGGGAAGTAAGTGTGTGTAGCATTTTTGTTTGAAGACTAGTGTCTAATTTTTGTTGCACTCCTAACAGGCAGTGTGGACTTTATTAGCCTAGGAATAAAACAAGAATTTGCCCCACAAATTTGGCAATTGCACAGTCCTGGTTTGTAGTTTTAAATTAACAGCAGCTTCAAATGTCTTAAAACTCTGTTTTCTTAGTAACAATCTTATTTTTATTTTTATTTTGTCATTTAGAAGGTGCAAAAAATATTTTAGGTATGCATGATATCAACTGTAAAATTAGAATTAAGGAAGTGTTTAATTTCATACTGACTTAGCTTGTACTATGTTTTATTTTTTCCATGTGTTTTTTAATGTTAAGCAATAAGGGACATTATTTGTGAATTAAGGACTAGACTTCTACTTATAAACTGGGTAAGTAGAAGAGGGAAGTGGAAAGGGGGCAAAAAAAAGTACACCACACTAAGTGGTCTTCACTGTTTTTCCACCCACCTGGCACTCTCAGGTAGGTCTGGCTGAGTTGTGCTGTTGCACCTGTGTTGACTACATTGGGTTACGCAATTGGGCTGTAATCATGAATGCCTCTCATTAATAAAGGTGTTTAATTTGCCTGAAGTCAGAATCACACGATGTCCTTTAGATATCAGAAACTTTGCGGTAATGGCACAGGAGGTAAAATCAACATTTCTATGCAGGCTGGTATAACAAGTTTTAGTTTGCCAGTCATCATAGGTCAAGTTGCATCTGTTTAACACTTTATTGAGAAATACAACATGTTTGGGGATTTTTAAAGTCAAATTCAAATTAAAGACTTTTGTCTGTTACAGTATAACAGATGAAAGCAGTGCCTTTGTGCCACTATTGTCGTTATTCCTACTCACACCTTCATTATTACATGAAAAAAAATGTTTTTGGCTTTTCTTTTCTTTTTAGTCTTTCATGTGAACTAGACTGGAGTTTGTGTGAGAAAGCAAACAACTGCTGAACTTATCAGTGTCTTTTTGGAGAGGAAGTATGCAAGAGACTTTATCAGATTCAGGCTATCATGTCCATTTCAGACTAAGGTCATAATTACAGGTCCATTGAGACCTCTAGTGGTAACAATTGTTGGCCTAAATCTCCCATGGGATTATCGGGATAATATGTTTTAACACCTTCTACATGTTTTAAGATTTAAATGTTTTGTTGACATTTACTACAGCAGCCTAAAACTTTTTACATCAAGCTTGGCACATTCTTCAGTTGAAATAACTGGAAGATATTTTATTTGCTGAGCTGTTGTTTTATGTTGTGGGCAAATTGCTTTTTTTTTTTTGCATTTGCATTTGCTTTCATCTACATTTTCAATGACCTATTGTGTGCTGGCTCCTGAAAAGGCAAAATATCTGTTAGTATTCATGCGAATTTTATATTTGTGGTCTCTCCATATGACCCCCTTTTTTTTGTTTGAATTTTAATTTTTTAAAGTAAACTATTATTCTTTTGATTTTGCCCTATTTTAAGATGAATTTTAAACCTAAGTTATTTTCAGTAGTTTCTATGGAGTATGAACAGTGAACTGCACTATATGCTAGCTTTACACTTGGGAGTTTGAACATCTGCCAGTAGCACTAATGGAAGTAGAATGAAAATGCAACAATAGTTTGAAAATTTACATTAGGGAGAAATTTAGTAATGATTTCTGACTTTTAGAAAAGTGCCTTGTCAAATAATTTTACACTGCTGACATAAATCAGTCCATGCCTTATTTGCAAGGGTGTAAATAAAGTCATTTAATTTTGACTCCTACTTGTGTTTTTTAATAAAAGTAGATTGCAAAATCTTTAAACTTCAGATGTAAAACTATAAGTACATTACGAAGTCAGTGGACATTGGTGCTCCTATAAGCTGCTTGGCTCAAAGTTGAGGGGAATCCTAATTGTAGAGCATACAATAATATTTCTGTATTTTAAATGTGGCAACAGTTTGGGGAATACATCTTCTAGTTTCAACAGTGCTTCCTGCATTGAGCAATATCTATAAAGAAATATATTTCCAAGTTTTGTGTGGAAGAACTCCACTGGTCTACACACAGCTCTGACCTCAATCCCTTCGAACAGCTTGTGGATGAACTGGAGGCCGACAGCTAGCCAAGGGTCCAGGCCTTATCATCCAGCATCATTGTCCGACCTTACATTGTGGCTAAATTGGTGCAAATCTTGGCAGCCAGGCTTTGAAATCGTGATAAGTGATTTCCTGGAAGAGTGCAGCAGCTTAGTAATGCCCATAGAGTTTTGAGATGAAGCTTTCAACAAATGCAAGAGTGTTAAGCTCTCCTGTCCACATACTTTTCAGCACAAAGAACGCTTTAATACTTAATGTTAATATTTTGAGAATGACTTCTGTATTATATTAAACCTTTTCTCTCTTTTTCTTTTTGTTTTGTGTGTTTCAGATGCCGAGTCTCCTTGGCCACTTTAGGAGAAGACTGAAAACTTCAATCTGATTCTGGTGATCACCTGAACGTCTTTAGGTGGTTTAAATAATAGGTAATGGCTCTGTATCCATCCGTAAACACGTGCTAAGGATTAGAAGGCCAGAAGATGAAGACAGCGCAAATAACACAGAAGCAGAGACGGTATTGAATGGAAGGACCGCAGCAGCAGTTCTGGTGATGTTGTAGCAGCACGGAATGGTTTGTGGGTTATACTGAGATGCAGGCCATACTGTGCTGCCGCACTAAAGCCTGAATATACTACATAGCTATCATCTCACAGTCCCTCCACCAAACATACTGTTGCAGTGAAAGCTTGAGGTAACAGGTAACGTACTGTCACTTTTGCATAAAACTGTCTTTACTGACTTAATTTCTCATAGCCTTTCTTCTCCCTCTTCCAGCTGTGATGAGAAAGTTGTTTGGGCTTCCCCATTGTCATTTTCTGGTCGCCTTACTGTAGCAGCACGTAAATATTGGAGTTAACACTCTAGCTGAAGTCTCCAGTATTGATCGTACTGCTGAAGCAAAGCGGGCCACTCACAATCACAGCAACTAACCACCACTGAGTGTACTCAGACCACTCAGGTGGTGGCAAACAGAGGCTGGCCTTTAGAAATGTTTACAGGTACAGGTTGACTCACTGATTCTTACTTAATGTCTATTCCATATTGTATTGACATGTAAAATATGTATACTACATTTTATTACACTTGACTATTATGTGTAAACCTTTTTGAGAATAAAAACGTTTTAATTCGGTTTTGTCTGCAGTGTGTTTTCAAGTTGTCATGCTAAATTTTGTGTCGGTGTGGTGTGTTTAGTAGTCTTTAGTTTAAGGGACAGGAAAAGCGTTTGTGTTCCTGATAGCGAAAACTATTAACGCGGCTTTAAGAAGCGCCGCCGTCCTTGAAGAAGAAATGCTCACAATGGCCTGCGTGGCCTTCCTGCAGCGCTGCTGGGATATTTGGGCCTATTCAGCAAAGCGCAGTGACACAGATTTGCTTCGGATTCAAATCGTTACATTCATGCTTGGATTGTCGTCCAAACACCAGGAGTGCTTATGAAAAATCAAGATGAATTCACTTTCTGTAGTGTGTTTAAAAATAAACAAAAATAAAAACAAAATACGGTTTTTAAAAATAATTTGGGCTCCGTTTATTCGATAGTTGTGGGGTTTTTTTTTAATAACTTGCTTATAGCGGTCAGAATTTACCTTATTCTTTTGCATTATAACTGCCTTTATATTTTTAATCTATAGCGATATATTTTGTGCACTAACTGCAGTTGTGCTCGGGCGGCGGGCTAAGCCCTCCATTTTAAGTGCTGCCAGGATGATGCTGACGATGATCCAGATTCAGACTCCCTTAAATAAAAAGCGTTTAACTTCGATTTACAGGCCTTTGGGATAGGGTCGTTTAAGCTGGTTAATATCTGTATTCTTTCAAAAGGCTTTATGTGAGTGTATAAATTAGAAAAGATTAATAGAGAAGTTGACTGCGTTGTTACACTCCTCTGTAAAGTTATACATACCAGACCTTTCCGTTTTTTAAAGTTTGTATGAAACACATACTAAGTGCTTGCATTTTCTTTCTTTTTTTCCTTGGGAACACTGAATTCTGTCTAGTCCAACACTTCCCCTTTTACTGACGAAACGCAGCTGCAGCAGTTTCCTTCATTTGGCCTTATGCGCCTTTTTTGTTATTATTATTAAAAGTTCAGAAAATCATGTATTTATGAAACTAAGAGAAAAATAGAATTGGTGCATTTAACAAGGGTGATATTTATGAATTTCTAATAAAAGAGTGTCAGGGATTTTATTATCCCTGATTTATTTCTTTGCAAGAACTTTTGTGTTTTACGAAATTATACAAACAATATAGCCCTCGTACTTGTATATACACATTAAGCATATTTTATACCATTCATACGGATTTACTAAATGATCTATAATGTCTTAATCTTTAATATTGCCAAGACTATACGGTGGACTTAAAACAGCTGTGTGTGTGTGTGTGTGTGTGTGTGTATTGACTGGGTTGGTGGGAAAGGGGGGAAAAACATTACTTATAATTTTGGAAATATTTATATCTTGTCATTCTAAATGCTATGATTTAAATGCTAAGTGTTGCATTTAAATTCCATTATTTTGCGCATTAGAAAAGCAACAGACTCCGCACACATCAAAATGTGGAAGCAGCGATAATCGATGTGCAGTCTGAAATTCCCTATAGTGACTTAAAAATGCATATATAAACAATTCTATCACTGCTGATATTTTTTTTAAAAAAATGCATATTTACCTGCTTATACCTTTCAACGCATTTTATTACCTTTACCTACATTAATATACGACTGTACATTAGTTCCCATATCCACCCCCACACCAAGAGAAAATTGGTTCCTGGGTAAAATGTGTACCCGCTAATGAGAAAAATAATGGGAAAACTCATTATTCAATAAAGCAGCAATTAAAAAAAAATTACAATCACATGCTGGGTTTAAAAACGTCCCAGAGTGCTGGAAATGTTCCAAAAATTTGATATTTGCTACACTGAAAAGATTATTCACAAATTATTTGACTATTTAGTGACCGCCGATTGTCCAGATGAGAGCTTGGAGTTTTTTATTCTCACTTTTGGTATAAAGGGGTTGACCGTGCGCTGTCTTTATGGCCGTGTTAAAAAGTCAGTTATACAGCCGCCCAGTAGTTTTGTTTCATTTTTATCTAGTTAACATTTAACAGGCTGTGTTTATATTTGCGTGAGATTAAAATTAAATATTAATGGAGACTCCTACTTTTATACCCATGCTGCATTTGCCTGGCAACAGAAAGCTATATATATGTACATGCGTGCCATGACGTGGATCCTGAATTATGGTCAGTGCTGACATCACTGATTCGCTTTGTGGTGTGATCTTATGGAGTCTCCCTCTCCAAAATGCATATAGGGAATACATAAACAACAGGATAACTGATCCTTAGACACAATCCACTGTCCTTTTACTCTGATCCATTTAAAAAAAAAAAGCCAAGTATCTGATTTGAGTTAACCCAGATGAATTCAATTTAACCACGTGTTTTGAGTTTTAGGCCTCAAAGTTACTTTCATTTCTATTCAGACGCACAGCAGAAAACCAGAGAATATACACACAGTTCTATTAATTACCCGCTCTGCAGGATTGACTTCACTGTCTGGACACAGTCATGCAATGAATGAGTCGCATAACAACAACAAAAATAGTATGCACCACTGCCTGCAGATCTATGATCTGACAGACACCTATAAGGATGTAAGGTTTCATCCACACACGTCAACGAGCGGTGTGATCACCGGGAGCTGCTGTCTCTGCAGCCTGCTGAATTTTTCACACGGGCCCTGTTATGTAACGCTTATAACCTTGAAGAGGCTGCAGAATCACTGTGGCGCAGAAGCCTCTGTGGAAGAGAGGCCGTGGATCACACTGCATTCTTTCATTACGCACTTGCTTACTTCATCGAATTGCATTTACATGTATACATTTGGAAAAAGCAGCCCGTTCTGAGCTGTCGCATTAAATAAAAAAAGAGTTGACTCAAATTTCTCAGATTTATTTGTGAAAATCACGTTGAACAAATATGAAATTATTTTTTTTGTTTTTTGTTGTTGTTGTTTTTTTTAGGAAAAAAAAGGAATCGATTGCACATGGAAAAAGGTGAATTGGTGTTTACTTGATGAAAAGACAGGCTATAACCTCAGAGGATTAAGTGTTGATTCGTTTGATTCTATGGCTTCATCGAGGTTGCAGCTTGTTCAATAAGGCAAAAAACAAACAAACAAAAACAACTAAGACAGGGTAAACAATTGGATGTTTTAAAGTACTCGCTAGAGTTTTACATCTCACTTGTCATGTGTAAATTATCTGACAGCTGTGAGTTAACGCTGTCTAGTTAGTGGGTAATTTGTAACTGTCAATAAAGCGGGCAGTAGAGTCGATTAACTGCATGATATATTTCTGACCTGCATCAACCACATCTATGTAAATGTCCTTGATTTCCTGGATGCACGCACCGGCATGTGCAAAGAGAGAGAAAAGTGCAGCGAGAAGTGATTCAGCCTCCCTGGTCACATACGCTGTGAAGGTGTGCGGCAGCAGCAGAGAAAGCACCAACGAGCTGATAAGTGTGAGGATAAGAATGCTGATCCATCTGGGCACTGCCATGCGTTTGTTCCCTATTCGGTAGGAGCCACTCTCGTGGGGGACCGACATCCTGTCCACTTCCCTGAGCCTCAATGAATCCCAGTTTTTAACGTCGAAATTACGCACAAGGGGACCGACGTCCATGTCTTTCCGAGACGGCAGTGGAGTATTGTTAAGCAGCTTTAACTTGTCCCGGAACTCTTGCATCTGCTGCAGAAAGCACAGGGTGTCGGAAACGCTCCCGAAAGACCCAGCGATGCTGAGCGCCCTTTTCTGCTCCTCCAGCGCTGCGCTCAGCTTGCTGATCTCCGGGTCGTATGCTTGCATCACCACCAGCTTTAGTGTTTCGAAGTCGGACAGCATCTCATTCTTTTTGCATTCAAGGGCACTGATGAGTTTCTCGAAATAGTTTTTTACCTTCTCTGCGTCCTTACTGACCGACAGAAGCGCTCTTTTCTTACTGGCTTGTAGTGTATCCAGGCAGGACAGGTAATCTGCGCTACGCCAGTTCTTCACCCCGCAAAGCAGCTCATCAAACGCCGCCTTCTCCCGTTCATACGCATCCTCCAAGGAGCAGAACTTGTGCCCTTCGTGGTCATTCGTCGCTGCGCAAAATCCACATATTAGTTCCAAGTCGGTGGCGCAAAATATGTTAAGAGGCTGACCGGAGTGTTGTTTACATGCAGACATTTTGGGTATAACCTTTATTTTGCTGAACTTCTCGACTATCCCGCGCAGAGAGTAGTTGATCTGCAGGCTGTTTGCGCCGTTGTGGGGGGTCTCTTTGCGGCAGGTGGGGCATTTGAAAGGTGCCCTAAAAGCTGGACCTCGATTCCCCTCCAAGAGTCCCTCCAAGCATTTCTTGCAAAAGCTGTGTGAGCACAGCAAGACCCGCGGGTCCTCGAACAGACCGCAGCAGATTGGGCATGTAAGTTCCTCTTCTAGCTGCTCCATTGCACCCTGCAAACACATCATCCAGGCGTCAAATCGATACTTAATTTAGAAAACAAACGAAAAAAAAACCCAACAACAAAACAAAACAAAAACCCAACAGCAAAAAAAAAAAAAAAAAAGCACACGATAAAATGCACTACACAATACGCACCCACTAAGGGATGCCTCCCCATAAGGCAGAAGATGCAATATTTGAACACGAAAAACAATGATGCAGCATCGCAAAGGATACAGATTTGGCTGTCACGTTCCAAATGTGTGTGGAATATCCCCATCCCGAAAGTGAAACCGACTCGGATCCCTGTACGCGCGTAAAAGCTTGGATTGAGCTCTGCCAAAAGCTCCATTTGAGCAATTTGGGTCACGCAACATCCTGATTTTTGATGTATCTCAGTTGCCAGTTGGCTTTGTAAGAAACTTTTAAAAAGAGAAAGAGAGAGATCTCTGCAGGTTGGATGCGAATCAGAATCATCAGTAACTTTATAGTTAACAGTAAATCATTATCTCCTAGCTGTGTATTGCAAAATAGGACGGTGGTTAGCTGAGCTGAGCCCCTAAATCCCCGTCGTCTAACCAATCCAATGCGACAAATTATCGACAAACAGCGCTCGCGTTAGAGTCGATCCTGTTGGCAAGGTACTGAAGGAGGGCTGTGACAGATTTTGCAAGCGCATAGTAACATGCAACTACTGGACCAAAGGATTCACTCACCAGCTGCTGACTGCTGAGACGCACAGTGCAACGCAATCATGGCGCTTGTTGCTGTGCAGACTTCGCCCTTTTCCGGGTTTGGAGTTAACCATTTCAGTGGCGTGCCAAACATTTTCTGCAGCATAAAAACTCCTCTATAACAGCGCACTTATAATTCAAACTGCACATAAATCCATACCGAAATGAAAACTATTGGCGTGTTAAAGCGATTTGACAGGTTTCCCCTTGAAGATCGGGATGTTTACGTTTTTAGCCCTGCGGGTAATTTGCAGAGGATCCCTGCTTGTCTGTTGGGGGAGGGGCTGTTGCTATGCAAAACATTCCAGCGTGAAAAACTGTCAACTAGGTTTTAGTCGCAGCTTTGCCGTTGCACGTTTTTTTTTCTGCAGTGGACTACTTCTGTCCCTCGTGTTGGCACTTGTCAATATATACCTGCAAACGATTTACATGCTAAGAGGCGCACGTGTGGACCCCCATCTGTATTAGCTTTATATATATATATATATATATATATATATATATATATATATATATATATATATATATATATATATATACATTACAAACTACATTTAAATGCTTTGTTATTATGGAGCCTCAAGTGTGAACCTAAACTGAAAAAAAATAACATCAACAACAAAAGTACATCAGGTGCACTGTGCTGGGCGAAATCAAATCTACATGGGTACTCTTCCATTAGTAGGCTATGTATCCACCATTAAACCTTTGATGTTTTCCCTCCAAAATTCACTCTCTCTTCGTTTCGGGTTATGTAACATCGATATCCAATAGTTACTTAGTCACGTGTAGAAATGTTGACCTTGATTTTCTTCCCTTGTTTCCATGCCATCAGGAGCAACTGCCTATCTTAGGCGCTGTGATTGGATACAGCAGGGGCTTATGCTGCACCGTCCTCTGCCGCTGGGTGTCGCCGTTGCGCAGCGGGACCTCTTGACGCTTTGACGTCCAGCGCTCTTTGGTTTCTGGTCTAAGTTTGTTTCCGGATGTTCGGCTGGTGTCGTGGAGAAAAATAATAATGGCTGCGATGTTTACGTGTTGTTTAGGTTGCTGCGGAGATGGCGGATCGGGGCATATTCCCCTCAAAGAAATGCCCACAGTTCAGTTAGATACTCATCACATGGGTAAGTGAAGTTTGCGTGTAATTCTTGCTGCTCATGTACGAGCAGTTTATGTCTACACACGCCCAGCTGCCTCTCTCTCCGTGTATGTGTGTGTGGCAAGGTGGTTTGCTACTTCCGCTGCTACTTCTAGCTCGCTAGCCGATAGCTGCTAGTAAATTTTCCTGCGCTGCTAGGCTAAGTGTTTCTGTTTGTTGCAGTGAGCTGCCCTAAAACGTTCATTTGGTAAACTTTCAACAGGGCTTTCAGTTGTTGCTAACCGCAGCTTGACATGACACAAGACAAAGACAGCAACAACTGACCGGACAGAAAATTGAACCTGAGCTCTTTTACAACTGTTCATGGATGGAAGCTGTCAGAATCCCCCTCTTTGCGCCCTAAAGAGAATTTAAGACACACTAAATTACTGTGATTTTAAGCAGAAAGCTGTATTTACTTTGTATCTTTGGACACAACGGATTAATCAGCTAGTTTCAATGTTCACCGATAAATGGAGAAATATACACATTTGTCCATTTTTATCTTGGCCACAACATTGTAAAGTATGACTTACTGCTTCCTGGAGATCTACTTAAGTAGACTTCACAACCGGTTGTGACAGTAGAAATCACGACACGTGTGCTTTTGTATTTGAAGGGGAAAAAAACATGTTCACCTGTCTCAGCCTCTGCACATTAGGATGGAAGTGAACTAGTAATTTTTAGAAGATACAATCATAATTTAAAAGTTATGATATTTTTAAATGGTAGTTGTTACTGTAAAATTATAGGCATGGCCTCGCCTGCATTCATCATAGGATTACAACTTAAAGGCTGTTTTTATTAAAGTGGTGATGGTCTGGATCAGAATTATTACAATATTAATAATGTAAAAGTCTTTTTAGCTGTTTCACGGGTATCATGTGATCTAGAAAGTGCATATTATAAGTTGAAAGTAAAATCAAGCCTTGCTTTGTCTTGCAGGCACAGATGTTGTCATTGTAAAGAGCGGCCGAAGGATATGTGGAACCGGAGGCTGCCTGGCCAACGCTCCTTTGCACCAGAACAAAAGTTATTTTGAGTTTAAGATCCAGTCCACTGGTGAGCACTTGGCTTTTAAGCCTTTTAGTTATTGTCTTCTTTTCCTTCATGATTGCAATTTTCTGCGTTTCTGCTGGGATTTATTGACGCACTATTTTTAGATGCAGCACTGGTCTTGTGACCGCATGCTCACTGGTTCATG